>NC_061862.1:99300510-99617013 GCF_907164915.1 Impatiens glandulifera
ATAGATATTATAAATTTGAGTATTTTGAAATCAAGAAACTTGTCATATTTTGACATTACTTTCATAAATATTTGAAGAATCAATGTCTTCAAAAAGATTTATGAAATAAATGAAAATAAAAGTTTATACAGTCTTGATATGACTTATAATAAATTTTATAATAATGATATGAAAATTTGATCATACTTTTATTAGAAAGTGAATGTGACAATTATATATATCATGAAGACAATAAAAATTGTTTCATTACGCGTCTTTTGTACGATATTTTATCGTTGAAAATTACGATAAAAATGATTAAATCCATTAAGGATGTGAATTGCACTACACGAAATATCATATTGTTATCAAATAATATATTGATATTATTAATTAAAAGACTTTGCGTTTACAAGTGAATATGTTTACACTTGAAAATGCAATCTAACTATGGAAATCTTCTAAGAAAATTATGATAGATAGATTAAACATTATAATCTATGTTTCTGACTTATATCGAAAAATAAAATATTTTTATGCAAAATATATAATCGTTTACACGGAGGCAGAATAGTTCAAAGACATTTTGTCTAGTAGTTAGCCAAGTAAACAATATTTTCATAAAAAATAAAATTTTTAAATGGTTAGCATGTACGAATGACTATGCTTCTTATTAGAAGATATTCCAAGATTATTAGAAATTTCTAATTATTGTAATAATAATTTGAAATTAGATAAGCTTAGAGTCAATGACAAGTCTAGACATACACGTCTGAGACATAATGTCATTAGACTACACTCTCTAATTGAGTTATCAAATTTGACTATGTAAGTCAAAGATAACATTGTGGATCCACTAATAAAATTATTGAATAAAGAGTTTGTTTGAAAGTCTTTTAAGACATCAGCCTACTATAAGTTGGTATTAAGGAAAACTCAACATATGCAGACTAGAGATCCCAAGAACTATGTTCAATGGGACAACCTAATTGTACTAACTTGGAAAGTTATTGTTGATGATTAATCATATAACGAAACAATATATATTTTGACGAGGATAAACATATCGCTTTTAATAATTTTTGTGAGCAAAGAGATCACATATGTGGGGGAGAAGTGGGGCTGCTTCGAAAGAATTGCACGGCTCAATTCTAGACCCTCTCACAGAACCAGGCACGTGTTCCATGGCCAAAATGGACACAACCATGAGAGATTGACATGTATTAGGGAGAATTCTATGTGAAAATGTGTAATCGTTTACACAAATGGCAGAATAGTTCAAGAACATCGAGTCTACTAATCGGCTAGTAAAATTATATAATTTCATAAGGGAAGGTTCAAAGGGTTACACCTACCTATCCTATGTAGAATTCAACTGTTGAACCTTTCACCGGATTAATCTTTCAATTTTAATTAATGCGGGAATTGTTGGAATTAAGCTAATTCCATTAATGAATGGAAATAAGATTATAAATAAATAAAATCAAATAAAATTCACACAAGTTCAAACGTGAATTAAGGGTGAATTTAATCCAAATTATAATTAAATATTAATTGTTTAATTAATAGTTAATGCCTAATTATAAAATTAAAGCATAATGTTAGGATAAACATTTAGCTTTAATTGACCTATTGGCTAACGTGTGGACTCTTCAATTAGCTATAATGTATAACATTGTATTTCTGCAAATCAACCGTATATGCTTATGTTAATTAGTTATTGAATATTTATTGCTAATAAACGTTTCGATGGTTTTATTTGAAGGTTTAATTCTCAACAATATATACCCATTCATTATTCATTTCACATCACTATATCATCTTATATTTTCTAACTCTAGAATTCCAAAATTCCAAAAGCCATTTTCTTGTTTTGAGAGTGTTCTTCGAGTTCTTTGCTCGATATTTCCATTGAAATCCGGTGATAATTCAGGTACCCTGATCAAATTCGACGAGTTGTGATTTTAGTGCAGAATCACTACTGGATTCGTTGTACCCTAAGAGACAGTCATCTACGACAAGCTCTAACACAAACGGGAGACGATTAAACTGTTTAAGGGAAATGTGTATAACACATGCCTCGAATCAACATCTCAATCTGTGATTTCGTTCTTCATATATTTTATTTATTTCATTTATTTGTACATCATTTTATATATATTTCTAATATTTATTTCAAGACAATATTTCTAACGCGCTTATCCAATATTGGCCAGGGAATGTACCAATTCCTATGTAATTAGTGTGTGATTCATCACAAACGATTGAATTATCTGTTGTGTTGTAAGCCCTAATTCTCTTGACCAACCTATATCTGAATTCTGAATACGTCGGAATGGTCCCCATGGATTTCCCATCCTTAGCGTGCTTAGACTTCATAGAGACAAGTAAAATGGAAACTGAGAAGACTTATTGCTATCATAATAGGAAGAAGAAGATAATAATGCATTTATCGTAAATAAAAAAAAGTAGGTACAAGGAAAATAAAGAATTAAAATGATGATTCAGGAAGGTAAAAGTTAATAAAATGACAACCTTTTCTCGTAAGACACAAAGTAGGGTATCCATTGACATACTTAATGGAGTCTAACTTAAAAAAGAAATTCATATAAAAAAGGAAAGATTGAGCTCCAGCAAGAATTTCTTCTTCTAAGAAACAAATAGAATTATTGTTGGATACAGTTATTGCCATAAATATTTTAATTTATCCCTAACCGAATTTGTTAGTTAATTTTAAATTCGGTTTCTTTATAATAATAATTATTATTATTATTATTTTCTTCTGCTTATTTAATTAATTGTGTTATTGTATGAAAATTTGATAAGATAGAACACAATTCCTTGTAAGCTAAAAATTAATAACACGGCTATATATTTTGAGTAATAAAACAAAAAAAAATAAAAAGTACACTTTTTAGTAAATTTTTGAATTTCACAAATTTAAACAAATCGACAAAATCTAGCTAAAGAATGTTTGAAACTGAAAACCAACTTTATAAACCAATATCTAAACATATATTAAGATACACTACAACAAAAGTAATATTTATTGACACTTATTTTAGCGTCGAAAAAAAGTAAACTAAACAAGTTTATATCAACACATAAATTAAGGCCAGCAGAGAATGTTTATGCACCCAACACCAACATGCAAAATTTTAATATTTACAATTGATTAATTATTTATCAATATTTGAATTTCATTATTTTCATTTAATATATTTATATGACACTTTTTTTTAGGAATTGAATTGCTTGTATTTTTTATTATTAAAATTTTATTTTAATCATTAAAATAGATAGGAAAGGGGATTCTCTGTTTCTGATTCATCTTTCCTGTATTCCTCCTTTATAATTTTGTTTATTTATAAAAAAACAAAAACAAAACAAACAAACATTATTTACTAATTTGCCCCCTCCTATGTGAGAGGGAACAGATATACTTGGTGGCAGAAAAACTTGTGTGCTTAGATAGTTATAAGGATAATAGTTTGGTGTCACCACATTACTTAAATAAAGGAGAAGAAATAATAAATAAATAAATAATTTAGCTAATCAAATTGGACAAGTCATTTCTTCTCTCAACTTCTCCCCAATCATTTCTCTTATTTAATATCAAAATAACTTGAATCTTCTAAAATTCATATATATATATATATACGAATGGGTTCAGGTGGGCTGAAGCCCATCCCTGAAAGAAAAAAAATTATGGTCGAAATATGACATTACTCTTAATTTCTTAAAAAAAATTAATATAATTCATTATTTTTTTTTATCTAATTATTAAAAAATGGTAAAATTTACTTTTATTTTCAAAATTTTCTTATTACTATTTTAAGCCCGTCGGTGAGAATTTGCACAGATGTTTCTAGATAGTACAATGAATTGGGAAATTTCTCTTAATTAGAGCTTTTAAATATATATATATATATATGATGAGATTGTTAAGTTTTGAAAAAATATTTAAAATAATTAACTAATATATATGTTATTAAGTAATAAATATTAGTTTTTAACAAAAAATAATTTTTTATTATTTAATAGTTAATTTTTTCTAGAACATGATCTCATGGTTTCATAATTATGAGTTCTTTTCACCATATCATTTTTAAAATAAAAAATTAATAAGTGACTCTCAGATATGTTTATTTGATTTGTATATTTGAGTTAAGTCTTGTTTAAGCAAAATTTGAACTATAAATCATTTGGATCATTTAAAATAAAGTTAATTAACCTGGATTCAATGAAATGTTTATATAGGTATAAAAGATAATATGAATTTGGTTTATACGAAAATAAAATCACTTATAACATGAAAAAAAATTATAATAGAAGGATTTTGACGACAATAGAAGTAGAAGTAGATCCAACCGAATTAGTAAGGATGCCCACTATAGTATGATTTCTTTTTTACCAAAACAAATTGAAAAGGAAAACTTTTTTTATTGACATTAAGAATGTTTTCATTGAATCCACTCATTAGATGGCCAACCACATATTTTCTCAATTTCTCTCATAACACTAAGGTTGTCCTCGATTTCTACTGTTTTCTCCATCTATAACAAAACAAATATTTTGTTAAGATTATCATTACAAACAAGGATTATATATACATAAATCTTAAAATTGAAAAACATTTTTGTAATCTAAAAAAAAAATTACCTCTTCCAATGCTAGTCTTGCAGCTTCTCTCTCGGATTGTCTTGCAATTTTCAGATTAGCTTCTATTTTTTGTCTATCTGCAAAATAATATATGGTTCAATATTAAAAATCTAAAAAGTTTCAACCAACCTTAGAACGTTGAAATTATGAAGATATATATGCAATAAAAAGCTATAATTACACAAACCTCTTTGTAAGTCTTTTTCCAATTTAAGTTTTTCTTTTTCCATTAGGATTGGATTAACTTTATTATCCTGATGATCATCCAAAGGTTTAAAATGGCAAATACATTAACACCCACAAACACCAACATAGACTATGAAATTTCATATACAAAAAGCATTAAGTCTTACCTTCGATCTCTCCAGTTTTGTTTTTGCAATTATATTAGCATATCGCATCTTTACACTTGTAGCATGGAGAGCCTTTTCTGGCCACCTTATAAGTTGAATCCCTAGAATATATAAATCAAATTTGATAAATTCACAACTTCTTGTAGAACACAAACACAATTCCTTCACCTAAAGATCGAAAGACTATGATTGCTTGAAGACTTATTCTTACCATCCGTATCACTACAAGAGGTTGTCCTTTGATTGGATTTCACCATTTCTTTGTGACCTTCAAAAGAAATATATCAAGATCATATATTATTTTTGTTTTGTTGTATCTTATTTGATTTCATAAAGATGTTAGAGTTATAAAAGAAGCCATACTTAAGGAAAAAGATATTCCAGTCAGAATTTCTTGGTTCAAGAATAAGTCAAACAGAACTATATATTAATGTTGGAAATAAATGTTGAATTTAATAATAGTGCTATTACTTAGTTAGTTTTGAATTGGGCTTGCGACTAAGTATGTTCGGATAATTAGTTATTATTTAAACCTTTAATTACGGAAAAAAGAAGTAAAAAAAGATAGAATTTTAGTATATTTTTCAAAATTTATAAACTTTTACAGAATTGATCAAAAGTCATGATAGATGAGAGGTGGCTATATAAAATTATGGGAAAGGATATATAAAGTGCCCTTATAAATCGCCTTTGAAAAACGTCTTAACTAAAACCTCAGCAAAAATAATTGAAATAATATTTTTTTTCTATTTTATTTAGTTCTATCATTCTATTAAACATCTCTCTTATAACTTTATTTCTCTCTTAAAAAATGAATGTTAGAAAAAAATTAAAAACGTTTAAAACTTAATTATAGTAGTTTTTCTATCTAATCTTTATTAAAAGATTTTAGTTTAAAATCTGATTAGAGTGGTTTTTCCATCTAATCTTTACTAAAAGATTTTAGTTTTATTATATGTTAAGAGACCGTCCTGAAAATTCGGGGCCAATGTAAAAATAAATTTTGAAGCCTTTAAATAATAAATGATTTTTTATTTTTTTTTAAATTTTAATAATATAAAATAAGATATAAATGGTTAATATATTATAATACATAAATAATTAAAAAAAAATTAAAAAATTATATATATTATATAATATATATTTAAGATTAAATAAAATAAAAAGAGTTATATATATTATATAATATATATTTAAGATTAAAGAAAAGAATAAGAAAAAATAAGATTAGTAATATAATATATAATTAGAGAAATGATTAGGTGAGTGAATGACTTGGCTAAAAAAATCAAATAATTTCTCTTTTTTTTCTCTTTTTTCCTCTCACTTTTATATTTTTAAAGGGTGATGCCAAGTCATTCCCTCACTAAATTCCCTCACCAATTCTCTATCACTCCTCATATAATTAATAATACTTCTAAATATTAAAAAAGAGAAATAATTATTGAGAGAGGGAATTTGGTGAGGGAATTACGTGGCGGCAATATGATTGGCTGAAAAAAAATAATTTCTCTCTCTTTTCCTTTTCCTCATATTTTACCTTTTCCAACTAATAAGGTGATGTCAAGTCATTTTCTCTCAATCCCTCCGTCAAATTCTCTCTCCCTATCACTCCTTATTAAAAAAAAAATATGCATATGTAACTCAGTGTGGATGGAAAAAAATTAAGAGAAAAGATAAACAGATAAAAAAGAAATAAGAGAAAAAAAAAAGTGTGAAAAAATTTATAAAAAAAAATTAAGGTAGAGAGAGAAATTTAATTTGACTTAATATAATATTTTTTTATTTTTTATTTGTTAACATTAACTTAATATTTTTTGTCATTACATTTGGTATATTATTCTTTCTTTGAATTAAAATGTACAAGTTATGAAAAAAATATTTATACAAAATAATATTATTTAATATTAATTAATAATATAGACTAACTAAATCATGCACACAAATTAAAATAATCAAATTAACCATTAGTTTGCTCATACGTAGTGATTTGTGTATCATTAAATTTTGATAATTCATGCATGACAAAACAAAATAATGAAAAATTAATATAATCATGTTATGTTTTTATTATTATAATGTGAATGAAATTATATATGGGATGAAAAACTACCTATACTTCTTATTAGCTTTCTATAAGAAAAGAATTTTTTATATTATTTTGGTCTGGTATTTTGATATATTCATTTGTATAATAACTTAAAATAAATACTAAGGGAAATATAAGTAAGGTAGAGGGATAAATAAAATAAAAAAAGAGAATTAAAGAAGAAAGAAAATACTTTAACTTCCACTTAAAGCCTTTGTCTTGTCAGTGCTCTAAAACTATTTCACTTCCAAAATATTTATACATATATAAAATTAATTATATATAAAAAAAAAAAAGATTTTCTTAATATATTACCATGACTATCAGGTCATCCACAAAGTTTTTCAAATTCTTTGAAATTGTAAAGGTTCTCTTCAATAACTTCTGTTCTCTCAATCTGTATCAAAATAAAATGTTTAAAATTAAAAATTATATTAATTTTAACTAATAATTAAACAGATTAAAAAAAATTATGTAGGAAAGAAAGATATAAAAGCAAACCTTCTTCAAAGCTAACTTTGCAGCTTATACATCTTTCTCGTTGAATTTTTATTTTTAAATTAGTTTCTATTTCTTGTTTATCTGCAAAATAATATATTTTTTCAATATTAATAATATTCTAATGTTTAAATCATCATTAAAGTAAGAAGTAAAATAGTAAACAACATTATTTAATATTATTATAATCTAATAAAAAAACCCTAAATGTTGAGATATAGTTTATATGCAATAATCATTAAAAATAACATCAATCAAACAAATTTCTTTGTAGTTGTTTTCTAGAATAAGGTTTTTCTCTTGAATTTTGGCTTGATTAGTTTTATCGATATTTAAAATAGTGGTATACTAGTATAAATATAATAATTGTGAGCATATTCAAATTTGAGAAGAATCTAAAAAGTTGAGTATTACATTCAATTTGTCCAACTTTGTTTTCACGATAATATCGGAATACCGACTCATTACGCTTGCAACATGGAGAGCTCTTTTTGGCGACGATGAAAGTTGTGTCCAACCTAAAAAAAACAAAAAAACGATAATTTTTAGTTTATTGTAAATCAAATTAGTTGTATGCTGATAATTATTCTATTAAAACTGCTATCTTACCTAAACCAGAAACATTATTCTTGTCCGGTGAAATATGTCAACTAGTTGAAAATTTATCATTCTATTGTGTTTTTAGAATATAATATAATATATATATATATATATATATATATATATATATATAAATATATATAAAGATAATATATATGAAAGATATGATCACAATATATATATTGTGATAATATCATTAGTATATTATATTATATTATTATTATATTATATTATTATTATATTATAATATAATGTTAGATTTTATATAAGTTCAATTTAATGTCTATATAATAAACATAACTTATATAATTCAAAATATACAATTCAATACAATTTCTCTCTTTATTCTAACATGGTATTAGAGCCTTGTTATCGTTCTTGAGTCAATTAAGCGATAGTCTTCCGCTGCCTCCATCAATGATTACTTTAGCCATTGATGGAGGGCTCTAATAATGTTTTATTAATTATTATTACTATCTCTTAATAATATTCGTTGGTTTATCCGTCAACACACTATCATTCTTTAACTGGATGGAGCTCACGATTTTTTGAAACTTGAAGATACAATATTAATATTTCATCATCTCGTCTTCAACCTCAAGCTATTCAAGCGTTTTTCATATTGTGTTTGAGAAGGGATGTTAGAATATAAAATAATATATATGTAAGATATTATCACAATATTATATAAATTGTGATTATATTATATTATATTATATTATATTATATTATATTATATTATATTATATTATATTATATTATATTATATTATATTATATTATTAGTTTCCATATAAGTTCAATGTAATGTCTATATAATAGACATACTATATGTAACCGAAATATATCATTTAATACAATTTCTCTCTTTATTCTAACATTGATCATGATTTCTCTTTTCCTAACTTCAACATGTTGATTCTTCTTGTTCAATTTCACTTGAGAACAAGCTCGCATTCTCTTTCTCGATTGATATTTGTAGACATCTTCTTCTCAATATTTTTGCTATAATATTCTATCATTATTGAAAATAATATGACCGATAAAAATTGAAAGAATATGAAAATACAAAAGTTTATCTTCTCAGATTTTTGTTGTCGTTGAAGATTTGAAATAATAAAAGAATCCATCTAAATTTGATATGGTATCTCTCAGATTTTTGTTGTTGTTGAAGATTTGAAACAATAAAAGAATCCATCTAAATTTGATATGGTATCTTTATTATTTGTGAAATTTTAATTAAATTATTTAAAGGATAAATGATAATCACAATTTAGAAAATTTATTCAGTATTTTTAGGAAAACATGACTTTTGTTTAGGTTCTAATTTTTTTCTTTTATATTTTTTCTTGATTGTTTTTAATTTATTTTAAATATGATCTTATTTTTTTTTTAATATATACTCAATATTTGTGATTTGATATTTTTTTTTTCATTCACAATTTTTGAAAGAATATATGTTAATATTTTAATTTTATTTGAAATAAATATGGTATATTTTATTGTTGATGAAATTTTAATTCAATCGCTTAAATGATAAGTGGTTATTTAAGTTTGTATTATATTTTCTTTTAGAAAATTTATTTAGCATTTTTAGGAAATATGACTTTTGCCTAGATTGAAATCTTCTCCTATATTCTTTCTTGATTGTTTTTTATTTATTTTAAAACCCTCCATATTTACAAATGTTTTTTTTAAGTGAAATTGTATCTCTTTTTCTTTTCTTACTTTTTATCCTTTTATGAAAACATAATGTAGGATAATAAAATAATAGTATCATATTTTATTTTTCAATAAATATTCAAATTCAAACCTACAAAACTGGAAGCATAAGCGGGCTTGGCCCATAATAAATCCAATTAAAGTCTGAACTAGAGGCCCATATGTTTTCTGCATAAGGTATATAAACAAAGGCTTGATTGAAGTAGGTTTTATTTTCTCAAAATAATATAATATTTTTGTGAAGAAAATATTTTTTATGCCACGTGGTTTATTTCAATTAAAAATATTCAAATTTTATAAAAAAAAATAAAAAAAAATATTTCAATAGCTTGATTTATATATATATATATATATATATATATATATATATATATATATATATATATATATATAAATTTAATTCAAATAATTATTATTTGTATGGTATTGTAATTTGACTTATCACTTCATTTAGTATATTAAAAATTTATTTAATATATATATTTGATTAGCATATTTATAATCATTTATTTATACATATTTAAATAAAAATATGTTACAAATAATAAACTAAAATAAAAGAAAAAAATTATAACTCTAAAAAAACAAAAAAAAACATTTTATCTTTCTAAATTTAATAAAAATTATTGTTATATATAAAATTTTAAATTCTTTCACGTTTCAAATATATAAAAAAATTTTTTTATTTAATTATAATTTATCAGATTTTTAATGTTACAAATTTCAAACATCATAAAATAAAAATGTGATTATATCTATATAAATTATAAAATAAAAAAGAGAAAAGAAATATATGAGAAATATATTCGTATTATCTCTTATATATATTTGGTTAATCTCTTATTTATTTAACCCACTAAGGTGATTCTTTGAAAAAAAATTGACCTAAAATACTAAAATCACGAACTTGTAAAATAAATCTCTTTATCATCGTTTCTAACCCTGTTTCACCTTAACTATTATTTGATCAAGTAAAAGTTACGTCTTAATCCGAATGGACCAAAATAGGCACTAAATAATTTTCGAGAAATCTCCTCCAAATCACTTTCTATGACTATCAAAATCATGAATGTAGGTTCCAAATCCAAGTAGTAGTATAGGACCTTTTAACTATTGTTCTTAAGAAATGATCCGGTCTAGTCCATTATTTAAAAGAAATTTTTATGGGATCATTGTCTACCAAAATTTTAACTTCTCGTTCCACTTATAGAGACATAGAATTATATGGAAAATTGTATTAGATTAAAGTCATATGTACGACTTGAAGGGAGATTTTTTATATTTTTCGAGATCTACCCTACAATATGAAACCCTATAATATGAAGTAAAAAAGCCAAAATAAGTAATTTTAGCCTTTATAAAATAAACTATTTTTTGAACATTTCAAGCTCATTTCACGTCGAGGTCCAGTATAAGAAAAATTGTAAAATCCGATCCAATTTATCATAATCAATTAGTTAACATTTGGTTAACCATATTATAAAGAAAAAAAAATTGGAGTATTATATTAGTTCTCCTTAATTAAAAAATATCATATTTATTTTTATATATATCTATTATGTTAAAAATATTATGTTAAAAAATTATAATTTAATATAGCAGTTAAAAAAATATTAGTATTTATTTTAACTTTTTTATTTAATATATAATATATTAAATTATATAATTTAATATATTGAATTTATTAACTAATATAATTAATATAAGGTATTCTAGTCTTGATATGTTTTTTCGATATTAATTTTAGATATTATTAAACATTTCATTGTTTTAAACATTATGCATATTCAACTCCTTAAATTATCTATCACCATCTACCCTCACTTTGTGTATTTTGCTTTATTCCACTTGTCATTATCGACCACCGCCTATTTTCACTTTGAATATAACTTGTCATATTATTAACCATCTTTTACATTTTACACCAACCAATCATCTCATTCACATATTTAATAATTAGATATCTCTCCGTCGACTTATTATTACCATTCTCGTGACCTCATTTCGAGTTGTTCAACAACAAAAAAAAAATTGACTCTCTCACAAACTCAAATTTGTGTTTGTCTATTTTTTTTTGTTTTCTCTTCAAAATATTTAAGCTCATTTGTATGGTTCGTGTAAGTGTTGTCCGTGTCGTTCGTATTTATTTTATTTTAATTTTTATGTTCTACAAAAACAAACACCATATAAATATTAAGCATTTCTTTTATTTATCTTAGTTATTACTAAATCCTAAAAAAAAACTTGTAAATTTATACAGATAAGAACATAATACACATAGTTTGGTTAGATGTACAAAACTGTAGATATATGATAATAATATCTACAATTAATTTCAATTGATGTTTGGTTAAAAAAATTATGTATACACATTAACTTTGAATGATATACTTGTACACTAAACAATATATAAAATTGTAACTGGTATGAGCCAGTATAAAAAATTAAAAATTTTTAATTCCCCTTTTAACTCTTTTAATCCTGTTTATTTTTCTCTCATATGTCTTCTAATTATGACTTCTTAATTATCTGCATTTTTCTTTGATCACATTAAATTAAATTAAATTAAATTAAAAAAAATTTAATAAATTTTGGTTTAAATATTTTTATCCTCATCTTGACCTATAACATAATAAATTTTTATTTATCTTTGGAATATTTAGCCGAATTCGTATTCACCAAATTCGAATTTTAATTTTTGTTTTTTAATCGACCAAACAAAAAACCGAATTCATTTGTATTATTTATTTTATTAAAAAGTAGAAATCAAATTCATTAATTTGTTTATAATTTTGTTATTATATATTTAATAAATTAATTATTGATAAATATTTATTTAATCATAGGAATTAACATATAAAAAATTATATATAATTATATTATCATATAACATTATTATTTATTTTTAAAATATTTATATATTAATTAAATATATATTTTTATTAGTTTAAATATAATTAATAAGATAAATATTAAAATAATTTATATAAATACAAGGATAAAATAGTCTTTTATTTTTTTTACTACTTTTTTTATACCACCAACCAAACACGAAATTATAAAATCAATATAATTTATACCTCTTTTATCATTCAAATCCAACATTAATAATTTATATAATTTATACATTTTAATACCCATATACAAGTTATATCCCTTACAATACCCATATCCTATATAACTAATACCACGTACCACTTTTCTTTATTTATCTCTAATCACTTTGTTGTCCGTATACTCTTCTTCGTGAACTATCTCTAATCACTCTTTTCTAGACTATGAAAATTAACTATAAAAACCAAAATTAAATTGACACCTCATAGGATTTAAAGTACTCCAATAGAATAATTCTAATTTTTGTTAATATATATATATATGTATGGCACAAATATATTAATATCTATAATGAGACTATAGTGTCGTTACTGCGGCTATTAAGAAAAGCGTCAATACAAATACCATCTTTTTTCCTCGTTTTTTAAAATAAGGTATTAGTAAAGGTTACACAAAGTTACTAATAGATAAAAATTATCAGTAAAGATCCTTTGTATAACTGTTATTGATACCGTCATTTTTTCAAAAGGTTATCTGTAACTTTACTTTCAAGGCCTTGTTGTTCTATCCGTAAACCCTTTCAATGGAGAAGCAGCTATGGGAGTAAGCAGAAGCCACGCCAACTGTTTCTCATCATCATCTCAAAGGAGAGTTCAGACGGCTGGATTTCCTGGGCTATAAATCTGACAGCCACTAGAATGATTGGAGTCGAAGCGCTTATCGTCCATGGTAGTTAAAACGTACACTAGTAAAAAAATGACCTTTACCGACGGTTTTTCCCGAAGGTTTTGTAAAACTCTCCTAAATACTCCCGAGAGGAACAAATCCTTCGGGATTAAAAATAGATTTCGAGGGGGGTGTAAAACCTTCGGGTTTATTAATTATTACCGAAAGTTCTACAAAGAACTTTCGGTTTTTACCTTCCCAAAAAACCAAAAAAAATTCTAAGGGTTGAATGTGGGTTAATTGCGAAGGTTTTTACAAAAACCTTCGGTTTTGAAATCCCGGTGTTTTTTAATTGCGAAGGTTATTCAAAGAACCTTCGGTTTTACCTTTTTTGAAATTCTCATTTCCGAAAGTTTTACAAATAACCTTCGGTTTTTCTCAATTAAAAAAAATTCTAAATTTGGTAATGGTTATTTCCGAAGGGTCTTTAATAAACCTTCGGTTTTGACTAATATCAAAACTGAAAGTTATAAGAAAACCTTCGGCATCTACCTCTATAAATTCAAACCCTAACCCTTCTCTTTTTCATTCCACCCTCCCATTTCTCTCTCTCCCGCGCCGCAGCCGCCTCCTCCACGCCGGTTCTTCTCTCGTCCAGGTTTGTTTCATTTGGTTTTTTTGTTTTGTTTATTATTAGATTAAGATTTATTAAGTTTATATATATATATTATCTAGATTTAGGCTAGTTTAAATTATTTGTTTGTTTCATTGATTTAGATTTGTCTATACGTTTTTGTTTAGATTAGATTTAGGTTAGTTTGTTAAATATATGTTAGTTTTGTTTTTTTGTTTGATTGAAGTTATAATATATATCAGATTTAGGTTACGGTTATATTTTGTTTAATTATTATATATATACATTATATATCTGAAATGTATGTAGGAATATGGGTGATTCATGGAATAGTCTTCGGCGTACACCGGAGAAACTGCATCCGTGTTACCAGAATCTGATAGCACAATCAGAAATTGCGGCACGTGAGGAAGAGGTGAGACGGATGACGCTGGAAATGGAGCAAATCCGATTGAGGGATGCAGAAAGAGGTCGTATGCTCAGTGAAATTAAAGCGGACAGGGCCGAAATGGCCATGAGATTAGAGAATCTCGAACAGGAACTTGTGATGTTGAGGAGTCGACTGAATCAACCACCCCCTCCTCACACCCCATCTAATAATTTCTAGATTAATTATGTGTTTATTTGTGTTTTCCGTACGAACGATTACAATATTTTTATGTGTTTTGTTTTAATTTTCATGAATTATTATGATTATGTTTGGTTTGGTTTGGTTTTAATATGTTGTTAATTAATTATGTTATTTTTGTTTGCTTGTCACCTTTAAAAAAAAAGCATGGCCAAAACCGAAGGTTTTCAAATAAACCTTCGGTTTTGACCCCTGCTTAAAAAAATGGGGAAGGGTAAAAACCGAAGGTTTATTTTAAAACCTTCGGTTAAAAAAATCTGTAAATTTTCTAAGTATGGGAAGGGTAAAAACCGAAGGTTTATTTGAAAACCTTCGGTTTTGACCTTCATTTAAAAAAATCTAAAAAATTTTCTAAGTATGGGAAGGGTAAAAACCGAAGGTTTATTTTAAAACCTTCGGTTTTGACCCTCGGTTAAAAAAATCTAAAAATTTTTCTAAGTATGGGAAGGGTAAAAACCGAAGGTTTATTTGAAAACCTTCGGTTTTGACCTTCATTTAAAAAAATCTAAAAAAATTTCTAAGTATGCGGAAGGGTAAAAACCGAAGGTTTATTTGAAAACCTTCGGTTTTGACCCATGTTTAAAAAAATCTTAAAATTTTCTAAGTATGGGAAGGGTAAAAACCGAAGGTTTATTTGAAAACCTTCGGTTTTGACCTTCATTTAAAAAAATCTAAAAAAATTTCTAAGTATGGGAAGGGTAAAAACCGAAGGTTTATTTGAAAACCTTCGGTTTTGACCTTCGTTTAAAAAATCTGAAAATTTTCTAAGTATGGGGAAGGGTAAAAACCGAAGGTTTATTTGAAAACCTTCGGTTTTGACCTTCATTTAAAAAATCTAAAAAAATTTCTAAGTATGGGAATGGTAAAAACCGAAGGTTTATTTGAAAACCTTCGGTTTTGATCTTCATTTAAAAAAATCTAAAAATTTTTCTAAGTATGGGAAGGGTAAAAACCGAAGGTTTATTTGAAAACCTTCGGTTTTGACCTTCATATAAAAAAATCTAAAAAAATTTCTAAGTATGGGAAGGGTAAAAACCGAAGGTTTTTTGAAAACCTTCGGTTTTGACATTCATTTAAAAAAATCTAAAATTTTTTCTAAGTATGGGAAGGGTAAAAACCGAAGGTTTATTTGAAAACCTTCAGTTTTGACCTTCATATAAAAAAATCTAATATTTTTTCTAAGTATGGGAAGGGTAAAAACCGAAGGTTTATTTGAAAACCTTCAGTTTTGACCTTCATTTAAAAAAATCTTAAAAATTTTCTAAGTATGGGGAAGGGTAAAAACCGAGGGTTTTATATAAAACCTTCGATTTTGACCTTTATTTAAAAAAATCTAAAAAAAATTCTAAGTATGGGAAGGGTAAAAACCGAAGGTTTATTTGAAAACCTTCGGTTTTAACAATTCCCAAAAACATTCTGATCAAGGTCAAGACCGAGAGATTTTCAAATACACATAAAAACCGAAAGTTAATTGTATAACTTTCGGTTTTAACACTTCCTAGTTTGTTAAATAATTTTGTTTTTAACCCACTAATCTTAACTTCTAACTAATATAATCAATTGTGTGTTGTATTTTAAAAATTAATATTGTGTTTAATGTTAAAATCTTTATGATTGTGTTTGATTATTATAGAGAAGTCTATATGAATCTTTATGTTTGATTATCTTATGAATGTGTGTAATGTTTGATCATATGGACTGTGCAATATTTTAAAGATATCAAATGTGTTAAATTAATGTTGTTAAAGGTCATTAGAAGGTGAAAAACCAAAGAATTTAACAATTTGTCAAGTGATAATTCCGAAAGTTATATAATTAACTTTCGAAAATAACCATCAAAACCGAAAGTTTTATATAAACTTTCGGGTTTTACATTTCTCAAGACCGAGGGTTTTATATAAAACCTTCGGTTTTGATGGTTATTTCCGAAAGTTAATTATATAACTTTCGGAATTATCATTTGACAATTTTTTAAATTAAAGTATTTTTTCTTTCCAATATAGACTCCTAACTAATATAATCAATTGTGTGTTGTATTTTAAAAAATAATATTGTGTTTAATATTAAAATGTTTATGATTGTGTTTGATTATATATAGAAGTGTATATGAATGTTTATGTTTGATTATCCTATGTATTTGTGTAATGTTTGATCATATGGATTGCCAAATGTTTTAAGGATATCAAATGTGTTAAATTAATGTTGTTCATGGTTATTAGAAATTGAGAAACCAAATAATTTAACAATTTGTGAAATTATAAAACCGAAAGTTCAACATATAACTTTCGGAAATAACCACCAAAATCGAAAGTTTTATATAAAACTTTCGGTTTTGACCCTTATCAAAACCGAAAGTTTTATATAAAACTTTCGGAAATGACCCTTATCAAAACCGAAAGTTTTATATAAAACTTTCGGAAATGACCTAATAAAATAAAAAAAACGCGCCTCTTCTTCTTCTTTCCCAATTTCCTTTCCCTCTTCTCCTCTTCTCTCAGCCGACTACTCCCCGACGACGACGCCCAACCAGACGAAGACGCCGCCCAACCCTACGACTACGTCGCCTACTCCCCGAATCTTCCCGTTCCCATTCGCCTCCTCCGCTGAAGAAGAAATCCACCGGAGGATTAAGACAGAGAACGCCGCCTCCGCCTGAAGAAAGCCGCCGCCTCCGCCTGAAGAAAATCGCCGCCGCCTATTGAAGACGGAGAACCGCCCTACTGCTAGTCGCCGTCGCCGCCGCCGCCCTGCAGGTTAGTTTTTTATTTTTTTTCAATATTATTGTTAGATTTTTTGGATTATTGTTAGATTATTGTTATATATTTTCAATTATGTTGAATTATTGTTAGATTATGTGTATATTATTGTTAGATTAGGTTATAAGTTTGAGATTAGGTTATTGGATTAGATTTTTGAATTGATTTTGGATTTAGTTGAAATTGGTTGTTGGATTATTTTTGTTGAAATTGATTGTTGGATTTTGTTTTTGGATAGATTATGTTGGATTATTGTTAGATTAGGTTTATATTATTGTTAGATTAGTTTATATTATGTATTGGATTAATGTTAGTTTAGTTTGATTTTGATAGATTGGTTATATTATTGGATTGATTTGGTATAGGTTTATGTTTGATTTTGTTGTATTAATGTTATTGGATTGATTTGGTATATGTTTATGTTTGATTTTGTTGGATTCATGTTAGATTTGGTTTATTATTGTTTGATTAAAAGATATATGTGTTTATATTTGTTGATTTTGTTGGATTAATGTTATTGGATTGATTTGGTATATGTTTATGTTTCATTTTGTTGGATTCATGTTATTGGATTGATTTGGTATATGTTTATGTTTGATTTTGTTGGATTCATGTTATTTGGATTGATTTGGTATATGTTTATGTTTGATTTTGTTGGATTCGTGTTAGATTTGGTTTATTATTGTTTGATTAAAAGATATATGTGTTTATATTTGTTGATTTTGTTGGATTTGGTTTTTGATTAATACTTTATTGTTTGATTAATAGGGTTTATTATTGTTCGATCTACCCACAGCCGCTCTTCTTCGTCGCTCCTTTTGTGCAAGGTTAGTTATTGTTGGTTTATTATATGGTTAGGTTAGTTTAATGTTAGATTTAAGTTTGATTTGATTTATGTTAGATTATGTTAGATTAGGTTTGAAATGTGTATGAATGAAATAATGTTGAATTAGATTTGTTTTGAATTAGATTTGATTTTAGGTTAGATTAGGTTTGAAATGTGTATGAATAAAATTATGTTGGATTAAAATTGATTGATTTGAAATGTGTATGAATGAAATAATGTTAGATTATATGTATGTTAGATTTAAGTTTGATTTATGTTAGGTTTTATTATAGTTTGTTTAGGTTGAATTTTAGTTAGAAAATGTTAGATTTAGTTAGAAAATGTTAGATTTATGTTGAATTTCGTTTGAATAATGATAGATTAGGTAGCGATTATGTTACAATTATGTAAGCCTAATTAATTTAGACAAATTTAAGTAAATAATAATGCGGGTTGTTTTCCATTTTATTAGAAATATGGAA
Source organism: Impatiens glandulifera (assembly GCF_907164915.1). NCBI lineage: Eukaryota > Viridiplantae > Streptophyta > Magnoliopsida > Ericales > Balsaminaceae > Impatiens > Impatiens glandulifera. The sequence continues at coordinate 99,319,459 of NC_061862.1, forward strand.
GTACCCGATAAAAGCTGGATGACCTTACGTCGAGATCATCCAGATTACGAGGAAGGCGTTGACAAATTCCTCGAGTATGCTCTTAGGAATACATCCCGACAAACCGTGAAATGTCCCTGCGTGAAATGCTTGAACACGCCGTTTATGGAAATAGACGAAGTGAAGACTCACCTCATCATTTATGGAATAAATGTTCATTATGAGTATTGGTATTTTCATGGAGAAAAGAGACGTACTACTCAAGTGGTTAATGAAGATGTCGATGAAGATGCCGATGACTTCGATGATGATGACGACGATGATCAGTCGGAGGATGCCGTGCCGGAATTCAACGATGCGGGACCGGAGATGAATAATACAGTTAATGAAGAGGTCAATGAAGAACGTTATATGCACGAATTTATAAACGATATGTTCCCCAACGTTAATGACGTCCCGAGCAACGATGAACCAGTCGAAGATGCGCATAGATTTTATAAATTGCTTGATGATTGCAAACGGCCATTGTATGAAGGTGCTCGAATAACGAAATCATCGGCACTACTGAAACTACTTCACATAAAAAATGTATGTCAATGGACGAATTCTTCGTTCGATATGTTGTTGCGTCTGCTTAAAGACTACATATTACCGATTGACGCTCAATTGCCAAACTCATACTACGAAAGTAAAAAATTCATTACTGATATCGGGCTTAAATATGACTAGATAGACGCATGTAAGAACAACTGTATGCTATTTTGGAAGGACGACATAAATGAAGATTCTTGCAGAGTTTGCGGTCTTTCAAGATGGAAAGTCGACCAAACAAGTGGGACAGTTCGGGAGAAGCAAAACGGGAAATTCATTCCAAAAAAGGTGTTGAGATATTTCCCTTTAATACCAAGACTTCAAAGACTATACATGTCCTCAAAAACGGCTCCAATGATGAGATGGCATAAAGAAGGAAGAGTTGATAGTGATACGTTGAGACATCCCGCTGATTCCTTAACTTGGAAGACGTTTGATGAAAATTATACAGATTTTGCTTCAGAATCTCGAAACGTAAGACTGGGTTTATCAAGCGATGGGTTTCAGCCATTTGCAAATGGGAAAAAATCATATAGTGTTTGGCCGGTTATTCTCGTTCCTTATAATGTGTCACCCACGACTTGCATGGATTCTAGCAATTTCATCTTATCTATGTTAATTCCAGGTCCAAAGAGTCCGGGAGATGCAATTGACATATTTCTCCAGCCATTGATCGAAGAGTTGCATGAACTGTGGCAAACAGGTGTGAAAACGTTTGATTCACACACCTCGCAATACTTTAACATGCGAGCGGCGTTGTTGTGGACCATTAACGACTTTCCCGCATACGCGAATTTATCAGGCTGGAGTACGAAAGGTAAATTCGCTTGTCCTTGTTGTAACAACGACACGGTATCCCTTCGATTGGTTCATGGTTCCAAACAATGTTACTTGGGTCATAGACGTTTCCTTCCACCGAAGCACAAATACAGAAGGGATAAAGAGTCGTTTGATGGTCGAACTGATTATAGAGATCCCCCTAGATTGTTAACGGGGCAAGAATGTTACGAGCAAGCACGAGACCTAGAAGACATAATTCTTAGTGCGGATCTGAGCAAGAGAACCAAGATATATCATGAAACTTGGGGAGACAATTGGAACAAACTTAGCATTTTCTTTCGTCTGCCTTATTGGAAATCACTATTATTGAGACATAATTTGGATGTGATGCATATTGAGAAAAATATATGTGATAGCGTGTTGGGAACAATAATGAATGTGAAAGAGAAGACTAAGGATGGTCCTAAACCCCGTAAAGACTTAGAACTCTTAGGCATAAAATCATGGTTACATCCTATAAATGATGAAGGAGTTATTCATTATCCAGAAGCATCTTTCACTTTGACATCCGAAAATAAAAAACGTCTTTGTAACTTCTTGAAAGATCTCAAGTTGCCCGATGGCTTTTGCTCAAATATCGGCGGTTGTGTAAATTTGGAAGAGAAAAAGATTTCGGGATTAAAGAGTCATGATTGTCACATTTTATTGGAATATCTTATTCCTTTAGCAACTCGTGGATTACTTCCAGATAATGTGTATGATGCGTTAGTAAATTTGTCTCGTTTCTTTCGGTTGTTGTGCTTCAAAGAGTTGATTCAAGAGGACCTCGAACAATTGTACATGGATATTACATTGACACTTTGCAAATTTGAAATGATTTTTCCGCCGTCAATCTTCGACATCATGATGCATCTCCCGGTTCACTTGTCATTTGAGGCTTTGCTTGGAGGACCTGTTCAGTATCGATGGATGTATCCGTTCGAACATTACATGGGTACAATGAAAAGATATTTGAGGAATAATAACCACCCCGAAGCCTCTATAAGCGAGAGCTATCTTGTTAATGAGAGTATTAGTTTATGTGCCAGGTATATGGAGGAACAAGAGCAAGAAAATGCACAACCTGAAATCTCGGGCATTTCAATATTTGCATCGTTGGAAGACCTATCTAACGGAAAAGTATACAACTTGGATTATATCGATCAAGTGACAGCTCATTCTTACATTTTGAAAAATTGTCCCGAAGCAGAACCTTTTTACATGTAAGATTCGATGTTGCTGTTACTAATTAGCATTAAAGAGTATGCTATTTAATATTCGATCTATTTGCAGAGATTATAACAACGAGTCCAGTGGAGAAACGTTTGCCGCATATTTCAAGCATCGAGTGAGTAATTTATAAACCATATATCCTAACTCTTTTTATTCATTTTAACAACTTCATTTCGGATACATATATAGGTCGCCCATTTAGCAGAAATTAACGACATATCAAGAGACCTCAAGATCTTAGGAGAAGGTCCAAGTATGTACTCGTCTATGTATGTTTGGTGTAAAGTAAACGGATTCAAATTCTGTACAGAAAAACACGACGAAGGTTTGACAACTCAAAATAGTGGGGTGGTTGTTGAGGGGTACAACGAATCTGAAACTATGTCATACTACGGAGTTTTGACGGATATAATCGAAGTACAATACTATTCTCACAAACGAGTTGTTTTATTCAAGTGTAAGTGGTTTGATACACACTCGGGGGAACTAGGAGTGAAAGTGGATAAATATGGCTTCGTAAGTGTAAATGTAAACCGAATTTTGAAAACCCAGAGTCAAGACCCGTATATATTGGCAAGTCAAGCAAAACAAGTATTCTACGCCCCTGATATGTCAGCCCGACCCGGTTGGAAGATTGTGACAAAAATAAAACCGCGGTTTACTAACATATAGTTCAGATTAATTAATTAGGTAGATTTATGTTTTTAACTTTATATTCATTCTTATTACTACTTTATTTCAATTATTCACTCAATTTTATTAATTGTGTGAATTAAGAATGTCTGAAGGTCCTAAAACAACTTGGAAGAGTATGAGGAAGACACCCAAGAAATTGGATAAAAGCTACCAAAACCTACTTGCCCAATCTGAGTCCTTAAAGCTTCGAGGATCGTCTTCTAGAGACCAACCACCTATTGCTGTGGTACCCATAACTACTGCGCCTCCCCGAATAGAAGAGGCTGAAGACGATGATGAGCTCCAAGAGTTTATAGAGAGCACATTTGCTGATATGGTGGATAGCGATGAGGCAGTAGACGAGGGTCTCGAGGAGCATATCGAGGAGCAGGATGGCGAGGAGGAGCACGGGACCACTCCCAACCCATCATCGACAGGTAACTCGTTTACAAATTAGTTAGTGTTTAAATTGATTGACATATCTAATTATGATTTTGATAATTTTGAAGAATCTTCTGCCCGCAAGAGACGGGGGAAGAACAAGAATATTGCGCTGTCTAAGAGGTTAGCGGGGACAAGGATTCCTCTTACGTTTAGGGAGAAGGATGGGAGGCCAGGCGGTACAGACGTGGGAAGAACACGATGGTCTAGACATGTGGGGTCGATTATACGGGACCCCGCAGCCGTCTCATACCGTCTTCTAAAGTGGAAGGCTTTAAGTGCAGACCAATTGGATTCACTGTGGACTGCTATCAAGGTAATACTTATTACTTGATTATACGTTACGTCATTAAATAATTATTTTTAACATTCGGATGTTATTTTTTTCAGGATCCGTTCGAAGCCACTAATGGTGATATTGAGTCTTTCCGAAAGACCGGATTGGGACACACCAATCAGATATGGGATAGATGGCGGTTGGATTTGAACAAGACATATATTCGCGTCCACAAAGGAGACGAGGCGGCGGTACTGGCTAATCCTCCACCGGACTACGATCGAGATGATTGGGAGTTTGTGTGTCGCAACCATTTCTTCACAGAAACATTTAAGGTATGGTTTCATAATTCAAATAAAAGTTGATATTAATTAATCTAACTTCATTTTTTATTTCAAATACAGAGAAACAGTTCTACAAATATGAAGAACAGGAAGAACTTGAAATTCCCGCATCGAACGGGAAGTAGACCGTTTGCACAAATTGAAGACGAGTTGGTAAGTACATTATTTGTAATAACTTAATCTAAAGATTGTTATTAATTATATAAATCATTTATTTCAACAGGCGATTGAAATGGGACGGGCACCGTCTGTAATTGAAGTATTCAAGAGGACCCGTACCCCTAAACCGACAAAAGAAAACCCAACACCCGTCCTGGACGAACACGTGCAAGAGAAAATTGTAAGTGAATTGAATATGCCTAGTTTTTTATTAGAGAAATTATATTTTATTTGAATTGTGCAGGTTGAGATGGAGGAGGTTGTTAGTAACGAACCGGGAATATCAGATTTTGAATTGACGGAGAGGGTGTTCGGACAACAAAAACACGGGGTAGTGTTCGGAATGGGATAAGGCGTCCGGCCCACACACTTTCGTGAGGATCGTCGAAGTGGAAACAGTTCACAGCGAAACAATGAACGATTGTTAGAAGAGAATCAAATAATGAAGCTCAAGCTGGAGGAACTAGAGAAGAGGGATGAAGAAAGAAGGCGCAAAATGGAAGAAATGGAAGCGGAAAAGGAAGAAATGGTGACAAGAATGGAGAGGGAGAAGTTATAGATGAACGCGAGAATGGAGAGGGAGAAGTTAGAGATGAACGCAAGAATGGAGAGAATCGAACTGTTTATGAGGCAACAACCACCTCCTCCCCCCACAAGCTAAGGTTGTTTCGATTATGAACATGTTTTCATTAGTAGTTGAATTTATAACAGATTGTTCGGAATATTAGTTTGGTTTCGAATTTTGTAATGTTAATGATCAATTAATGTGATCGTTTAGTGTATGTTGCATTTCTTTTATCATTGATATATTGGTTTGGCTGAACAGATTTTGGTTGCGAGCAAAATAATCTGCATGTTTTTAAAAATTTACGGGAAAAAACCGAAAGTAATATTGAAATCTCTCGGTTTTTCTTCAAATGGAAAAACTGAGAGATATTAGAAAACTCTCGGTTTTTACCCAAAGAGAAAACCGAGAGTTATATGACAAACCCTCGGTTTTTACCCAAAAGAGGAAAACCGAGAGTTATATGAAAACTTTCGGGTTTCTCTTCGGCTAAAAACCGAGAGTATTCATATAACTCTCGGTTTTCTCAATTTGAAGAAAAAACCGAGAGTTATTACAAAACTCTCGGTTTTCTTCAAAAGGTGAAAACCGAGAGTTATTACAAAACTCTCGGTTTTCTTCAAAAGGAGAAAACCGAGAGTTATTAGAAAACTCTCGATTTTTACCCGAAGAGGAAAACCGAAAGTTAAATCAAAACTCTCGGTTTTTCCACAAAGAGAAAAACCGAAAGTTATTCCTAAAACCCTCGGTTTTTCCACAAAGAGAAAAACCGAAAGTTATTTCTAAAACCCTCGGTTTTTCCATAAAGAGAAAAACCGAAAGTTTTCATATAACTCTCGGTTTTTCTCTTTGTGGAAAACTCGAGAGAGTCTATACCGAGGGATGGCGAGAGTTACTAAAACCTTCGGTAAGGTGTCTTTACCGAAAGTTATAGGGTCAAAACCGAGAGTTTTTACTCTCGGTTTTGACCCCTTTTTCACCAGTGGTATAAGCTAAACTCATACCCGTCGATTGTAGAGTCGAAGCTTTCTTTTGTCGTGACTAAAGCAGTTTGTGAATATTCCAGTGGAGAGATGAGGATCTTCGCTACAATTTCTGGTGTTGAGAAGTTAGGGACGAAAGTAAACGGAGTATTTCTCACCAATTTGGTTTGCTCTTCCTTTGAATTGGATTCTTTGCTTCTCACCTTCTCGCCGTAACCGCTGATCCGGTGATCATTCTCACTCTTTTATTTTATACTATAGGTTCTCTTCTCTTATCTTATCTTATCTTATCTTATCATCCATCATTTTTTTAGCTGATTTCTGTTTCGAAATGTCATCATGTTTTTGAGAAAAAAATATAATCTAAACACACGATAAAAGAAGATATAAAGATAAAGTAGTAAAAAATAATAAAGAACATAAAATATAACGAGGTTCGTCAACAATGCCAACATCCTCGGGGAGTCGTCCATTCTATTGATATTCCATGGAATAATGGTCCAAGTAACCCTAGTTACAATGTCTCTATTTATAAGAGTACATTAAAAGTCAAAAGTCTAAACTACTACTCCTAAGCCCAATAAAGGCTTAAAGCCCAATTACAATATATAAACTCTAATAAAATATGAGCCCAAAACCCAACAATCTCCACTTTAGGTGAATTCCGCGCTTATTGAGATGTGATAAATAAATTACAAATTCAACAATCTCCACCTTCACAAATTTCATGTCCCTTAGGAAATACACAAGTCGTACCCATCAATCTTCACCATGACAAAAGTCAAGCCATACAAAATAATTGAGTTCAACACTTGAATCTTCACCTTTGCTCGAACCATTATCAGTTACCTCCACTTCCACTCAAGAGCTTTTAGAAGAATAACAATCTCCACCATCATGTATATCACGTCATCAAAAAGTTATGAGCCACACATCAATCTTCACTACTTGAGTCATTCACGAGATAAATCATTATACCTTCACTTCCGCTCAAAAATCCCTTAGAAGATAAAATCATATAGTTTATAACACCGAGTAATTTTGGTAACTACGCTACTTCAGCGACTAGAGACATTCGACAACTCTTCCTAATCTTGGTTCATACCCGTTGGCATATGCGGAAACTAGAATTAACAATTCTTTATTATGTCAAACTAATCTTTACCTTTGTTTGCCACAAGCCGAGTGTCTTATTTTTCAAGTGCAACAATTAACTGAAACCAAAATACTAATTAGACCCAAGACAAACTTTTTTCGTCTACTTTTTCAAAATCAGATATCTATCCAAACTAAGGCCACCCAAAACGAACTTCCATTGTATACTTCCTCAAAATAAGATATCGATCGAAAAACGAGAAGACCCAAGAAGAACCTTTATTGTCTACTTCATAACAAATAAATTAGGCTACCAAGACATCTCTTTTCTCTAGCTCAAGATCTAACAAAGTATTTGTCACTCATCTTGCCTTGAAAGTTGAATACTCAACCAACTTGAACCTCATACTTCTCCTTGACCAAATTAGCTTGCAATATGCTAGTTTCTTAAATCCAAAAACGTCTAGCAATCCAAGAATATTATTTCAAGATTCACCATCTCTCTTCAATTGTCTTCACCAATGTTTCAAATGATCATATATAGTTTCTCCGAAAGAAATCGAATATCCTTCCATTTGAATTGATCGAACCTCTCATCTAGCCCCTTTTTCATGACTAGGAATCACATTCAAGGTCTCAATCATCCCATTCATCTAATTTATGATCCACAATGTATAGACAATTAAGATAGAATAAAAGAAGTAACAAAATCATCACCTTTAAATTAACTGAGTCTCCCATCTAGCCCCCTTTCCATGACAAGGATTCCTACTCGAGGTTTTGTATTTATCTTCTCACATTAGAAAATAATGCAATGATTTATTCTTGGTTCGCTTGAGAGTTGCTCTCAAGATGTCTCCACCTTAACTTATAAGTGTCTTTCATTTGTCTTCATCTTCCCGGTCTTTCATTCATATTGTGTGTTAACTGGAATTATGTCAATCCTTAATCACCCGCCAACTCAATGCAATCTTGCAATTTGTCCTGAAGGATTGCCCTATCAACATGTCGACAATGTTATCATCGGTAAACACCATTTTGATAACAACTTTCCATACATGTTTTGTCAAGTGTAAAAGCACATAATCTCACCATTTTCTTCATCTTTATTAGCTCTTCCAATAAGATAAGGTCATAACCAAAAAAATACAAACCTTTTGGTCCCAAATAAGTCAAATAAAACTAAAATAGGAAGACACTTTAAGCCCCAGAAAAAACAAACTTCGAGATGTTCAAACCTTGATCCGACCGTTGAAAATATAGAGGAATGATTTACCAACCCTCTCAACAAAAACTCAGCGCAATAGGACTCCGTTTGAATCTCCGATCTTCCGTTTGATGAACCTTGCGCGGCTGAAGGCGAAAATATGCTACTAGATTTTCTTTCAACCTCTCTTTTAATTTGACTTCTTAAATAACCGTTTTCCAAAGAAAAATCTCTCCAAACTTATTTTATCCGAGAATTTCTTCTTTCAAGTCAAAGCCCTTAACATAGTGAAATAATGTCACTCATGCATGCCAAGACAACAATCGGTTATAAAAAAACCTTCAACTAATTTTCAACAAAAATGAAGATGTATTGTTTGTTCTCCCCATTCTTCTAGCCAAATCTTGCATAGAAAGAATCTAACAAACCATGTATATGATTAGTGCACCCTCAATTCATACCTTAGAAATTATCATTCTTGGTAGAACCCTTGAGGCATCAACACCCACTTGACAACTTCGCACCAGAACTTACCGGATATTGCCAATCAAAACCTACTCACAAGGTTTGATGCAAATCCAAATTCGGCCTTTATACACACATATCAAACTACACTCTTGCAAACAAACATTAAAGTCACCCGCTTTAATCAGAAACCCCTTTACATGTAGCATCAATTGTCTTCTATAACCTCATCTTCTTCACTCCGGTGTCGCTTTCTACACGACGACTTTTCGTCACCTGCACTCATTGGCGCTTTCAAGAAGAACAAAAGACTCATTGTATCCTTATCTCTTCTTTTCAAGACATCGTCAACCAAAACTAAGAAATATTTTATCGACCGTTGACATCTCCTTAGCAATTGAAGATTTCGACTCAAATCTTCACAGTAGCTAAATCTTCTCCAACCAATGTCGTTTCTCCAATAGTCATTTTCAACAAAAGCATATCCAACAACTTCTTCAATGGTGGTTAGAGATTCCGTAATATCCACTAGTAGAAAAAGGGGTATCAGTAAGGGCGAAAACCGTTACTGAAAGCCTTAAAAGCCGTTACTAATAACATTTTGTAACGGCGAATAAAACTGTTACCATTCGTTACAGAAAAAAGCGTTACTGACACTCTTCTAATATTAGTAACGGATTTCGAAAGCCGTTACTGATACTCCTCTAACAACAATAACCGTTTTAGCCAAGGTTAAACCGTTACAGATAAACATTAGTAACAGTTTTAGCCAAGGTTAAACCGTTACAGATAAAATATTACTAGTAACGGTTTTCTAATTTATAAATCGTTACTGATATATTACTAGTAACAATTTTCTTATTTATAAAACTGTTACTGATATATTACTAGTAACGATTTTCTTATGTTAATACCGTTACTAAAAACATAATCGTTTTTTTTTCGAATATTTCATATTTGTAGTTATATAAACAATAATAATTATCCATTTTACAAACTATTAATATAATCCAAAACCACAATTTAAAGACCACAATCATAATCCAAAAACCACAATCATTCACAAACTGAGAAGATGTTCTTTGATAACATCATCAGGTAATGAAATGAAGAGAATCATCAATTCAATTGTTGTTAATCTTGCTTAACTTAACTCAATCAATTCCTTCTACCTCAGATTCTACGCTGCTGAATTGGTCCTAGAATTGAAATATTTACATAGATTAGGATTTGTATTAGTAGTAGGAAAAAGGTCTTCTGTAACGACTGATAGTAACGGCGGTCGGACGCCCTTACTAATATTATTTATCAGTAACGGTTATACTAAACCGTTACTATTATAAGTACATCAGTAACGATTATTTAAACCGTTACAGATAACGCCTTAGTTAATGTTTTTGATGAGTGTTTTCAGTAACGGTTTTCTAAATAACCGTTACAGACAATCTATCTGTAACGGTTTTCTCTATGACCGTTACAGATAGGCTTCAACAAAGGGCTTATGATAAGGGATATCAGTAACGACATTGGAGGGAAGCCGAACTGAAAGTGTTTCTGTAACGGTTATTCAGAGAACCGTTACAAATAATGAGTCGTCTTTTCTTATTCTCTGCCAATATCTGTAACGGTTATTGAGGAAACCGTTACAGATAACACCTCAGTTAATGTTTTTGATAAGGGATATCAGTAACGACGTTGGAGGGAAGCCGTTACTGAAAGTGTTTTTATAACGGTTATTTAGAAAACCGTTACAGATAGTAAGCCGTCTTTTCATCTTCTTTATTAATATCTGTAACGGTTATAGAGAAAATCGTTACAGATAAGAAGTCAGTTAAAAGTTTATGTTGAGAGATATCAGTAACGATTTTTGACGAAAACCGTTACTGATAATGTATTTGTAACGGTTTTATGAATCACCGTTATTGATAGTATATAATAACTCCCGCGAGTTCCTTTCTTTCTTTCTTTCTTTCTTTCTTTTTTTTCTTTCTTCTTCCGTTTTGTTCCGTGCTCCCGTTCTTCATACACAATTCGTCGCCGGTTGAAGACACCGATCATCCGCCGCCGGTAGAAGACGTCGATCATCCGCCATCAGGTAAGTTCCGTCTTCTCCCTCTTCTCTTTTCTCCTCTTCTCCCGATCGCGACTTTCTGTTCCTGTCCGCAATCCGCATAATTTCCGGCAATGCTGTCTACCATCAACGCCGTTGTCTACAATCTATCAGGTATGCTGTTTAATGTTATAACGCCGACCGATTGTTGATACATATGGATTGATTTTGAGTCACTTATCATAAGCCTAAAAATTTCTAAACTGTTGATACTTGGATTCAAATAAGTGCTAAGAACAGTTTTTAAAGCACAAAAATTTCTCTGATAATTATACTAACTTGAAGTGAATAATTTTTATTTCGTTTGTTGGCAAATGCAATCCTGTAGGTAATAGCACAAGGAGCCGATTGAATTTGGACTATTTTGCAATCCTGCGCGCGTACCTTAAGGTAATTGAAGTTTGAATTTTGACTGTTTTGCAATCTTGTAGGTAATAAATTGAGATTTTAGTTTGGTGTTTGATGGGTTATATTAGTTCTGTCTTAGAAGGAAATATTGCTGCTAGTTGAGATTTCAGTTTGGTGTTTGATAGGTTATTAGTTCTGTCTTAGAAAGAATTACTGCTAGTTGAGATTTCAGTTTGGTGTTTGATGGGTTATTATAGTTCTGTCTTAGAAGGAAATACTACTGCTAGTATGTAATCATAGATTCAGTTTGGTGTTTGATGGATTATCAAAATTGTTGCTGTTGCTGATTGTTTATTTGATTCAATCATAGATTTTTTACAACTCTTTTATTAGAAAAGAGGACTGTGTATTATATTTATAGTTTGGCTGAATAGTTAATTTGAAATAGGACTGTGTGCATTATTTCTCAATACTCTTTTTCATTCTATTTTGCAGAAAATTCAATTTTCACCGTTTTCCCTTGTATTTCCTGTCGCTGCTTGAAGTTTGCCCTTTCAGATTCAGGTTAGTTCTTATTTACAATCAATGTTATTTATATTGAATGATAAAGTTAGATTGTTATTTGTATGTTAGATTAGTAATATTGAATGCTAAGTAGATTATTGATGTTAGGTTAGTGGATGATTTGTATGTTAGGTTAGATAATATTGAATGCTAAGTTAGATTATTTGATGTTAGATTATTGCATGTTTGGATTATTAGATTAATTGTAGATTAAATTAGATTATGTGTATGTTAACTTATTGCATGTTTGGATTATTAGATTAATTGTATGTTAGATTATTGGATTGGTAGATTAAGTTAGATTATTTGGATGTTAGATTATTGCATGTTTGGATTATTAGATTAATAAATGATTTGTATGTTTGATTATTGATGTTAGGTTGTTGGATTATTAATTTGTATGTTAGGTTAGATGGAAATCCCAGACAAAACATGGATGACTATACTTCGTACCGATCCTAAATATAGTGAGGGGGTTGACAAATTCATAGAATTTGCTGAAAGGTCTACGGGTAGATCATCGATTGCATGTCCTTGTGTAAGGTGTGCAAATCGAGTATATGCGAATAAGAGTGTGGTTAGATCTCATCTAATTGTATATGGAATAAGTCAAAATTATGGGTTTTGGTATTTTCACGGTGAAAAGAGATCAATTGGACGTCAACTTGTAAATGTTGTTACCGAGAATGTGGAGGAAGATGAATCAGATGATGAAATTGAAGATGAACCGATCAATGAACCACCAAATAACGAGACTAATATCATGGAAGACGAACCTGTTGAAGTTTGTGAGGATCATCTAATGGAAGATATTATTGCTGAGGATCATCTAATGGAAGATATTATTGCTGATTTGTACCTTAATGTCAACAATGATAATAAACTTCCGAGTGAAAATGAGCCTTTCGTTGATGATGCTAATACGTTTTACAAATTGTTGGACGATTCGAAACTACTTTTGTATGAAGGTTCTCGCATTTCCAAAGCTTCAACTCTTCTTAAACTTCTTCACATAAAGAATGTATGTCAGTGGACAAACACGTCATTTGATTTATTGTTGAGTTTATTGAAGGAGGAAATACTTCCAATTCATAATCAACTACTGAATTCGTATTATGAGTGCAAGAAATTCATTAAAGACATGGGCCTATCGTACGAAACAATTAACGCGTGTACGAATGATTGCATGCTTTTTCGTAAAGAGGATAAGGATTTGCAGCAATGTAAAGTTTGTGGGCTTTTTAGGTGGAATGTCAATAAATCTAATGGTGCAATTCGAACGAAGGTGAATGGTAAGTATATACCCAATAAGTCGCTGCGCTATTTTCCATTAAAACCGAGGTTGTAAAGATGATACATGTGTTCCAAAACTGCTCCACGCATGACTTGACATAAAGATAACAATCTCGAAGATGATGTGTTGAGGCATCCTGCTAATTCAATGACATGGAAGATCTTTGATAACTTGTACCCAAATTTCTCAACAGAACCTCGAAATGTGCGACTTGGTTTGGCAAGTGATGGTTTTCAACCTTTTGCTAGCGGAAAAACATCATACAGTATTTGGCCAGTTATTCTCATCCCTTACAACGTCTCTCCTACCACATGTATGGACAAAAACAATTTTCTTCTTTCAATGCTCATTCCAGGACCAAAAAGTCCTGGTGATTGTATTGACGTATTTCTTGAGCCACTTATTGAAGAGTTGACGGAATTATGGAATATCGGTGTGAAGACATACGATGCAAGAAGAAAACAATATTTTAATTTATGGGTAGCACTTATGTGGACTATTAATGATTTCCCGACATATGCAAATTTGTCTAGATGGAGTACAAAGGGGAAATTGGCATGTCTGTCTTGTAATTAGAACACCGCGTCTTTGAGGTTAACAAATTGCCAGAAGGAGTGTTACATGAATCATCGACGATTCCTCCCGTCTAATCATCGATGGCACAAAGAGACCGATACGTTTGACGGGCATACTGAGCATATAGGTCCTCCTGTACTATTATCGGGTTCCGAAATTCAATTACTGGCGCGAGATCTAAAGGAAATTTGTTTGACAAAGTACCTGCCTAAGAAAACGTAAGTTATACATGAATCCCGAGGTGATAATTGGAATAAATTCAGTATATTCTTTCAATTGCCTTACTGGAAATCTTTGATGTTGAGACATAATTTGGATGTAATGCATATTGAGAAGAATATATGTGATAGTTTGTTGGGAACTTTAATGAATTTCAAAGAAAAGATCAAGGATGAAATTAAAGCAATGAAAGATTTGGTCATAATGAACATACAACATTCCTTACATCCGGTTGAAGTTGATGGTGTTCTTCGGTGTCCGCCGCCCCCTATACATTGTCCTCAGAACACAAGAAACGTTTATGCCAGTTTTGAAAGATATTAAAATGCCCGACGGTTTTTGTTCAAATATTGGGGCGTGTGTAAACATGGAGGAGAAAAAAATTCAGGATTGAAGAGTCACGATTGTCACATTCTATTACAATATCTCCTTCCACTAGCTACACGTGGCCTACTTCCCGATGATGTGTACGATGTTGTGGTGAATTTAGCAAGGTTCTTTCGGTTTCTTTGCCAAAAAAGTTTACAACGCGGGCAATTGGAAACATTACATGACAACATTGTCTTGACACTTTGCAAATTGGAGAAGATCTTTCCACCTTTTTTTGATATAATGGTGCATTTGCCAGTTCATTTAGCTTTTGAAGCTAGTCTTGGAGGGCCGGTTCAATATCGATGGATGTATCCAGTTGAACAATATATGAGCACACTCAAGAAATACCTTAGGAACAGGAACTTTCTAGAAGGTTCAATTAGCGAGAGTTACCTTTTGAATGAGAGTATGAGCATGTGTGCCCGATATTTGGACGATCAAGAGTCAGAAGATGAATCGATAAATACAAGTACAACATTCTCCATATTCATCGCTATGGAAGACTTATCTAATGGCACAGCCTACACATATCAACCGTGTGATCGTGAGCGTGCTCATTGGTACATCTTAAAAATTTGTCGCGAAGCTGAAGAATATTATAAGTAAGTCCATTAATTTCATTATGAGGTATGATTTAGTAATAATTTAATCTATCATTTGCGCAACGATTTCGTTCAATCATGTCCTCCTAATATTTCCAATGAGGCTCGGGATAAACAATATGTTAGATATTTCCAAGAAAGAGTAAGTAATCGTCTCAACAATTTCTTTTTTTAGTATATGACCATTAGTTTAACAATAATTTCTAATTAATAGGTGGAGCAATTAACCGATCGATCCGATAGGACAACGAATCTTAAGATTTTAGGACGTGGGCCTACATTGTATGCAAAGAAATATAACTCGTGCAAAATAAATGGGTACAAGTTTAACACTGAAAAACATGACGAGAGTTTGACTACCCAAAATAGCGGGGTTTTGGTTGTTGGTAATAATGAGGCCGAGACTATTAACTACTATGGAGTGATCAATGAAATCATAGAAGTGATATTCTTTTGTGGAAGACGAGTGATTCTCTTCAAATGCAAATGGTTTGATGTTTATCACAAAGATCGGGGCAAGCTAATCACAACAAGTCTTTTACTCTATAGATATGGAATCAAGGCTTGAATGGAAAATTGTGACACTAATAAATCCCCGTTACTCTAATTAAGGTTGAATTATTTTCTATGAAGGGTTACTTGTAAATTTTTCTTATAAACATTACATTCAATATTTGCAGCTATCATGGCACCTAAAAGAATGCTAGGTAAGGGTTTAAGTAGCGCACTAAACGACCTTGTACAGAGGACCGAGGAGCATTTAGAAGATCCTTTGCAATTACTTAACTCTATCGGGGAAATTGATTTGGACCTTGATGATGTGATGAATGTTGATAGTGTACCAAACACTAACCTCGATGATGATGATGATGAGACACAACCCCCGTCTGAGGAGCAAGATGGAGGTACTGGTGTTTGCTTAAGTATTTTGTTATGTTCCTATATAATTTTGTGTTTATTTTTTAGGTTCTATTTCGAGGAGGAGACGGGGCAAGAACAAAAATACGGCAGTTGGGAGATTGCAAGCGGGGCAAAAGATGACTCTTCAATTTAACCTGGTAGATGGTAAACCAATGTGCGAGAATAGGACAGCTTGGTCGAGGCATATTGGGAGTGTCATTCGAGACTCCAATGCACTACCTCACAGGACTTTGCGTTGGTCGGACCTGAGCTCTACACAACTAGATCATATATGGATGGCTATCACGGTAACTTTTTATATTATTAAGTCCATTATGTATTCATCACAATCTATAATCGTATTTTAATGTTGACTATTTAGGATCCTTTCGTGGCTGTGGGGGAGGACATCAACAACTATCGAAGACAAGGTTTATTTCAAGAAAACAAATTATGGGATAGATGGAGATGTCATTGGAACACCATGTACATTAAAGCTCGTGAAGGTAACGAGGAAGTGATTAGGGTAAATCCCCCTCCCGAGATCGAACTAAGTGATTGGCATTATCTTCTTGATCGTCGCTTTCTCACTCCAGAATTCAAGGTAAATTAAAGTTTTTATAAAGAGCTCTTACATTAATCATTCATTAAACAAAATGTTTTATTATTTGCAGAAAATAAGTAACGTGAATGCGCAAAATAGGTCGCGTGTTGTGTACAAGAATCATGCGGGCAGCATCTCATTTTCGCAAGTGGAGAAACAAATGGTTCGTTTTATTATTGAATAACAAAGTTTATAATGTTATTACGTTTTTATCAATTATTAAATTTGTACAGGAGAAGACTACCGGTACGTCGCCTAATTTTGCGGAATTATTTTTCCACACTCATACAAAGAAACCAACTCTGCAAGATCCAAATCCGGAGATTCCCCCTATTATTCAAGAAAAAGTGGTAAGTCGTGTTTATTAGTTTTATTTATTTTATTTATTTTATGTATGTAATCAAATGTAATTTGTGTTTTTAGACTGCCTTGCGAACTGCTATAGAAGAAGACCCGACTAGGAATGACCTGCAGTTGGCTGAGTATGCGTTCGGGTCTTAGGGACATGGGCGAGTCGTGGGTATGGGCTCAGGTGTCACACCTACATGTTTTAGAGCAGATGCTCGTGGGAGTTCTAGCACATCGCGTAGTGACACACAACATTTCCGTAAAGAAAACCAAGTTTTACTTGAGGAGATGTAGAGGATGCGAGAGGAGCGTGAAGCGGAGAAGCTTCAGTCACGGAGAGAGCGTGAAGAAGCCTTACTCAAGCGTCAGATGGAGCGTGAGGAATCACAAAGGCAGCGTGAAATGGAGCGCGAAGAATTACAAAGGCAGCGAGAAATGGAACGTGAAAAAGCTCGAAGGGAGAGACAACAATCATTTGTAGAGCGTGATAGAATGCGGGATGAGATGCTTGAGATGAGGGAGACGATGAACTTCTTATTATCCATGATTCCCGGTGCTCGCCCTCAACGTGCACCTGCCCCTCCCACTAGAGATGATGCCCCTTCCACTTGATCGTCGCTTTCCCACTTGAATTCTGGTTAGTTGAAATGTTATTTGAAGTACATTAATTAATGGTTTTTGTGGATTTGTGATATGATTGTAGTTTGTGATATGATTGTAGTTTGTGGATGGATTGTAGTTTGTGGATGATTATTGTTTTAAATTAATGATTGTGGTTTTGGGTTTTTAGTTATTGATGATTGTGCTTTTTGGTTTTTGGTTATTGATGATTGTGGTTTTATATAGGTAAAAATTTGGATAAAAAAACGATTATGGTTTAGTAACGGTTTAATGAATTAAAAAATCGTTACTATAAAATTTTCTGTAACGGTTTAACAAATAAAAAATCGTCACAGAAACTTCACAGTTATCAGTAACGGTTTTCGAAAACCGTTACTAATACTAATGCCTTTCAGTAATGGTTTTAAGTCGGCTAGAACCCTTATTGTTGTTCCTTTACTATCAGTAACGGTTTTTGAAAACCGTTACTAATACCTGTGAAGTTTCTGTGACGGTTTTAAGTCGGCTAGAACCGTTACTGTTGTCCATTGACTATCAGTAACGTCCTTCAAAGTCGTTACTAATACTTTTTCTACTAGTTACAGAGATTTAAAGCCGGAAAATATAATGATCCAAGAAAATAGTCATTTAATGCTAATCGATTTCGATCTCTCAACAAAAATTTCTATAAAATCTCCACAATTAATTTGTCATACAACGAAACAATCTCCGCCGGAAAATAACAAGAAAGAAGAAACGGTTATTCCGATTTCAGAAATATCACAACTCTGGCATAACACCAGAAGACGATTCAACAACAACAATAACCGTACATGAACTCGCTTCCATCCCTATAAAATTAGAATCGTTCGTCGCCACGGAGGAGTATATTGTGCCGGAAATTATACATGGAAACGACCATGATTTCGCTGTCGACTGGTCGTGCTTAGGTACTGTTCTATATGAGATGTTATACGGTATAACTCCTTTTAAAGGAATAAACAGAAAGGATACCTTTAACAAAATACTTCATAATCGCCATGTCTAGTCGAAGAGACGACGTTTCTATGAGATCTGATCTAGAAGCTTCTCAAGAAGGATCCGATGAAGAGGTTAAGGAATGAGGAGATTAAACGCCATAATTTCTTCAAAAGTGTTGATTGAGAATTGATTAGGAAGATTTCTAAACTGCCGAATTTGTCGATTGAAGAAGGGGAGATGAAAGAAAATGGAGAAATTGATGTGGAAAGATTTGTGCAGAGAGTAATTGAGGAAGAAAAAGAGATGAAAGAAAAGGAAATGACGGTTATTGATAATATGTATGTATCAGTAAGGGTTTTCGAAAACCGTTACTGATACCTCTTGTGAAAAAATATAAATGAATGCATATCAGTAATGGTTTTAGTATAACCGTTACAAATGTATGTATCAGTAAGGGTTTTCGAAAACCGTTACTGATACCTCTTGTGAAAAATTTTAAATGAATGCATATCAGTAACGGTTTTAAGGATAACCGTTACTGATACCCCTTAGATATTAGTAACGGTTTTAGTATAACCGTTACAAATGTATGTATCAATAAGGGTTTTCGAAAACCGTTACTAATACATATTGTGAAAAAATTTAAATGAATGCATATCAGTAACAGTTATCCTTAAAATCGTTACTGATATTCTCATTTCGAAAAGAAGAATAAAAACACTAGTGTCTGTAATGGCTATTCCTTATGACCGTTACTGATATGCACTTATCAGTAACGGTTTAAATGGCCGTTACTGATATCTTGATAACAGTAACGAATATATTAAACCGTTACTGATAAAAACTTTCAGTAAGGGCCCTATAGCGCTGTTACTAATATTCGTTACCAAAATCTCATTTTCTACTAGTGATCTACAAAAATATATTAGGATAAATATTCTCAAAACATGCTCTAATACCACTTGTTGAGAAAAGATATAATCTAAACACACGATAAAAGAAGATATAAAGATAAAGTGATAAAGAATAATAAAGAACACAAAATATAACGAGGTTCAGCCAACAATGCCTACATCTTCGAGGAGTCGTCCATTCTATTGATATTCCGTAGAATAATGGTCCAAGTAACCTTACGTTATAATGTCTCTATTTATAGAAGTACATTAAAAGTTAAAAGTCTAAACTACTACTTTTAAGCCTAATAAAGGCTTAAAGCCCAATTATAATATATAAACTCTAATAAAATATGAGCCCAAAACCCAACACATATTATAGATCTTTTACGAATCATTTGATGAATCCTTAGAGGGACGCTTGATAACGTCAGAGAAAGTGGATTATAAAGGTATTTTCCGTCTGTCTCTGTAGTATATCGTCTCCAACTCCTGTTTTTATTATACAATAGAGAATGTATATATTCTGCAACTGCAAGTGTGATGAATCACTTATTGCCTTTGAAACTTGTATTATATTGATTGTTTAGATTGCTTGACAGAGCCTATTGCTTCTAGATTAATAGCATTTTCTTATTAGCTTCTCATGCGTGTATTACCAATGGCAGTTGTTTAGCCAATTGGTAAGAGGAGAATCAATTGTTTTCTAGCTTGTGATAATTTGCAATTGGAAGTGTTGAATTGGAGTTTTGAAGAGAAGCTTATAGTTGTTAGCAATGAATAAATCTAATTTTTAAAATTATTTCCTTTTTTACCCTCCTCTACTAGTAAAATCTTATCTTCTCTCTAACCAACTAACTCAGATAACCAGATACATGAGTTACGTCTCTCATTCAATTTTAATTTTATTTGTTCAATTTTAATTCATATTATTCTGCCCCTCTTTTAATTCAATTTTCTCTATAATTATAAATTAATTATAATTTGTTAATTAATTTGTTATTGAAATATATTAATTTTATTTTTTAGTATAATTATTTATTTATTAAAATATAGTAAATTATAATTGGATTTATATTTTGTTTTAATTTTTTTTTAAGGTAATTAATAAAAATATTTGAAAGAAATAATTTCATAATTTAATTTATATTAAAAAATGAAAATATAAATAAATATTATATATATATATTAAAATGAATTTGTATTAATTTAAAATAAAAAAGTAATTTGAATATTTATATGAATAAAATTATTAATTAGATATATCAAATAATATTTGAGTTCAAGATACTTTATTTATTTATTTATTTATTTATTTATTTTTTATTTTATAATTATTATTATTTTTTAAAGATGGTTGTCTGGAAAGCTTTTGATTGGAGGTAGGGCTGCAAATGAGCCGAGTCGAGCTCGAATTTGCTTGAGCTCGAACTCGACTCGATTTAGTATTTATTAGCTCGACTCGAACTCGAACTCGAACGAGTTTATAAATTTGAGCTCGAGCTTGACTCGACTATTTACCTATAAGCTCGACTCGACTCGAAAAGCTCGAACTCAAGCTCGAATTCAAGATCGAGTTCGAGCTCAAACTCAAGCTCGAGCTCGAGCTCGAATTAAAGTTTGAACTCAAACTAAAATTTATTTTCAAAATAAAATATAAAACTTTCATACATATTCAACATTTAAAACATAATATTTAAAATTGAAAATATGGAAAAATTATAACTATTTAAAATTCCAAAATCATAATAATCCAAAAAGCATTCAACCACAATTACTAGTCAAAATTCTAAAATATAAAATTCTAAAATTAAAGTACAATACTATATAAATTGTTTGAACATTCAATATATTAATATTTTTTAAGTCACGTTCTTCAAGCATAGCACAAGTACACCTACCTGCATTTAAGCTTAAAAATAATTAATATAAAAAATACATGTTAAAACAAATAACTAAAATTTAACTTATTTTAAGGTCATGGACAAAAACAAATTCAACCTATTTTTTATTAAATATTATTATATATAATTAAATTATTTGGGTACAAATATAACAAGAATTTATTGACTATAAATTTATAGAAAGAATCTATTAATTTATTTATATATTACAATATATTATTAATATTATAAATTCATTTTTTCTCTCAACATATTATATATAATATATACTAACCTTTTTTATCTCTTCATAATATATACAAAATATATATTAACATTTTTTTTATATATATAATATATTAATATTTCAATATTATATATAATATAATATTGTTTACTCATAATAGTGTTTTTCTATATAGATCTATGAACACTATTATATATATATTAAAAATATTTTTCTATATAGATCTATGAACACTGTTAATATATATATAATAGCGTTTTTTCATATAGATCTATGAACAATTAATATATATAATAGTGTTTTTTTATATAGATCTATGAACATTAACTATCTATATAAGCATAAATTTCTCATAATACAAAAAAAATAAAGTTATTTAAAAATATGAGCAATAACTATAGTAGAAATGAAAATGTATTTTAATTTACCTGTAGGTTTCTTGTAAATGAATGAGAGAAATAGTATAGATGAGAGATAACATAAAAAATGTATTAACCTATTATGAATGAGTGAAAGTAATAATGAAGACGAAAGAAGAAGAAATAGTGAAGAAGGAAGAAGAAGAAGAAATGGTGAAGATAGAGGAAGAACAAGAAGAAAGAAGAAATGGTGAAGATGAGGAAGAAGAAGAAAAACGGTGAAGACAGAAGAAAGAAGAAAAAGATATGAAAAGTCACTTATGAATGATACATTAAAAATTAGGGTTTTGTTTTATGACAATATAATATAATAATGTGGATTATGGGCTTTCTATATGGCTTTGAAAATAGAGAGATTTTTTTTAAAAAATTTTAAGTTTTTTTATATTAAATAAATAAATAAATATATTATATATTATCGGGCTCGAAAAAGCTCGACAAGCTGTCGAGCAAGCATTATATGAGCTCGAGTTCGGCTCGAATATTAAACGAGCCGGTTCGAGCTCGGCTCGAACTCGATCAAAGTCAAGCTCAAGCCGAACTTTGATCGAGCGGCTCGACTCATTTGCGGCATTAATTGGAGTAGGTCGTGATTTCCTTCAACGCTCCAGATGACTTCAGATTGATGGTCCCCAGATCTGATCTGTATACTCTCCTCCGTGACTTCTAATTGGCTATTGGTTGACAATAATTCTGCTTTATAAATAATACATATCTTTATAATAAATCAATTTATCTAAATTTAACTTAATTATCAATTAATTATTTTTTTTTATATTTTATATTATTATTTTTTTATATTTTATTTATTTATTTATTAATTAAATTTTAAATTTTTATATATTATTTTAAATTTCTTTACTTACTTGAAAGAGTTTATTATAATTTTCAGATGATATTAGCTTTCTATATTAAATAATAATAATTATAAGCTTGAATTCAATATTAATTAATTAACAAATAACTAAACGCTAAAAATCTATTTACACAATTAAAAAAATTATAATTATTTTAATTATTTTTGAATAAATAAATAAAAATAATGAACTTGTCAAAACCTAATCAAACAAATAATTTGATTAATTATTGTAATAATTAAATCTTAAATTAGTTAAAGATAATGGCCAAATAAAATAATTTAGGATAAATATTTTACAATTTTATCTCAAATTTATTTTAGAAAAAATGAAAGGGAATAAAAATAAATAATTTAGGATGAAATTGTCAAAACCTAATCAAACAAATAATTTGATTAATTATTGTAATAATTAAATCTTAAATTAGTTAAAGATAATGGCCAAATAAAATAATTATTTATTTAATCAAAAAATTGATAAAAAAATGTCATATTTATTTTAATATTTTGTGTATTTTAAAGATTTAAAAATAAAGTCAAAATGGTGAAAGAAAAATCAATTTCAAATAAACGTTAAAGGTTTTAATAAAAAATAAAACATGTAATCGGGTGTAGAGGAAATTCGGGAGAATGATTACAACTGAAATCACGGCCATCAAATGAGCGCTAGATTTTCATCCAACGCCCAGGAGTCTCCCGCTACAGCGAAGGGAGCGTGCATTCCTGAAGCATCTAACCCACCGTTAGCCGAAACACGGTGGAACAACCGAAACGCAACGACGCGCTGACGGAACATTCTATGTTTGCGTTTTCGCTCGAAATGACGTCGTTTCATCCTTGGATCGTCTTCTTCATCGCGACGTCATCCGCAACCATCTTTGATTTTTTAAAGATGAAATTTCGTCGTTTCTAGATGGATTGACTCCATTCAAAAATTGATATGATCACCCTACTTCGATGATCATTTCCCATAAGCCTAGGATCGCTATGATGATTAACCTGAAGAACAGCCAAAACACCATAAATGGTGTTTAACTGATTCAAGACCACTTGGTTGATCAACCAACTTAATAGAAAATTTTCTAAAATTAATAGAAAAATAACAATTGTTTCATTTTCTCCGTTTTAAAAGAAACAAAAGGAAAATAAAATATTTAATTGTAGGCTAAATCTTTCTTTGGTATATTTAATAAACTAATCAACACTAAGTTCTAACTAATTCCATTTCCTTGAAAATAATGTATATGCTTATTAAATATAATTAGTTGATTGGGTGAGAGATTTTTTTTAAACTAGGGACCATTCTTTATTAAGCTTAAGTAGGCTTTACTCATGAAGAAGGCGGTTAAAATATCGAGTTTATCTCGTGTGGTCCTAAAACACATACAACCACATATTCAACTACTTCATCAACGGTTATGTGTGGAGGGTAGGTGATTACAGTTCTAATATATCGAGGGGAACCGCTCGAACCATTATCATCCGATCCATCTAACTCAACATTCAAAATATTTGGGTCACTCAAATCATTGACATTGTACAACGGTATATCGAGGGGAATATACAATTAAATGGTTGGATTCACTTGTTGATACTCCACCTCCATTTCATTTTTTTATATTTCCTCAATCTTTCCCTTGCTTTTGTTTTACAAACGGCCAACCATTCACAATTAGGATAATTCATTGAGGTTAGATAGTTCGAATAAACTTGTATGGTTTGTTGTGCACGAACAAATGGATCATATTTTCTCAATTTATGTTTCATGTAATGTCAATCAATCTAGGTTGGATTGACTCTAGGTCGAATCAAACAATATGCATCGAAATAGAACAACACGTAAACAATGGAGACTTTGCAAGGCTCATAGATTCTATATAAACCATCATAACATTAATTATTTTTAGCAGCTATGCTTACATGGTATTCCAGTTATGAATGAAATAGGAGAAGAAGACGACCTATTAGGTTAAAATCCTCTTCTAAATAAATTATCAATATTTTTTAAACTTTACTGATATAATTAATCAATATTAAACCCAATCAATATTAATTTGTTAATATTATCACATTTTTTTTAATAATGTAAGATAATATAACAAAGAATTTATTATATATTACAAATTAGAAACAATTTAATATTGGGTGAATAATAAATGATTAATAACTTTGGATGATTTCAAATGTGAAAATTAAACGACTTATTATTAAAAAAATATACATTATCTAAAATCCTGAAAGTAATCCTCAAAACATTCAATATACAACTCAAATGTATTTTTGTACCAATATTGCTATAGTTATAAAAAACAACAAATATAAGTGATATAATTTACATTTCTCATTTCTCGTAATGAGTGTTTAAAAATAATGAAAAACTTTGTTGATTAAATTAAGAATATTAGACATGTAACTCTCACAGTTCAGATCTTCTGCTACCGATTGCCGTGTTCCCCTGTGGCGGACCAATCAGATTGCAGCATTATTAATTTAATAATAAATAAATCTGGGCAGGAGACGGAGGGAGGGAGAATCCGGAATCCGGGTTTAGGCCCGGGTTCACACAAGACGCCGTTAACGGAAGCGCCCGTTAACGCCAGGAAATAATATAATATTCAGATAATACCCAAATAAGATATCTTCGCTCCAGGCACCGTGTCAGAGGGAAGGGTGAGATGCGATGGGAGCGAAGATCTACACGCCCGTTGCCATGACCCTCATGTAAACCCCCCATACCCACCCATGAGAAGACCGCCTGCCGTTCATGAAAATACACTTACACATCTATGTAAAGACCAAAATGACAGGGATATTATATTTACGTTTATTAAATATTAATTTAATTTATTAAAAATCGAATGAAGCGATATAATATTCGCTTCAATTAATTCATTTATTTTTTTTCAAGGAATTTTTATTTAATTTTAGTATTTAATTTTTTTTTCCTCGAGACTCTCTAGAGCGAAGATATATTTGCTTCAATTAATTTTAATTAAAACCTCATGTAAACCCCCCAACCCACCCATGAGAAGACCGCCTGCCGTTCATGAAAATACACTTACACATCTATGTAAAGACCAAAATGACAGGGATATTATATTTACGTTTATTAAATATTAATTTAATTTATTAAAAATCGAATGAAGCGATATAATATTCGCTTCAATTAATTCATTTATTTTTTTTCAAGGAATTTTTATTTAATTTTAGTATTTAATTTTTTTTGCCTCGAGACTCTCTAGAGCGAAGATATATTTGCTTCAATTAATTTTAATTAAAACCTCATGTAAACCCCCCAACCCACCCATGAGAAGACCGCCTGCCTGCCATGGAAAGACAATTACCCGTCTATGTGAAGACCAAAATGACATGGATTTTATATTTCCATTTATTAAATATTAATTCAATTAATTGAAGATGACATGCAGCAAACGAACAAATCTTCGCCTCAATTCCTTGTCTATTTGATTATTATTAATTTTATATTTCCGTTTATTAATAAATGTTAATTCAATTAATTTGAAATGACAATCAGTAAACGACCAAATATTCGCTTTAATTTTGTTTTTCGAGTAGACGATTGAAAGCGAAGATTTCTTTTTTTCAAATATTTTTAGCCTGACGTTCATGTAAAACCACCTCCCCTCCAATGAGAAGCCAACTTGCCTGTCATGTAAATTCACTTACCCGTGCATTTACATTCCGCGAATAAATCTTCGCTTCGATGAATAGTTTTTATTTTCAATTTATTTTTATTATTTTTTTAAGAAGTTACGATATCGAACGAATATTTATTCGCTTCCATGACTAGTTGATATAATTTCAATTTCCCGCTACAAGCCGACTCTCCCTCAATTTCATTTTCATAAGCAACTGTTCATATTCTTCTCTCTCTATCTCCCGGCGATAATCCAAACACTGAACGTCGAAACCCTAGATATTTCGTTTATACTACAAGGATTTCTTCTGAACATGTCGGGTAACCAAGGCAACAACATGGAAGTGGATCATCCCATCGACTCCCGAGAGGTCGTCTTGCAAGTTTGTAGGAGCATAACCGAAAACGAAACTGCACCCACTCCGGCATCCAACGTCAATCCCAGCACTAAACCAGAGAGGTATGTTCATCTTATTGTGTTTATACTAATTTTACACATGTTTATTCAATTTATTTCGTTGAATACTGATTTATGCTATCCCACCCAAAATAATGACTTCGAGGTTTAATAACTTTACATATGAAAGGAAGAGGAAGAGAAATCCGAAGACGAATACTAAGTCGTCGATGACTGCTGAATCAGTTTCCACAGTTGCTGTCGAAATTACTGATGTTGCTGCAGGTACTGATGAGATTTTACCACCACCTTTTCCCCCTAAAAAAAAACGAAATGTTATTCATACCTCCACTCCAACAGTCGATGAAGAGTTACCAGAAGCACCCCCAGAAACCACTAATATTTCTCCGTCTACTACCCCATTCGATGAAGAGTTTCCCCCCTCTCCCCAAAAAACCAAAACCCGCAAGAAACGTCCAGTGACATTTCTAACCAGATCATCACCTCATGGCCTCGCTCAACTCATTCCTCAATTGAGCGTAGAACAGAGGGAAGCCGTTAAGGAAATCGGGTTTGGTTCTCTTCTTACAATGGGCGTCTCCAAGTGCCTTGCTCATTTTTCCAAACATGTAATCCAATCTTTTGACCCGGATAAGAGTTCTCTGGTATTGGCCAACGGTGATGAGATCCGTATCGATGAAGATCTCGTACAGCTCGTGATGAACCTCCCTAGAGGCTCAATGAACGTAGTCGAGTCCGTTGGGTTGGACAAGACTAAGGACCCTGCTTATTTTAATTTCTTGAGGGATTGGAAGACCAGATGGACCGGGGAAGACTCCAAAGCTCCCGAAACACTTTCTATGATCCCCAAGATATTAAGTAACACAAGTGCAGACAACGATTTCAAAATAGACTTCGTTGTCTTTGTTGTCTCTAGTTTTTTATGTCCTGTTCAAAATTCACGAGCCAGGTAAACATGTATTCAAACCTCTTATATATCTAATTGTATTTTTGAATACTGACAAATGTATTTTTTTCATTTCAGGTTCAAAATTCTCAAATCCTTAATGGAGGTTGATAACATAAAGGAACTAAACTGGTGCCACTTTACACTTCAACGATTGATTGACAGTGTAAGAAGTTGGAAAGAAAAAGCAAGTAAAAATAAAAATCCATATTTCGATGGACCTATAACCCTTTTATCGGTAAGTATTGTTGCCTCTCTTATATATGATTTATAGATATGTAATATTTTCTAACATGTCTCCCACTCCTTTACTCCAGATTTGCTACCTAGATGGTGTTTTTGTGGAAGGTGAACGTATCCCCTACGAAAGAAAATTTCCAATCATCTCCTGTTGGGATGACGTCAGCGTGTTGGAGTTTACCAACTTAGAAGGTCGTGCCGGTGGTTTTGGGCTTGGCAGGGCAAGGGCGCGCCTAGCAGTTAGACAACCCGAGAATCCAGTTGACTCGGTTGAAGTAAAAGAAGACGATAATGAGGTATGTGGAAACAATAAATTGACTCCCATTGTTCTTTATTATCCTGTTTTCAAGATTAATGAAGTATGTTTTTCATAATGTACAGTTGTTGACATCCAAAATCCTGCAAACTTTTAAAGATACAGCCCAACAGCTGAATTACCTATCAGGGGAGTTGGAGAAACGCAACATCGATCCGAAGCCCTTTTTTGAGGCCGGTTTCCTGAACCTCAGAGAGTCTGAAGGCTTCATGAAACACTTGAAGGTGGTGTTCGATGGTCCGGTTCATGTAGGCGTGGAAGATCCTACAAGGGAGGCACTTGTGGACACTTTACCGTGTGCGGGCTTGAAAGTCATTAGTCCCCGGGTTGATTACACATGTGAGACTGCATTGGAGGACCATGCAGACAATCCAACAACACGGGTTGAACAGAATGATTTAGAGGATGCAGTTATGCCCCATCAAGAAAATCGTTCAGATCAGGTAGAACCGAATGATCTCGATGATGCAGTTCTGCACAATGAAGATCAGTCACTCCCTGTTCAAACGAAAGATGTTGAGGATGTAGGTCATGACATTGACGATGAATCACTCCTTGTTGAACAGGAAGTTGTACAGGCTGCATTTCAGCCCATTCAAGCCCAGTCACCCCCTTTTCAACCGGACGAACCTGAGGGTGCAGTTATGACCCCTGATGAAAATCGTTCGGATCACGTGGAACCGAATGATCTCGATGATGCAGTTCTGCACACTGAAGATCAGTCACTCCCTGTTCAAACGAAAGATTTTGAGGATGCAGGTGTGGACATTGACGATGAATCACTCCTTGTTGAACTGGAAGATGTACAGGCTGCAGTTCAGCCCATTCAAGCGAAGTCACCCCCTTTTCAACCGGACGAACCTGAGGATACAGTTCTTCCCAACAAAGATGCCTCACCCCGTGTTGAACCAACTGATCATGATGGCGAAGTCAAGGAACCGGATGAGGTACCCCCAGTGCAGACACCCACTCTTGAAGACGATGATCAGGGTGAAGGCAAGCAACAGGTTGAGGAACCCAAATCTCATCATTTAGAACCGAATGATCATGGTGCAGGGAAGGAAAATGTCGAGGAACCCCAAGCTCAGTCTGTTGCACCAACTGATCAGGGTGAGGGCAAGCAACAGGTTGAGGCTTCTAAGGCGGTTGAATCTTCTGAAGATGAAGATGAAGGTGATGGGGGGGGGGCGCATCAACATTAAAGAATATCCTAAGAGGAAGATCTCAAAAATTCCTGTGCACCTTCGATCCCCTTACATGCAACAGGTGGCTGATATGTTGGACCACAAAATAACCAACAAGGAACAGAGATTAGCCGATTTTGTGTTTGATGAAGACCTCCCTGGATCGTAAGTTATTTCGCCTTGTTTTAGAAATTTTAAAAATGAAATTATTTAGTTATGGTCTTCTAAATGAATGTATTTTGCAGTGACGTTCTGTACGTAGGTGCACCTGGTAATATCACCCGGGAATTACTTCGTTCAATGAAAATGGGTCGCGAAATTTCGAGCGAAGTGATTGACGCTTGGTCCATAATTGTGCACTTCAAATGCCGTAGGTTGCCAAGGCATGAACCAAGAATAATTTGTTTCTCATCATGTTCACATGTAAGTGCATCTCTTTTTTTTTGCTATGTATTGTTTGATGTTCATGACTTTGATGCTCTGCCCTTATTTTGCAGGTTAATATGCAGCATGATGCCACGTTATTTTCCCAATCCATTGAAGAAGACATGAGAAACTACCAAGTCACAAAAGAAGACCTCATCTTCGCTGACGTGGTCTGTACATATCCCTCAATTCCAAGTAAATAATATGCAATAATGTATTAAATGTTTGTGTTCTTTTTGCAGATATTCCTACCCGTTGTCGTTTCCCGACATTTCTTCCTTGTTTGTGTGAATATTAAGGACTCCAAAATCGTTGTAATAGACAACTCCGGCCGTCCTCATGGAATGAAAATTTTGGACAAGTATGTCACTTTGAGTAAACAACTCGATTGTTTTGTGCAATTCTTGTTAAGTCAAGGCATGGACAGAATGGCTGCCAAGGTTAAAAAATACAGGATAACGGCACCAAAGCTGGACTGGCAAGACAAAACAAACAAGACAGACTGTGGTGTATACTTAATGAGACATATGGAAACATATAGAGGAACGGTGAAGAATTGGTCTATTGACATCAACGAAAATAATGTAAGTATAACACCATATCTAATTTTTAGTAGATGACATTGAACAATTTTAGATGTTCTTATACTTTCTCTTGTTCTTTTGAAGGCCGAAGAAGCTTTGAGTACGTTGAGGATTAAATATTTATACAGAATTCTTATGTCTGAGCACAATGTCAATAGTTTCAAGTTAAAGACTGCAATTAGATCAAGATATTAGGGATTTGTATGTCTTATACGGAATTATACTTGTACAGTAATTCTTATGTTTACACAGGTCAATTCACATTTTTTAATGTATGGATGTTTGATAGTGAATTATAACTTATAATGCAATTCAGATCTTAATGTATGTACTGCAATTCAGATGTTAATGTATGGAGTTATAATGTATTGATGTTTGATGTGTCTTCTTGTACCGATTTTTTTAAAATCATAAACGAGGACATTTTCTTAACTGTGTGTTTTAATATTCTTAAACGAAGATATATTGTCAACATCATGAAACTGAAAAACTTGCAACCGTAATATCTTCTTCACTGAAAAGTACGAAATTCTTAAACGAAGATATCTTCTTATGTTAATTTTTGGTGAAATCCATATTTTGGAAATCCGAGACGAAGATATCTTCTTCACTATATGTTTTTAAATTCATAAACGAAGATATCCTCGCAACTATACATTTTGTAAATCATAAACGAAGATATCTTCTTATGTTAATTTTTGGTGCAATCCATATTTTTAATATCCGAGACGAAGATGTCTTCTTCACTATATGTTTGCCAATTCATAAACGAAGATATCCTCGCAACATGTAATGCAACCACCTGTGGTATGTATTGATTTCAATACAAGAATGAAAACTCATTTATTAACTTCAACTACTGCTGTATCAAGATCATCACTCTCATACCTTCACTCTCACTCTCACTCTCACTTTACACTCTTACTCCTTCCCGAATCTCTATCTACCGTTGTCTTTCCTTAAGCGTAAAACTCATAAGATGGATGTAGAGATGGACCCAGACATGCTGGTTTTATCGCCGCAACAACTGGAGCGATACTTAAGTCTGATCAACGATGACCCTGTCCCTTTTAGTGTCTATCATGTAGATGAGATTCTTCCTCTAATACGAATAAACGTTAACGACGGACTGATGGCCCACATGCAAAGCAGATGGGATACGGACTCTCGTTCTTTTGTTATTGGGGAAATGCACATATGCCCGACGCTAGAGGACTTTGCTTCAATCCTTAGGTGTGGTACAAATGCACTCATGATCTTGCCTGTCCATCAAGATCCTCATATGGCCGTCCACATTTGCGACAGCTTCTATGGATGTACAATGCTTGATGCTCTCTTGTTTACCCTCCAACATGGATTTCTGAATATGACAAACATAGACGAGTACATTTGGCGTGTCCAGGGAGCTGAGAGGACCATCAGCCACACACAAAGCAAACTGATCATGCTTGTGGTTCTGGCTCATTTTTTTTTATGTCCGGCTGCAGGACGCCGGCCTTCGGAAAGGCTCCTGCGTGTAGTTCCTGCACTGATGGGAAACGCCCCAAACCTGGCTAGCCTGGTACTTGCTGAGACATTACTTGGTCTTAACGAATTTGTTCCCGAGGAAAACAACTATTCTCGCCGTGGATCACCTTTGGTTCTATACCTCTGGTTGTTAGACAAGTTGCATTGGTTGCCCCGTCCTTCAATTCCCTACACTTCCTTTGCCAATCTACAAGTGCAAAGGGTCAATGGACTCGTGCCTCCGAATTTTATTTCGGATATTCACCCAATTAGGTTCATTGTTCCGTGGTATCTGTTTGCTGAAATGATGTACGAGATGAGGGGTTCTCCATTCATCATTTTGTTGGGCCTTCAGGGAACTACCTCCTACTGCACAAGTGTCATATACAGACAATTTGGCCTACGGAATCCCCTACCTTCAAATGGAGACAATCCTCCGGAGGACTTCATGTTTACTCCTCAACATCTTTACTTAGAGTACGCATCAATAATTGAAAATTCTTTGACGGTTTTCATCCCCAACCGATGGATCAATGCTGTGAACGAAGCCATTCAGCTATACATTCCACCCGTCATCGAACATGAGGTCGTGTCGCTGACAGGACCGATAGACGAGTCATCCTCTCATGAATCAGACTAGAGCTTCATTTGTATTGTTGAACATCTCTATTTTTGGTTAATCTGTGCAGTACTTATGTAAACGGATTATGGAATGTTTTTGTGTATTCATCAATATTATGAAGTTATGTTTGATTATAGTCTGAAGTTATATTTTACATTATGTAGTTCGTTTATTCTGTAGTGATATAAATCGACTCATTGTCGTTAGCTTTGATTCATTCTTTGATTGCAATTTGGATGTCATGATCAATTCAAAGTATAATGTAAAACAACTGATCTGTTCATGTAAACCCCTTCGATTGATCAATCGATTGGTTGCTCGCTTCCTTACACCATATCTATCCAGTAAATCGAACGGACATTTCTTCGCCTGTAAAACCCTTAAAAACGAAGATGATGTCGCATCCAATCTTTGAAGTTACATATTATTGTTGACACTTTCATGTCATACTGTAATGAATTGGAAAACGAAGATTCATTCGCCTGTAAGTTTCTATATGAAACAAAACATTGTTACGAAACGACATAATATTCGCTTGATCTTCATATTTCAGGTCGACCACATTCAACGGAAATGTATTGAAAATATCTTTCATCATTCAAAAAAGAAAAGAAGATTGTTTTCGTATAAAACCCTATAAAGAAATCATTTCATATCTCTGGTTTACTGTATGTAGCCTGTAATGACATATCAAATCGGAACAGTGTGCCGTATTGTTGTCACATCAAAAAAATTAATAAATATTGTATTTTAATGAAGTTGCAAATTATGTTTTTTTTTCAATTTTTAAGCACATGACTTCATCTAATTATATTTGAAAAGAAGCGAACATATATTCGTGTGCAGAACTAATTTGAAGCGAATAAATATTCGCTTGAATGAAATGTAGGTTGACTTACATGTGAAACGCACAACCCCTACATGAGAATACCCTTTACACCTGATGTAAGTACACCAACGCTTGTATGTGAAGACCAAAATGATGAACGAATGTGGGAGGAAATTACACGCCGCGAATAAATCTTCGCTACAAACCATTTTCCAATTTCTTTCCGTTAATCACATATAATTTTTATTTATAATCATTACACATCGAATCGGACCAAAACTTACATTTCAAATTATGGCAATGATATGATAATACTCTATTATTTTTAACAATTTCGTTATTTTATTAATGTTTAATGACATTTGCATGAAAATATAAATAACAAATAAATATTATCATTCGACGTACAAATTTTCATTACAAGTTTCATAAACATTTCCCCGTTTCATAAACATTTGTACATTTTAACAATATTCATCTGCATCTCCAGCTTCAAGGCATCTCCATTGAAGCAACCACAGCGGATCTCTCACGCATAACTGGGGTCCTACACCTGTTGAGTTATCTCTTGAGATGTTTTCCATCCCAGGGAATCTCCCAAATGGTACATCCCAGGGAAGCAACCACAGCAGTGTACACGAATGATCTTCATTTGATCGGTAGTTTCTACTTGAGTTACCAAGCATTCGTGTACACTGAAGATGTTTTCCACCACTTGATCTTGATTGTACAAGTTTTCCATCACAGAGAATCTCCCAAATGATACATCCCAACAAACTATATGAAAAAAACACACACTCTCAACAAAAACGCTCAATAGATATTTCATGCTGCCGACGAAGATTGTTCATGTAATCCCTACATTTATAGCAAAAAGAAAATCTGTTCTCTTCATAAATTATTTAGATCTATTGATTCAGAAAAAGTAAATTTCCCGTGATGAAATATCAAATCCGAACAGTGTGTAGTCACTTTGTCACATCATGAAAAAGTAATTTCATTCACGAAAATGTAATAACACTTAATAATATTAAAAATAATACATTATTCAATATTGTCATTCACATTATATTATATAATAAATTATTTCAACATGAATAAACACATTTTCATGAATAATTATAAAATTATATTCAATATAATACGTAGGATGTGTTTGGTAGACAGTAGTACACTGTTATAATTATTTCAATATAATTATAAAAGTATATTTATCCCAATAGTAAAATTATAAGGGTGTTTGGTTGAACTGGTTTTATATGTATAGTAATTATTTAAATTTATTTGTAAAATTTTTTAATCTTATTCTTTTAATATTAACATTAATTCTTTTTATTAAGTTTTAATTAAAGTTTAATTATTAAGGTTTTATTATTTTTAATTTAAGTTTAATTATTTATAATATTTGTTAATCTTATTCTTTTAATATTAACATTAATCCTTTGTTTTGTCACATCGTGCAGAAATTAGATGTCATCATTGAAAAAGAGGTGTGTTTTTGTATAAAACCCTATAAAGAAATCATTTCATATCTATGGATTCAGTAAAAGTATTATGCATGTCATGACATGTCAAATCGGAACAGTGTGCAGTATTGTTGTCACATCACAAAAAGTAAGAAATATTATATTTTAATACAGTTTCCAATTGCACAACATTTTTCTATTTTTAAACACATGCAATCATCTAATTATACAAGAAAAGAAGCGAACATATATCCGTGTTCAGTGAAACTTGCAAATTATGAGAAACTAATCTGAAGCGAATAAATCTTCGCTTCAATGGATTCTAGGTTGACTTACATGTGAAACACACAACCCCTACATGAGAATACCCTTTACACCTGATGTAAGTACAACAAAGCTTGTATGTGAATACCTAAATTATGAATGAATGTGGGTGGCAAACACACTAACGCGAATAAATCTTCGCTACAAACCATTTCTCAATTTCTATCCCCTGGATCACATTTCATTTTTATTTATAATTCATTGCCGACATATTTTTGTACGTTACATCATATCTTAAACTAATCATTATACATCGAATCGGACCAGTCTTCATTATTTTAGATAGGGAACATCAATCATAATTTATATATTGTTAATTAAAAAGTTTAGGTGATGTTTGATCTTATCTTGTTAGTTGTTACCCTCATTATAGGAATCCAAAATTTATATTAAAAAATGCTGAAGACTACGGTCATAAATTAAAATATTACATTTACTATAATTAACATTATATGAAATATTAAATTATTCATACTTAACAAACCTTATATTTATTATAAAAAAATTTAATTGACAGCTCAATTAAAAAGGAAATTAGTACAATGAAGCGCCAAAAAAATTACCACATGTCAAGTCAACTGTCACAAAGTCTCAGACTTTGTGACGCCGGTCAGTGAATCGCTACCATCGAATCAAACGTCATTCCTTTAGATTGGATACGATCTGTTAGATTGGCAGATCGAAGATTTGTTCGCTTATTCAGCATTGTAGTTGTTTCTTTTCTGGGAATTTTTTTTCAAATAAGGTGAAACATGAAAGACATGTACTAAGCGAAGATATATTCGTACAGTGCGGAGTTCTGCACGAATACATCCTCGTCTATTGACGTATGTTACTTTTCATAATGCATAATTACCTTTCACACTACAAAAGCGAATATCGCTTCGACTCGTACGAAGTTCATGAGAAACTACTTATTCATGGTTGTGAAAACCGATACGGCCTCATGAAAATACATTCACACTAAGAGTGCACTTTGCATAGTAAAACTGTCAAACATCTGAAGCCCGAATTCGGCCGTAAGACACCCAGGTTATTCTACCATCTGACCTAGCGCTGTCGTCTCCGGCATTTCGACTACGAACCCATTTGTCTTCCGGTTAGTATCTTCGGCTCCAGCGAAAATGGTAAGAAGTATTTACGGTTGCATGCTTGTGTCTATTTCGTTTTCTTAGTTTAGGTCGTTTGAATCTAAATGTGACTTTAACATCTCAGAATCAGGATTCCGATATGCAAATAGTTCCATATACTGAATCCACGACTGAAGTGAACACACTAAGGTAATTACGCGAATGTTACAATTGTTAAAATTTGACTCTATTTGGATTAGGTAAGTAATCCAATTTGCTAATGATAATGTAGTGTTCAACAAAGGAAACGAAAACCCGATGCATCAGGCACGCCCACGACACCACTGGATATTCTGGCCAACGCGGCGAATGAAGCACTTAGTGAGAACCAGGTTCAGAAGAAAAGAAGAAGGACTCGTGACCCTGATGTCGATTTCAAGAGCAGAACCTCTCCATCGGGCCTTCATCACCTGATTAACAGGTTATCTGAAGAACAGAAGCAGGCTGTGAAGGACATCGGATTTGGTTCCCTTCTGTCACTTGGCATATCAAAATGCCCACTTCAATTCTCACGGTGCATTGTGAGTCTATTCAATCCCAGAAGGAGGAGCATCGTCCTACACAGTGGAGAGGAGATGCAGATTGATGAAGAGGATGTTCAATGTGTATTGAACATACCCAGAGGTGAATTAGTTGTGGCAGAGTGTTTAGGAAATCACACGGACGACAAGGTGTACAAGGAACATCTCACGGCGTGGAGAAGGAGATGGGGATTCGAGAACAGTGGAGGTCCTTCAACCTACCAAATGCCTGACAAAATTCTACAGAACACAGAAGGAGACAGTAACTTCAAGATGGACTTCGTGGTGTTTGTTGTATCCAGTTTTTTGTGGACATCCCAAAATCCACAGTGCAGGTAAACCCAAAGAACCTAGCATTAATTCTGTGATCTCATTTAGAACTTCAATATCAATTTACATGGCTTGAGTCACTACTTTTTTATTTTCAGATTCAAAGTACTGAAATCCCTCCAGGATGTATCTAAAATCAAAGACTACAACTGGTGCAAGTTCACGTTAGACGGGCTAGTCGACAGTGTTTATAAGTGGAAAGCAAAGAAGACATCCTATTTCCATGGACCATTAACCTTTCTTTTGGTGAGTGTAGAAATCTATTTGCTGGAGGTTGTCCATTCATAATTTTTTGATGACTTTGAACGTAACATATATTTGTTCATGCTAATGTATCAGTTGTGCTACTTGGACCGTGTGGTTGAGTTCAAGGTAAACAGTAAGATCTCAAGGAGTTTTCCTATTATAGGATGCTGGGACGAGAAGAAGATGTACGAAAGGGTTGATTATGAGGCTGCACAGGGAGGGTTTGGACATGGTAGGGTGGTTGCTCGCATAGCCATGCCGAATGAGCAACCACCGATGCAACAAAATGTGCAGCCAACACCACCACAAACTGGAGATGACCTTCCAACTGAGCATGCTCCAATTACACAAAACCTGGCGTCATGTTTGAGGAAGGTTGCTGCCGCTGCCGAAGAATTGGCACAAGGGGCTAAATATCTGAATGAGATGCACCAGATAAACGCCATGGAACTTGTACAGTCTGCGTTTGAGCCCTTGGCCACGGTGCTAAACTCCAATGCAATCCTGAGGGAAGGCTTACAGCGGAGTCTGGACCAAAACAAAAAGCAGCAGCCCAGAGGAAGTGGCATTAACCCCCACACGGAAGCCACCACCCAAGCGAAAGGCAACACCCTTCCTACCAACAACCATGCCAACACCAATCCAACGGCCCCATCGAACAAGAACACATTCACCCCCTCCACCGAAACGAAGACAAAAGCCAACCACCCACCAACGGCCCCATCCAACAAGAGCTCACTTTCTCCCAACATCCAAAAAAATATCAACGCAGACAACCAAGCCAAATCCAACACCCATCCTCTAAACACCCTAGACCACACACAACCCACCCTCACACCAACACCCCAATCCCACAAGAACCCCCTTCCACTCAAAACAGTTACCCAAACCCCAGCCCCACCCCCTCCAATGGCACAAGCCAACGCCAACCCCCTTCCTCAAATCATAACCACAACCACTCCAGTGGCACAAGCCAAAGCCAACCCCATTCCTCCACTCAAAACCACACCCCCTCCAATGTCACAAGCCAAGCCCAAAACAAACCCCATTCCTCCACTCAAAACCATACCCCCTCCAATGTCACAAGCCAAAGCAAACCCCATTCCTCCAATCATAACCACACCCACTCCAATGGCACAAGCCAAGCCCAAAACCAACCCCATTCCTCCACTCAAAACCACACCCCCTCCATTGGCACAAGACAAGCCTAAAGCAAACCCCATTCCTCCAATCATAACCACACCCACTCCAATGGCACAAGCCAAGCCCAAAACCAACCCCATTCCTCCACTCAAAACCACACCCCCTCCATTGGCACAAGACAAGCCTAAAGCAAACCCCATTCCTCCAATCATAACCACACCCACTCCAATGGCACAAGACAAGCCCAAAGCAAACCCCATTCCTCCACTCAAAACCACAACCCCTCCAATGGCACAAGCCCAAACCAAAGCCAACCCAATTACTCCCAAAACAGAAACCAACACGAACCCCAGCACTACAACCACCCCAGCCTTGCCTCCTACCCTAATTATCCAAAAAAATGAGGAAGCAGGACCTTCAAAGGCCTTAACTGTCCAAAGAAAAGCCCCACGAAATTTGAAAACTGATTGGTTAACCGATGTCATCAAAACCGAAACCAACAAAAACTCCCCTTCTTTGGCGATAGTTAAAAAGGAACCTGAAGAATGCATCTCCAGTCTACCACAGCCACTTCAAACCGCCTCGTCATTGGAGACAGTGAAGAATGAACCTGAAGAAGGCATCTCCAGTCTACTAACGCCATTTCACACCGCCTATTCTTTGGAGATAGTAATGAATGAACCGGAAGAAGGCATCTCCAGTGTACTACCGCCACTTCAAACTGGCTCTTCTCGTCCAAACATGCGAACGACAGAATGGGTTAAAACATTGGAATTGCCTACAGCTTTGAAAACACCACAATTCAATAAAATGTTTAGGGATGACAAGAAACTAACAAACTTTCAGAAGATTTTTGTGGGTTTCGTATTTGCTGGAGGACTTGATCCAAGGTAATGTTTGCTGCAAATGCTTAATTATTCATAAAAAATAGGAATTGCACACCATCTTGAAATATGTTTTGCTGTTTCCATGCAGTGAAATGTTATTTATTTCGGAACACCTATGTCTACACGTGACGCGCGGGGACATGCTCACAATGGCTAATGAAACCTGGGTAGACAGTATGATTATTGATGTTTGGTCATACATTTTGCACAACCTTTGTAGGAAAAATGTCAAATCTCGTTACAAGAAGATTTTCTACACAACCGTGCTCACCGTAAGTTGTACTAGCACTGTTATTTATCAATTATGTTATTCTTGTGAGACTAAAGACTGCTGTAAACAGATTTTTCGTGAAGGTGGGATAACTACGCGAGAAAAATTCAATGACAGGTTCTGTCTAGAAG
Organism: Impatiens glandulifera; assembly: GCF_907164915.1. Taxonomy (NCBI): domain Eukaryota; kingdom Viridiplantae; phylum Streptophyta; class Magnoliopsida; order Ericales; family Balsaminaceae; genus Impatiens; species Impatiens glandulifera. The sequence continues at coordinate 99,359,286 of NC_061862.1, forward strand.
GTCGTGCTTTCCAAATTTCAAAAAAGGACCTCTGGGAAGTGGACCTCGTAAGTACATCTTTGGCTGTCATACCTTATAATATCATTTACCACTCAGTTCAAATCTAATCTTTTCTAATTCTATCCACAGTTGTTTTTCCCAATCATTGATGACAGACATTTCTACCTTGTTTGCTATAACTTCATACAAAGGCAATTTCAAGTAATTGATAACCGCGAGTCACCTATGCAATCGCCCTTTGAAAGAAGATATAAGAATGCACAAATCTTGGTATGACACTACCCTTAAAATTTAAAACAGTTCAATTTTGGAATTCTAGTAGCACTAAAATACATTACATAATGTTGTTTGTAATGATGTATCAGGATGACTACATTCAACAATATATGAACGACGTAGACCCCGTTCTTGCTAAAAAGTATGGCGGTTTGGAAAAGACATGTCTGAAATTGCCATGGCAGGATTCAAAGAATTACACTGACTGCGGCATTTATTGCATGAGACACATGGAGACGTATGAAGGTGAGGTGAAGGGGTGGAAAACTGGCTTTGGAGTTAAAAGAAATGTAAGGAACCAAATAAGGACATTGAGGATGGAATACTGTTGGCGTGTCATTGGCTCGGAGCTCAACAAGGCCAGGAGCGAGGTCTACAATTCCTGCCGTAAATGGATAAGTCAATGATTTAGGAACTGTATACATATTGTGTAATTAAATTTTACAAATAATTTTAGTTCACATGAGTACAATAATGTACTCATAGACAGATGGGGTAATTAAACTATTCCTATAATTGTAATGATTTATTGTTACAATAAAGAATATGTTGTGTAATTTCAATTCTAAAAAATTGTTACTTCACATCCTCACACTTAGGAACGTGTTTACATGAAGTGTTTTTTTTATGAAATTTGATTTTCAAATACTTGTTCAATTATGTGTTAAATGAATAAATTAAGTGAAATAAACATGAGCCGCATAAATATTCGCTTCAAACACCTTCTCTTCATAAAATATGTATGTGAAGCCTCTAATTTCATGAAAGAAATATGAAGAGAATAAATATTCGCCTCTAATACATTTTGTCGATGAAGCGAATACATATTCGCCTCACGTTACTGATAATGTAAAGCCACCATCTCATCCATGAGAAGCGGGATGACTTGTCATGTCACTGCACTTACCACGACATGTAAATACCAGTTTCAACATAAAGATCAATTTCATCAGACAAAGATGGTTAGGTTCAAGCGAAAACATCTTCGCCTCAGTATTATGTTTCATTTTCTCAATTTGCAACTAAAAGGATACTTAATATTAGTTGACTTGGGGCGAATAAATATTCGATTCATATAGGTGTTTGTAATTTTTTAGAAATGAATTAGTGTGGTCATTCATTTGGTATTTCATAAAACTTCGCATGCATACATTCGACCTTATACTTTGTTTCAAATCCAACGTACATACAATACTATATACATATCAGATTTCACATGAAACTGGAATTCGATAGTTGAGATGACAAAAGAACAGTGAACGGAGTATTGGCGTCCATGCTGAAACTTTCGTCCCATTGTTGAGGAGTTGAGAACTGAGGAGTTGTCGTTGGCATTGCAATTGATGGCTGGAAAGGAAGATCAAATTTATTTAAAAGTATGTTATTATATGAATATTAATAACACAATTATTAGTAAAGAAGGGTAAGTCAGCAATTTCATACCGGAATATGTGATTCACTAGTTATTCTTGTTGATTTTCGTTTTCTTGAGTTCTTCTCCAGTCCACCTTTCCTTCTCTTACCCGACTTTGTTGGCTTCTTAGTTTTCATTCCTTTTGCTTGCACAGGGGCACCCTCGGCCGAACGTGATAAACCGGTTGGTGGAGTTTGCATATTTAAACTCTCCTGCAATTTTTTATCCACAAACGTGCACTGGCTCAGCATGATTTCTTTGACATGATTGTAAGTGTCATCTCTTTCGGCTGCCTTGTTAAATAAATGCATGGACAACCCACACAAATCTCTGTATCTTATGTTATGAAGCTCACTCGGATCAACATTAGTACTGTCCACGGTTGGATCAGTTCCAAATATTCCATCTTTGGCTGTTCTTGTCCACCTCTTCAATATCAACGCCGGAGGAATCTTCAACACGTCAATCGTTGTGAAAATCTTTAGGATGTGAGCACACAAAATCCCTCCAAATTCAAATTTACAGCAGCTACACTCGATATTCTTATCGTCATTCTTATGAACTGTAACTGTATGAGAGCATCTCCTAGTGTGGGGTGTTACCTTGTATTTTCTGTGTGTGTCAACATCCTCTAACATTTCAACACCACAATCATGCGACATAAACCATTGTTGTTCAAAGCACTTAAAGACCTCTGGGGTGTAAACTTTGCAGGCATCCTTTAAGATCAAAACTGGATAGTTAAGACTTGGTTGGCTGGTAATTGATTTGAAATCAGCCTTCAACACATCATATCTTCTTTCATCAAGTAGTCTTTCAAAGTGTTTGAAAAATTCTAAAAACTTGTGTTTGTAGGAGCAGTACCTTTTCAACATACTGTTCATGCTCTCACTTCTCTGTGTTGTCGTCATATCAGCACAAAACATTTGTCGTCCATACACTAATGCCCACTTTCGCCTGATGCTAAACATGCGTTTCAACCAATCGTTGTTTTCAAGCCCGTAGTTTGTCAACATTTGATTCCAAGCTTCAACAAACTCTATCTCTTCTTCAAAATCATATATACACGAAGAAAAATCCTTAGAAAAATCTCTGAAATTATGGAACACCGAGCTAAGATGTATGGCTGCATTTTGAAATATGTGCCAAATACAGAGACGATGATTTGTTTCGGGCCATTGAGACGCCAAGGCCTTAGCCATGGCCGCGTCTTGATCTGTAAGAATGGTTTTTGGTTTTTTCCCATGCATAGCTTTGGTGAAAGTCTCAAACAACCAATCAAAAGTCATCGCAGTTTCATCGTATAATAGAGCTGCTCCAAAAAGAATTGATTGTTTGTGATGATTGACACCTACAAAAAGCGCAACTGGACGACCTTCATTATTCTTCTTGTATGTGGTGTCAAAACTGACCACGTCTCCGAAGTATGAATAATCGGACCGCATGTTGGAATCACACCAAAAAATATTCGTTATCAAATCGTCCGCATCAAGTTGAAAAGCATTATAAAAACCAGGATCATTGGATTGTTTGTTCTGCAAATACTCTAATACACCCCCTGTTTCCCCAAAATTACACTCTCTGGTTCTTTTCGTGCGCAGGTAATTTTTGTAATCCTCAGGAAGAAAACCTAGATTCTCCCTTCCACCGATTTGTTTAGACATTAGAGCATGTGATGACTTAGGAGGAATTCCCACGTTAGTGGCCATCTCGATATGTAAGCCTGCAACTGCAGAAATATTCCTATGGCATCTATACAGGTGAGTTTTCTTTGGACTTGCAAGAGGATGACTATGATCACTAATAAAATTTACCACTTGGAACTTTCCATTGTCTGCACGCTTTATCCTCAATTTCGCTTCACAACAGAACCGAGTCACAGAACGTCTACGTTTCACATAGACATCACGTTTGTCCTTTCCCCGTTCACCCTGTGCACTACAACAAAAAACTCTATCCAGTATTTTACCCTCCTTGTCTACATGTTTTGAACTGCGCCTTATACCAAATCCTATTAGTTTAGCGTATGCTAAGTAGAATACGTAGCCTTCTTCTTCACTCTCAAATTCTCTACCTAAAAGTGGAATTAAGTTGGATTCGATGTCCTCCAAAGGTTGGCCGTTTCCATCGAAATTCAATTGACGACGACAAGTAGCAGATTCGCTGTTCAGTTTGAACAAGTGGAAAATAAAGGTTTGTAGATTATAGGAAAATGAAAACAATATAAGCGAAGAAAGCTTCACTTCAACAGTATGAAGATTGTAATATTAGGCGAATATAGTTTCGCTTCATAAGATATTATCTCATAATATAGTAGTGAAGAGATCTTCGCTTACATGTGCACTACAAAATTTGGAGAATTTAAACAATGTTACCTTAAATCAATAATATCATTCTCGTCCATATCATTCTCGCTGATACGTATTCCTTCCTGATAATCAAAAAGAACAGAACATTTCATGTCGAGTATTCAAAAAACATAGAAAAGCTTGGGAAGAAAAGTAAAGGAGGTATAGATGACATTCAAAAACATACCATTTTATAATTTAGGAAGATGGATTGATATTATAATGAAGTCTCCGGCGAAGGAGAGGTCGATGGTAGACAATGTAGTATCACTCCGGCGAAGAAATGGTCGTACAGTAGAGAGAGAGAAGAGTACTTGTCTAAGCTAGCAGCATGGCTTGCTGCATGCAGCATTTAATGAAACGCAGGTGTTAGGTGGCGGTGAGGTGACTTGTTAAAAAAATTATTTCATTTAAATAATTAAATGACAAAAATTATTATGAAATTAAATTAATAAATCAATCAATCAATCAGTAAGCGAAGATTTCTTCACATTATTATTTTGACAATTGTTTTACAAATATTATTTTGACAGTAGTTTTAAGAAATATTAATTATTTATCAAATTTATACTTCAAGTTATACAGTATTTCTTAATGTTTCAAGATTTAGTTAAATATAAGGCTGATGTTTAAAAAACACAATTCTAAGAACAAAAAAGAGAAATCTGAAATCAAATATAACATTAACAAATTGAAGAATGAAAACTATTCAAATATTCAGTAACAAATTCAACCAACACATGTCTATTACAAAAACAAAGGCTGCAAATCACAAGCAGCAATGGATTCTAGCAAGCTTGTGTGAGGAACACCAAACACATCCAAATATGTCTTCAGAGGATTCTCTGCCTCAAATACCCAAACAAGTTCATTAACATCGTGCCGAGACTTGTCGTATACAACTATAGTTTTGTCGTCCTCGGGCTCGACAAATGGATTCTCCATTTCTTTAGTTGTACCTCCTCCAGCAATTACAAACCCCATAAGATCAAGTTTGTAAGCCGGGATGAATTCCCCTGCAAATATGAAGGTGTAACTGTCGAAGAGTTTGGGCAGCTGAAAGAAAATACAATACATTATTAGTAATCATGGACAATTGAATATCATATGGAGGAGTAGGAATAAGACAAAACTTACATTGTTCAAATACCGCATTCTGCCAGCTCTTGGACCGCCCACAGTCCCATGATTATCTCGCTGCACCTCGTATGGTTCCTCGTCCACGTAACAGTTAAATCTGATTGATGATTTTATCCCTGTATAAAAGCAATAGGTGTTTTTAGTTTCATATATGTGAAAATGAATATTGAGTTAACAGTAAAGGGTTAAGAATAACAGAGTCTCACAATCAATGGTAAGGACCCAACTCCCGTTCAATATGCCCTTCAATACTTTGATAGTGCGACCGCATCCACCATTAGAATCGGTGGATGCTATGACGTGGGTAACATCGTCTCGCCACCTCATTGACACCGTGGCACCACATGTGTTAGCATATTGTTGCATCAAGTGCTGTTTAAGAACAATCATAAATATTTCAGTTAAACAGGATGAAAACTTAAACAATATGGAAAAAAAAAGGGAGAAATGTAACGAAGAGTACTATCTCTTCACTTGTTAATTGATTTGGGCATAAAATCCAGTCTTTGCCAAAGTTTTGGACGGATGCTGAGGCAGTTGCCTGCACGTGCATGAAAAAAAAAACGGTCTTTGTGAGTATGTACTAGGGTTTCAGGGAAATAATATCACAAAACACAACACTAGGTAAGTTTTCCTAAATAACATTGATTTACAGTCAAGGTGACATTTTGAGAGTAGGGTTTCCTAAAGATTAAAGAGACAACAACATCACATAACAGAATCTATTGTAGTAGTTCCATAATCCTAAATATTAAAAGTTAATAGTCAGGAATACGTACCATTGTGGAGTCGTGAAGATGTGGATTCAGGTTCAGTCGACGGGGAGCCGGTTACGAATCGCCGTGAAAAGGAGGCAGGAAGAGAGAGAGATGAATCGGGCGGAAATGATAATAAAATAATCATATTAGGGGGTATATATATTCATGTAACCGGGGCGAACATGTCTTCTTTCGAAAAGCGACTATTCATTCCATGTAACATGACACAGGGACCAGGGGCGAATAAGTGTTCTCTCGAGAAGCGACTATTCAATCCATTTTACATGGAACATGGTCTAGGCGAACAAATGTTCTTTTCCACCGAAGAGTTTAAATAAATAAAAAAAAGTAATGAATTAATTGAAGCAAATACATCTTCGCTCATGAAGGTCTCCAGCCAAAAAAAATGAAATAAAAAAAAATTATGAAAAAAAATCTAGCCGGTAATTGAGGCGAAGATTTGTTCGGTTGCTGCATGTCATCTTCAATTAATTGAATTAATATTTAATAAACGGAAATATAAAATCCTTGTCATTTGGGTCTTTACATAGACGGGGAAGTGTCTTTACATGGTAGTCAAGCGGTCTTCTCATGGGTGGGTAGGGGGGTTTTACATGATGTTTTTATTAGAATGAATTGAAGCAAATATATCTTCGCTCCAGAGAGTCTCGAGGCCAAAAAAATGAAAAAAAAAAAAAATAGGAAAAAAAAACTAGCCGGTAATTGAGGCGAAGATTTGTTCGGTTGCTGCATGTCATAATAATTTAATTGAATTAATATTTAATAAACGGAAATATAAAATCCATGTCATTTTGGTCTTCACATAGACGGGGAAGTGTCTTTACATGGTAGTCAAGCGGTCTTCTCATGGGTGGGTAGGGGGGTTTTACATGATGTTTTTATTAGAATGAATTGAAGCAAATATATCTTCGCTCCAGCGAGTCTCGAGGCAAAAAAAATGAAATAAAAAAAAAATAGGAAAAAAAAACTAGCCGGTAATTGAGGCGAAGATTTGTTCGGTTGCTGCATGTCATAATAATTTAATTGAATTCATATTTAATAAACGGAAATATAAAATCCATGTCATTTTGGTCTTCACATAAACGGGTAAGTGTCTTTACATGGTAGGCAAGCGGTCTTTACATGGGTGGGTAGGGGGGTTTTACATGAGGTTTTTATTAAAATTAATTGAAGCAAATATATCTTCGCTCCAGCGAGTCTCGAGGCAAAAAAAAATTAAATAAAAAAAGTAAATAAAAATTCCTAGAAAATAAAAGATTGAATTACTTGAAGCGAATATTATATCGCTGCCTGTGTTATTTAATAAATTAAATTAATATATAATAAACGTAAATATAATATGCATGTCAATTCGGTCATTACATGGACGTGTTAGTGTATTTTCATGAACGGCAGACGGTCTTCTCATGGTTGGGTATGGGGGGTTTACATGAGGGTCATTTCAATGGGCGTGTAGATCAGAGCGAAGATATCTTATCTGGGTATTATCTGAATATTATATTATTTCCTGGCGTTAACGGGCGCTTCCGTTAACGGCGTCTTGTGTGAACCCGGGCCTAAACCCGGATTCCGGATTCTCCCTCCCTCCGTCTCCTGCCCAGATTTATTTATTATTAAATTAATAATGCTGCAATCTGATTGGTCCGCCACAGGGGAACACGGCAATCGGTAGCAGAAGATCTGAACTGTAACTCTCATGACATAATCATCATTATCATTTCAAACATCTAGATTGCAGTCAACTATCTCTCACGAAATCAATATTTCACATATTAAAAAAATCAGATTAAATTGGTTTGATATTTTAAAATTTAAGAAAACATATATTTGTATCAAAATTAATTAGATAAAAAAGAACTATTTAGATTAAAAAAAAAAACTTTCAAATGATTATAGATTTTATCTAATATAAAATTTGAAGAATTACAGTGAAAATATTTTGTATTATCCTAAATATATCATAATCAAATCATCAATATTAAACTCGTATAGATCTTATATAAAATGATAGAAAAAATTACCTCAAAGTGTTAACCCAAAAACATCTCGTAATGAAGACTCTTAGCAAGCGACTCTAAATTTTAAAAAGTTGTTCAATCAATAGTAAAATGAGCCTTTTACCGAAAGTATAATATGTCGGTAAAACTCATATATCTGTCGGTAATAACTCTTTGCCGACAAGTTGTTAAATTGTCGGCATTGCTCTTGTCAGTAAAGGTGTAGACGTCTTAGCCGACAGTTTTCAAAATTGTCGGTAGAACTTATATACCAATGAATATATATATATAAATCCGTCAAAAAAATCTTTCGACAAAACCCCCTTTTTACTAGTGAATTCATAATCGCACATACAACTTAAACTATCACATGGTAATACGACTTCTAAACTAAAACTACATTAAAAAAAAGAAGATATAAAAAATTAAAAAATCAAAATATGTATTATACATTCAACAAACAAAAGAAAAACCACAAAAGAAAAACCATAAACATTGATAAAACAAAAAAAATGGAGAAAGACGAGAAATGTCGTGAAACATTAAGTTACATATATTTATACAAATAAAAAGTTTATCAATTTTTTGGAAATACATCCAATTATGCTGAATATAAAGAATCTTACATCTACATGTTGTTTATTGAAAATTTGAAACAAATATTTTAAAAAAAAGGTTATCCTTCTTTATTTATTTATTTATTTATTTATTTTTGTTGTAGATCATGTTTTTTGGTTAGTAGAGAATTTGGAAAATGAAATAACTAAATGAGACTACAAAACTCTCTCACCTTACATTTATTTTTTTTTATTTTTTATCCAGTGAGAAGCCAAAATTCTATTATCCCTATACTAAAATATATATATATATATAAATATGATACTTAATTTTGAAAGTTGTCGGGTCGAGAGCGGTAGTTAATTTGAATATATATGTGAGAGTAAATGAATACTTGGGTCGGATTCTGGGTTGACCCGCCCATAAACTTAAAACGGTTAAAAATAAAATTAAAAATGCTATAGATATGTTTCGACTCGCAACTTAACAAAAACAAGTACAACTCTTTAACCAAATAGGCTAATAATATATTATATTTTAAATTCAACACCAAATTTGATGAACGCATTACATTTTTAACTAACTAATATATATATAAGGATTCTTAATTTTGAAAGTGTCCGGATTGTCGGGTCGAGAGCTGTGATTAATTTGAAGATATATGTGAGAGTAAATAGATATATTGGTCGAATTCTAGGTTGACCTGCCCATAAACTTAAAACGGTTAAAAATACACTACAACAAATTCTGTATTTGGTGACACATAATTACCAACGCATATTAAACGTTGGTAAAAGTTTGACAAAAAAAAATAGTTTTGCCCACCTTTACAAAATTTATTTTATTTATATTTTCAAAAATCCTTATAAACATTATAAATTATATAACATTTTTTTTAATATATTTTATGTTATAATTTTTTATACTTTTAAAAAAAAAAATTGTTTAACAATATAATTAGATTAATTAATGAAATAAAATTGTATATTCATTTTTATCTCAAAACTTAAATTATTTATATTTTGAGTCAATTAAATATAAATTTATTATAAATATTAAATTAATTAAATATAATTATTTTTTAAAACAAATAAATATGAAGTTATACAATTGATAATATAAAAGCAAATAAATTTAAGAATAAATATTTTTTGGTTAATTATGATCAGTTTATATATCTTCCTTTCGGACAGAATAGAGAGAGAAAAGGGTAAGGAGATAGTCGGCCCGGGGCCAAGTGGAGAGATAATCTCTCTTTGAAGTACCTTTTCACATTTTGAGATCTCCAGTTCGTTATTCGAGACATTGAATCTATCTTCGTCGACTTTAATTTCAACTTTATTTCATAAGATTATTTTGAGGTCGATAATCGGTTTGTTCGCGAAGACGCTTCGTCTCCTTTATCAGGTTAGGGTTTCAACTTTTATAATTGTTTATGATTGATTATTCTGTCTGTCTTTTAAGATACAATTTCAATTTTGGACTTGGCTCAATTTCTCACATCTCGACTAGAAATTGTATGGTTTCTTCATATCTTTCAACTTTGATTTTTCTTCCATGTTTGTGAATTAATCTTATTGCTTGTCTGGCATACCTTAGTCATATATCTTCCATTATATATGTAATTTGTTTCAGTTTTATCATATATAGTTACGATTGTTGAGAAACGATCTAATCTAAACACGCGATAAAAGAAGATATAAAGATAAAGTGGTAAAGAATAATAAAGAACACAAGATATAACGAGGTTCGGCCAACAATGCCTACATCCTCGAGGAGTCGTCCATTCTATTGATATTCCATGGAATAATGGTCCAAGTAACCCTAGGTTACAATGTCTCTATTTATAGGAGTACATTAAAAGCCAAAAGACTAAACTACTACTCCTAAGCCCAATAAAGGCTTAAAGCCCAATTACAATATATAAACTCTAATTAAATATGAGCCCAAAACCCAACAATCTCCACCTTGGGCGAATACTGCGCTTATTAAGATGTGATGAATAAATTACAAATCTCCACCTTGACGAATTTCACGTCCCTTAGGAAATACACGAGTCGTACCCATCAATCTTCACCTCCACTCCATTCAAGAGCCCTTAGAAGAATAACAATCTCCACCATTACGTATATCGCGCCATCAAAAAGTTATGAGCCACACATCAATCTTCACTATTCGAGCCATTCACGAGATAAATCATTATACCTCCACTTCCGTTCAAAAGCCCTTAGAAGATAAAATCATAGAGTTTATAACACCAAGTAAATTTGGCAACTACGCTACTTCAGCGACTAGAGACATTCAACAACTCTTTCCAATCTTTGTTCATACCTATTGACATATGCGGAAACTAGAATTAACAATTCTTTATTATGTCAAACTAATCTTTACCTTTGTTTGCCACAAACTGAGTGTCTTATTTTTTAAGTCCAACAATCGACTGAAACCAAAATACCGAATAGACCCAAGACGAACTTTCATCGTCTACTTTTTCAAAATCAGATATCTATCGAAACTGAGGACATCCAAAACGAACTTTCATCGTCTACTCCTCAAAATAAGATATTGATAAAAAACGAGAAGACCCGAGACGAACTTGTATCGTCTACTTCATAACAAATAAATTAGGCTATCACGACATCTCTTTTCTTTAGCTCAAGATCTGACAAAGTATTTGTCACCCATCTTGACTTCAACGTTGCATACTCAATCAACTTGAACCTCATACTTCTCCTTGAACAAATTAGCTTGCAATCTGCTAGTTTCTTGAATCCAAAAACGCCTAGCAATCCAAGAATATTATTTCAATATTCAATATCTCTCTCTTCAATTGTCTTCACCCATGCTGCAAATGATCATCTATAGTTTCTCTGAAAGAAATCGAATATCCTTTCATTTGAATTGATCGAACCTCTTATCTAGCCCCTTTTTCATGACTAGGAATCCCTATTCAAAGTCTCAATCATCCCATTCATCTAATATATGATCCACAATGTATAGACAATTAAGATAGAACAAAAGAAGTAACAAAATCATCACCTTCGAATTAACCGAGTCTCCCATCTAGCCCCTTTTTCATGACTAGGAATCCAACTCAAGGTTTTTATTTATCTTCTCAAATTAGAAGATAATGCAATGATTTCTTCTCGGTCGTTTGAGAGTTGCTTTCAAGATGTCTCCACCTCAACTTATAAGTGTCTTTTATTAGTCTTCCTCTTCCTGGTCTTTCATTGATAATATGTGTTAACTGTAATTGTTTCAATCCTTAATCACCCGCCAACTCAATGTAATCTTGCAATTTGGCCTAAAAGATTTCCCTGTCAACATGTCGACAATGTTATCATCGGTAAACACCATATAAATAACAACTTTCCATACTCGATCATGTTTTTGTCAAGTGTAAAAGCACATAATCTCACCACAGTCTTCATCTTGATTAGCTCTTCCAATAAGATAAGGTCATAACCAAAAAGATACAAACTTTTTGGTCCCAAATAAGTCAAATAAAATTAAAATTAGGCAGACACTTTAAGCCCCAGAAAAACAAACTTCGAGACGTCCAAACCTTGATCCGACCGTTGAAAATGTAGAGGAATGAGTTACCAACCCTCTCGAAAAAATCTCAGCGCAATCGGACTCTGTTTGAATCTCTGATCGTCAGTTTGATGAACCCTATGCGGCTGTAGGCGAAAATCTACTACTAGATTTTCTCTCTACCTCTCTTTTAATTTGACTTTTTCAATAACCGTTTTCCAAAGAAAAATCTCTCCAAACTTATTTCAGCCGAGAATTTCTTCAAGTCAAAGCCCTCAACATAGTGAAATAATGTCACTCATGTATGCCAAGACAATAATCGGTTATAATAAAACCTCCAACTAATTCAATAAACATAAAGATGTATTGTTTGCTCTCCACATTCTTCTAGCAAAATCCTGCATAGAAAGAATCTAACAAACCATATATATGATTAGTGCACCCTCAACTCATACCTTAGAAATTATCATTCTTGGTAGAACCCTTGAGGCATCAATACCCACTTGACAACTTCGCACCAACACTTACCGGGATTGCCAATCAAAACCTACTCATAAGGTTGATGCAAATCCAAATCCGGCCCTTAAACACACATATCAAAAATACACTCTTGCAAACAAACATTAAAGCCACCTGCTTTAATCAGAAAACCCTTTACATGTTGCATCAATTGTCTTCCACAATCTGCAACATCGAATAAGCACTCCACCTTCTTTTTCAACTCCAATTTTCAATCTCCCCATTGACGAATATCAAATTTCTTAGAAGATAAATCACAAATCTAAAAGGCTCAATACAAATCCAAGATTAAAGCTTTGAGAGTTTGATTAAAATCAAATAAGGCTTACTTGTGAAAATTGGAACAAATAGGTGTTAAACCTATTTTATAAAATCAAACGAGACTTAAATAAAAAGTCTTAGTTGAAAAAGTCTTATTTGTTGACAGATTCAAAGATTTTTTGGCTCCTCTCTATATATTATATTATATCATAATATAATATCTATTTATATGGAATATATATAGAGCTATATATGAAATATATATAGCGCTATATATGGAATATATATGGAGATATATATTTTTTCCTTTTTTATATTTTAATAGACCATATGTCCCACATTAAAATAAGTCAAAAGAATATACCTCATATTCTTCATTCTGGTGTCGCTGCCTACACGACGACTTTTCATCACCTGCACCCATTGGCGCCTTCGAGAAGAATAAAAGACCATTGTCTTCTTCTCTCTTCTTCTCAAACCTCGTCACCCAGAACTAAGAAATATTTTAACGACCGTTGACATCTCCTTAGCAATTGAAGATTTCGACTCAAATCTTCACAGCGGCTAATTCTTCTACAACCAATGTCGTTTCTCCAATAGCCATCTTCAACAAAAGCACAAATATCCAACAACTTCTTCAATGGTGGTTAGGGTTTCTGTAATATCTTCACAAATAGATTAGGTTAAACATTCTCAAAACATGCTCTGATACCACTTGTTGAGAAACGATCTAATCTAAACACGCGATAAAAGAAGATATAAAGATAAAGTGGTAAAGAATAATAAAGAACACAAGATATAACGAGGTTCGGCCAACAATGCCTACATCCTCGAGGAGTCGTCCATTCTATTGATATTCCATGGAATAATGGTCCAAGTAACCCTAGGTTACAATGTCTCTATTTATAGGAGTACATTAAAAGCCAAAAGACTAAACTACTACTCCTAAGCCCAATAAAGGCTTAAAGCCCAATTACAATATATAAACTCTAATTAAATATGAGCCCAAAACCCAACACATTGAATCTCCACATAGAGAGAGAATAGAGAGAAAAGGGTAAGGAGATAGTCGGCCCGGGGCCAAGTGGAGAGATAATCTCTCTTTGAAGTACCTTTTCACATTTTGAGATCTCCAGTTCGTTATTCGAGACATTGAATCTATCTTCGTCGACTTTAATTTCAACTTTATTTCATAAGATTATTTTGAGGTCGATAATCGGTTTGTTCGCGAAGACGCTTCGTCTCCTTTATCAGGTTAGGGTTTCAACTTTTATAATTGTTTATGATTGATTATTCTGTCTGTCTTTTAAGATACAATTTCAATTTTGGACTTGGCTCAATTTCTCACATCTCGACTAGAAATTGTATGGTTTCTTCATATCTTTCAACTTTGATTTTTCTTCCATGTTTGTGAATTAATCTTATTGCTTGTCTGGCATACCTTAGTCATATATCTTCCATTATATATGTAATTTGTTTCAGTTTTATCATATATAGTTACGATAATAGTGGTTTAGTGAGAAAACCCTTTGTTATGGAGTTGTACAGATGTGGAAGTAGGGATTTAAGCATTCATCATGATTCATGATCTCTTTCAGATTTACTGTTTCTATTGTAGAAATAATTTGAATTTTCAGTATGTCTTCACATCTTTGTCTAATCAGTCATAACCTGAAATTGGATAAAGACCATACAACGCATTTCTTTGAAGCACACACAATTCAATACCCTTTCCTGACAGTAAGAAACTTGATTGTTAATAAGGACTTTGCTTATTTAACGTGAATCCACCATCTTATACAAGTATTTTTCTTCAAATTTGTCACAGAAATCGGATGATCAACTCTGTCTTAGTATATAATTGTTGTTCTTGATTTTAAGTAGAGTTCCTAAATCTTGATATACAAATTCCAATTGATTGAGTAAACTATCAATGGTTTTATAGCTGAATCAAGTTTCTAATTCGATACATACCTTGGATTAGGGGTGGTCGTGGATAGTGCTTGTTCGGTTATTTGGTTAAATATCAACCCATACCCTATATCAAAGGGTCGGTTTGTCAATTTTTGTATATCTGACACTATAATTTAAATAAAATTTAGTACAAATACAAAATCTACATAATTTTTTCTTCCTTCCCAACATTATTATACTTGGGACATATTGGTCAAAATAGGAATTATCTTATATTAATGTATTTTGACTATGGATAGTAGTAAAAAAATAAAGATGGAACATGATCATAAGACTAGATTCGAGGCTTCACTAGAAGGTCCCATTTTATACATCAACAATTATGGCTTCTTTGGAAGTGCAACCACCATAAACATGTCAGAATGTCACAAAGATGAGATTGAATTATTTTGAGTCGAGTAAGATGGGTGCAACTTTAATGGATATATTGGCTGAAATGCCAAAATTTACTGGGCGTCATCCGTCAGGTATACGGAGATGAATTTTCTTGCAAACTTAGTTAGCTTTTTAATTTTTCACTGTATTTCATGATGCAATTTATTTTATTTTTTTTAATCTTTACAAGTCAATTAAACTTAGTATCCAACTATAATGCCTCTTCAATTCCGAATTCAGTCTCTCTAATAAAAAGTGCTGAAGACACTAGACACTAAGTCTAATACAACATAGCAAAGTGCTATTAAGCTGCAAAATTAACAGCAAGCTTCCAATGCGTAGTAACTAATCACCATATGTTACATTGATGATTATAACACTATTGTTGATTAAGATTTTTATTGTGTATATTGGTACCGTAACAACATTAACTTGATAGGATGTTTGATAAACAAGTTATTACAGAACATTGTTAATTACTTCTATTACTCATGCAAGTTCTTCAATTATACAGCATGATGGATAAGTTGTTCAATCCATTAGTAGATGAAAAGGGTTTCCCTTTGCACTTTAAGTCATGTGTTTCACGAAAAGAGGACAATTACTTTTTTTCCCTTTCAAAGTATCAGGAGAAGTTGGAAGAGACTCTAGTAGAGAATTCAGAGTTTGTGCAGCCACCTTATCGTTTAAATGAGGTGTGATCATGAAGATTTCTATAAAAGAGCTATTGCTATATTTTATGTTCAATACAAAAAATAAGAATGAAACTCCTTTATTGAGAGTTTTGATATAATAAAAAATTGCTAATGATCGTTATTTTAACTTTTGTAGGCACAAAAGTGGCCTGCTAAATTTGTTTGTTCTCGAACATCAGTGGATTGGGGATCAGAGTTCTCAATGACAGCAAACATACCATTTATGTTTGGTTTGATGTTTTACTTGGGTATAATCACTTCCTTTGTGTCTCTTTTAGTCAAGTTGCATGAAATTTCTATTTATATAATTTCTTCATCTTGATTTCTATCACATTTTTGTTAGATTAACACCTTTGATGTTTGGATTATTGTTTACTTCACACATACTTTTTCAATTCTAACTATTTTTCTCTCCCTTCAACATCAAATATAAACAGTTATATTTCTTCATTCTTGGAGGACGAGCAATCCAGTTTAGAAGTAGTTGTTTCTTCAGGTTTGATTGCTTAACTACACTTAATAGGAAATGTATAATTATTTCTCATGCTTAAATTTCTGGTTGGTATTGTCCTTCCCAAAGACAACAACAATGTGAAGGACATTATTTTGTGTCAAATAATCTAAAAATCGTGTTCACCTTTTATTTATTTATTTGAAACTTAATTGTGAGGGAAGAAATGAGAGATGAAATTTTATTTTTTAAGAATATTGTATTTTAACAATTTATTTTCTCGATGTTTATCTGCAGGATATATTGCGTTTTCATGTTGTTTAGTGGCTAGTAGTGTTAATGTCAGCTGGATTAAGTCTCCCCGAAAGAGTGTATAGTCATGGAATCTTGACAAATGTGAGTGTAGTTCTTTTCATTATTAATTTCTATAATTTAACTATTGTTTATTGTTTTTATACACCTAATTAACTTCTCAATATGTGATTTAATAGTGATTGTTGATACTAAACGAGATGGCCAAAAACCTAGTACTCCAAGAGCAAAGCATTCCGCAACAAAGTAGCGTAGAAGAAGCAAGATAAATGACATGTATAACTAACACTCAATTGGGATCATTTAGTAACACTTTGTTTTTACCAAATCAAGTATATCAGAAATGAGAATCTTGCAGATTTCAAAGTTTGAGAGAACTTATCCCCATAAATGACCAAAAGAGAGATAAAGCATTGTTCTTATTAGAGGTATATGAAAATAAAAAATTCATGATTGTGTATTATAATTATGTAGAAACTTATTGATAAAAAAAGCTGATATATATACTCAGTACATTCAGTATTTGTAAGAGAAAATTCAAAACCTCGAAGGGCCATACCAGAGATGGAATCAATTAGACTCACCAAAATCAGGTCCATGGGTAATCAATCAAATTTTCTTGTTAATTAATTTATTTTTCATATACACTAATCATGAACATCCAATTTTTATTTATGAATAGGCAACATGTCATTAAAATAATAATAAGCTGTTGTAGAACCTCAATATGTATTGTTAATGAATGGAAACAAGAAAAAGGCTCAGGAACACGACGTGTAAAGCGATGTTAAGCAAGCTGAATTGCTCGGAGAATGTTTATGCTCTCTCCAAGATGAGAGCGCAGGTTATTCTGACAGCATTGTCCCTTTAAACACATAAAATTATTTTTAGTATTAGTCTTATGGTGTATGTTTGTGTAGATTGCTATCAAGAAAATGAAGAGAAAATATAACTCTTAGGACGAATGTCTTAATTTGAGAGAAGTTAAGGTATGTAATTCACTGATTTGTTCTTACTTCTCATTTCTATTGATGTTTGAATCTAATGTTCTCTTAATATTTTTAGTCACTATAAAACTGAACCATCCAAATATCGTAAACCTTACGCAAGTCATTATAGAGCACGACATATTGGTAAGATTTTTGAAGAAAACTTTGGTCTCTTAAATAAAAGAAAATAATTAATGAACTGATAAGTGTTTGTTGAATAATTAGTGTGTTAACTTATTGCTATTTACTTTTTCTTTGTGTCATGCCTAAAAACAATTCATGTTTACAATAGAGCATTTGTAGAGGTGTCTTCTACTTACTAGTGTAAATAAATACCAACAAGTGGTGGTTATATTTATACTTAGCTTGTGTACTCATGTGACTTGAAAGTAGCTCTTGTTACTATTGAAACCATTGCCAGCATTTGTGGTTCAAAATTTGAAAATATTGCCAGCATTGTGGTGCAAAAAGGTATGCATGTCACTTTGTTTTCTATTATAAGTGTTGAAATCATTGCCAACATTTTTTTGTACTCATTTGACTTAAAAATGAGAATTGTGAATACATTAATAGAAGTTGAAGTTGAGAAGCAAGCTGAGGAATTTGTGGATGCATTAATAGAAGTTGAGACAACTATATAAATACTCAAGTAAGCAATTGTGGATGCATTAATTGAAGCTGAAACAATTATATAAGCACTCAAGTAAGCAATTGTGGATGCATTAATTGAAGCTGATACAACTATATAAGCACTCAAATAAGCAATTGTGGATGCATTAATTGAAGTTGATATAACTATATAAGCACTAAAGTAAGAAATATTGTGTAAGATTGTTTAAGCTGTTGATGTTGTAAAAGATAGATAATCGCTTAAAGATTCTGTCTGAAAGTATATAACAGTAAAGTTCTTTCTAAATGGAATTATTTGAAAATTAATGTATTTTATTTAAATAAATATAACAGGTAAGTTAACTAATTAATGTTCTTATTTAATTATTAAAAAAAATTTATTATCTATGAAAATGTTGTGTTTTCATTTAATTTATATAAAAAGTAAAATATTAAAATATCTGAAAAAAATGTAAAAATAAAAATATATAAATAAAATTTTAAAAGAATTATTTAAAAAAAACAATTTAAAAAATATACTTTTGGCGACGTTTGAGTTTCTATTACAGACGCTTATAAAAGCGTTGTTAAACGTCCCTACTCTGGCAACGCTTAAATTAGTAGTACCGACGCTTATATAAGCGTTGTTAAAACTTGCGCCCACCCTGCTTTCGGCGACGCAAGAATAAGTGTCGGTAACATTTTTGGCGACGCTTTTAAAGGTTGGGAGAAATCTTTTTAAGTGTCGCCGTAAGTCTTTTTTGTTGTAGTGATAAAATTAAAAATGTTATAAGTATGTTTCAAACTCCCAACCTTGATACCAAACAAGTACAACCCTTTAACCAACTAGGCTAATAACACTTTATATTTTAAATTCAACACCAAATTATATGAACGCGTGACGTTGTAATAATATATTTTTATCCGTGCAAACGGGGATCTTTCTAGTTCAATTTAAAAATCTTCTCACACCAATCAATTATTAATTAATCGTCATTACCATCTCTTAGACTTCAGACAAAATAATCAATCTACATCCTATCCTCTTACACCTAATAGGATTCAGAACAATAATTTTTATTATATTTATTTATATAACTCATCAATTAACTTGAATATTAACTATTAGGTTATCTATTATTATTGCAATTAAATGATGATTTAAATTAATAAAAATGTATTACCTAACAAATATATTATAATATATATATATATATATAATTAATTAGATATGAGTATACTATTTTCCTATTTTAATAATCTAATTGTGAATATTCGAACTCTCAAACTCAATCTCATAACAAATGAGTACATAATTGAACCTTATACAATGAGTCTCTTCACTTGCCTTTATTTTGTTTTCAAAGTGATATTTGAGAATTTAAAACAAAGTCAATATTTCTAATAATCTAGGTATAGTACAACCTAACAAGCAAAATATTTTATTGTCTTCTTTCCAATGTATTTAGATGAAGGTGATGAATAAGGCACTGCCCATTATGAAGGACATCATCAAAGACATGTTCCTCAATCAAACACCATTTGAGATGATAGAGACTTTTAGGATTGCAGATCTTGGATGTGCTTCAGGGCCCAACACCCTTTTATTCGTGTCCGAGATTATCGACACTGTCTACAAGTTGTCTAACCAGATCAATAACAAAATCCCAGAGATATTAGTCGTGTTGAACGATCTACACAAAAATGACTTCAATAACCTATTTATTGTACTACCATATTTTTATGAGCAATTAAAAGAAAAATATGGATATGAATTTAGCCAAAAGTGTTTTATCTCTGGTGTGCCAGCATCTTTTTATGGAAGGATTTTTCCAAGAAAAAGTTTGCACTTTGTACACTCTTCTTATTGCATTCATTGGATCTCCCAGGTTTGTTTTTTTTATCGAAATTAATTATTGTTTCAATGTTTATCGAAAGTTTGTAACTAACTGTTATTATTTTTCCATAATTTGTTATTGATTATTAAAGGTCCCAGAAAATCTTGACAACAAAGGGCATATTTACATGGAGAAAACGTGCCATCCTAATGTGTTCAATGTATACAAGAAATAATTTTACAAGGACTTCTCATCTTTCCTTACTCATAGGTCACATGAGATTCTGCCTAAGGGTAGAATGGTCGTTACTCTTATTGGAAGAAACATGCCTGATCCATCTGAAAATGATATTTGGTGCATTTATGAACTATTAGCCCAATCACTTCTTGATGCAGTTTCTCAGGTTTAAACTTTTGTTTAAAAATATGATTTATAACTCTTTTATAAGAAGATGTTAGTCCAGTAATAATGTATTCATTTATTTATTAAACAATCAGAGGTGAATTCATTCAATTTGCCTGTCTACCATCCTTATAAAGATGAAGTAATGACAATCATTCAAGAGAATAACTCTTTTGATCTTGAAAAGTTACAAGATTTTGATTGTGACTGGGATCCTGATGATAAAAAGTATGATTACAATGACAAATTATATAAAAAAAAGGAAGTGGAGAATATTTAACAAATTGCATCAGATCGATTACGGAGCCTATGTTGGTGAGACATTTTAGAGAGCTTGAATTGGATTATGTGTTCGAGAGATACAAAGAACATGCAGCTAATAATCTCGAAATGATTAAAACAAATTATATCAATCTCATATTTTGTCTAAGTAAGAAATAAAATGTATGTTCCATCTATATTTATTTATACTATTTATAATTTGTTTGATCTTGAAATATTTGTAAAAATATTTGGATTATAAATTAAAAATCTTGTTTGATTAAACGTAAATTATTTGAGTTTGTATGGAGTGGAACAAGGCTCTCACCTTCAAGCATTTGTGGGCTTTGGAGCGCAATCAGGAGTCACTATGGATCAAATGAGTGCATACAAGATTTATGAAATACGAAATCAGCATCTGGACCTGCAAATTAATGAAGGTATTAGCTAGTCTCTAAAAAAGATTCTTAAACTAAGAAGCGATATTGCAGATCTTTATGACATCCGGCTAGGGGACGGGAAAGGCACTCTATTCTGGCACGACCCCTGGTTCGAAAATCAGCCTATCATCCACAAGGAGGAGTTTCAAAATACCCGCATCAGAAGGGACTACACAGAAGCGAAAATCAGAGACATTAAAGACGGAAATTGGGACTCACTCCTAACAAGAAATCCATAAGGACAGAGGATACTTGATCATATAAGTAACATACAACTACACGACAGACCGGATATTCATGAATGGAAAGCTGATGACAATGGGAAGCTGGTATCAGAGAAAATATGGGAGGTAACTCGGGAAAAAGTGCAGAAAGTAGAATGGGCTCCTCTTTTATGGTCAACGGAGATTATTCCTAGACACCAGTTCATCATATGGCTCACCTTCTGGGAAAGACTCAGCACTCATGATCGTATCAGCAAGTATATGAGCATCCCGAACGCGAGTTGTCTTCTATGTAGAGGAAATGAAGAAACCATAGATCACATATTCGGGAGCTGCTTTATTGCTTCAGAGCTTTGGGACAGATTCTATAAAAACTTGGAGCTGAACAGTTTCCCGAACAAATGGAATGAAATCAAAGATGCAGCACTACTCAAAGCCAAGAAAAATAGATTTACAACAAGCGTGTTCAAGTGCAGCTTTGGAGCAGTGGTGTATAACATTTGGCAAGAACGGAATGCAAGGGTATATGGCAGAACCCGCAAGAGCGTTGAAGAGTTATGGAAATATATTGTATCGAATTGCAGCGCCCTCGCGGGAACGTGCACAAGAATTCCAAGAACGGAGCAGAATTGGAATATCTGTAGGAACTGGAATTTACCGTTTTTTAAACTCACTAGAATTGAAAGCATTGTAATCAGATAATTCATTTACGTTTTTAGCTTTTTAGCTTTTATTCAGAATGTTACGACTTCAAAATCATTCTAAGCCTGTCTAGAATGATCTCTTAAACTCGTGTTTTTTTTTTATTTTTGGGAATTTTTAATGAAACGACGCTAAATTATTTGAGTTAGGTTATAATATATATATTATATATAAAAAATTTTCTTATAAAAATAAATTAGGAGTGTTTTGATGTTTTAATTAATGAATTTAATGATTCAATTAATTAAAAGAGATGTGATATAATTGTTTTAAAATAAATCAAATAATTCTAGATTAAAGAAGCTCCCAGTTATTTAATGTGCAATGGAAACCAAATATATATATAATTATGCTTATTTCAAATTGTTCGGATTGTCAGGTCGAGAGTTGTAGTTAATTTGAATATATATGTGAGAGTAAATAGATACTTAGGTCAGATTGTAGGTTGATCCGCTCATAAACTTAAAACGGTTAAAAATAAAATTAAAAATGTTATATGTATGTTTCGAACTTGGAACCTAACAAAAACAAGTACAACCTTTTAACCAGCTTGATGAACGCAGGACGTTTTAACAATATAAGTTTAACTTTTTAACTAACTAATCTATATAAATATAATGATGCTTAATTTTCAAAGTGTCCGGATTGTCGGGTCGAGAGTTTTGGTTAATTTAGATATATATGTGAGAGTAAATGGATACTTAGGTCGGATTGTGGATTGACCCGCCCATAAAATTTAAAACGTTTAAAAATAAATTAAAAGTGCTATATGTATATTTCGGACTAGTAAATTAATAAAAACATGTACAATCCTTTAACCAAATAAGTTAATAAGATTTTATATTTTAAATTCAACACCAAATTTTATAAACGCGTAACGTTTTAACAATATAAGTTCAACACATTTTCACCGTAATTTTTTCTCGATTTTTATATCATTACTCGTGCATGCAAATGCACGGACTACATGCTAGTTATATATAACTAGTAATATATATTTTTTAAAAGTAAAACAAATATTAGTATTATATTTATTTTGAATCTCACAACAATAATAATTGTGTGTGGTTTGGGTTATATAAAATATATATAAGCTTGATTGATTTGGATTTTTTAAGAGATTTTTATCCAAAGTTTAATCATTTTAATATATTTTTTAAATTATTAAATCACTAAATTTATTAATTTATTTTTATAAAATTTTGATTCTAATTATAAAGAAGAACAATATAATAATTGAACCAATTAAAATAACAAATAATTAAACAAGATCCTTAATTAATAAAAACATATTAAAACACTCAAATAACCAACATATTACAAACTCAGTAACAATGTTGTTGGTTGGGCCATTTGAATGTTTTTAGTCTTTATATTTATTATTTTAATAGCTTGTTTTATTAATTAGACTTTGACATTTATAAGGTTATCTATAATCTGTGCATTGTCCCTTTCCTAATACTTTAATATATAAATGTCCTTTCTGAATAATAACATTTTTTTTCTTTTAAAAAGTATTAACATGCTCAAATATTAATAAGTTTCTCATATAGATGTATTTTTCTTCCAAATATCAATCTCAAGGAAATACTTATCCATAAACCAATTAGCCCAACAGATAAGTAGTGTGACTAGTTTCTACACGTCCAGGCCCACCAATTAGTTGGATTGATATTGGTTATTTGAAGAATTTTTTATGGTTTTATAAATAAAAAAAGTCTTGTTTGATAAGAAAATATATATCATATGCAAATAACCTTTGAACAAATCATAATCAAAGCCAAGTTAAAATTCACCTCGAACTAAACTAAATTCTATCATATGAACAGATAATTCAAGTTTTGTTTACGAGATAACTTATTGCTGATGAAATACTAAGCGCAAATAATCTCATTATTCACTACTCCATCTTCAAATCACCCAGACTGTATAAACTTGGATGTGTCAAGATTAATATTGAATTGACTATTGAGATTGATTATGAAGATTTCAGACCAAGTTGTTTTTGTAATAAAGATAAACATGCAATGTCATTGTTTAAAAGATAATTTGCAAATTTTATTAGATATAAAGTAAGTTGTAACCACTATTTAAAAACACATCATACTAAATCGGATCTCTGTATGGTATTGAGTGGAAAATGATTGGTATTGAGCTATATTAACTGCATCTGCATCTTTGCAGATTCACAACAGTTGACTGAACATTCATAAGTGTTGCGGAAATAAAAATTACCAAATGTTTAGTATGTGGTTGTCATTGCTCAAAATTGCAACTAGGTTGGTATTGTTCAATGTCAACTTGAAAAAATTTGGTTGATGTTTAGAATACCAATAATATTATAGGTTATTGACATTGCCCAATATCAAACCTTTTTTTTTTTAAACTGCCGACAAAACGATTAGCTTTAACTCAAATTTAAAAAATATATAAAAAAAACAGTCTTTTCAAACTTCAAATAACTCCTTCTTAATTTCATTGAGTAAACAATTTTTAAACATCTTCACAACATTGTCAATTAAAAAAAATCTACAAACAATAATATTTCAACATTTACAAAATCATTATTAAAAAAAAGAATTCCAAATATAAAATAAAATCCCTCTATCTTCTAGTTCCACATTTAGTATTCATGAACGTACGTTAGATTCCATATTTAGGGGGCGCTTGGTTCAAATAAGGGAATGAGATTAATAGATGTGTGGAATGAGAATAAATATGATTGATAGAAGTGTAGTGTTTGATTATGGGTATTAATCATTCTCAATCCCATTGATAACGTTTGGATATTTCATGTTTAGATTTATTAGAGAGAAATTATTAATATTATTTTTTAATTAAAATTAAATTAATATTTTTATTTTTTTATTATTATATTTTATTTAATTAAAAATACAAAATATTATTTTTTTATATTATAATTGTTTAAAATATTTAAAATATTGAGGTGTATTCTAATTTAATAAAATATAAATATCTAATATTTTATTATATTAATTATATATATATATATTTTAAAATTCTTGTAAAAAAAATTGAATGATTCATTTTTTTTATTTATAAGATAAAGTCTTTAGAATATTATATATTAATAATTAATCAAATTAAATATAATATAATATTTTTTTTAATAATATATATTATAACAATAAATAATATTTTTAATAACATTTTTTATTAAAATATTTCATATTTAATTTTTCTAATATTTTTTAAATATTTATTTTATATAAAATTGATAATTTATTTTTAATTTTTTATATTTTAATTAATTTATTATAATTTTATTATTAATATATAATATATAAATTAATTATATAAAAATAATTTTATTTTTATTAGTTATTATAATTATTATAAAAATTTTATTTTATATTATTAATTATATTTTATTTTATATAATTTATTGATATTATTTAAATAATTAAAAAAATTATTATTAATTTAATTATTAAAGAACGTCTAATATAATTATAAAAGAAAAAATATATATAATTATAATTATAATTATGAAAGAAAAAGTGGGAGAGTAAACATCATGTAGAGAAAATGCATTACAAGGGAATGAGATTTATTCCTCCCAATTTAGTGAGGAAAAGATGATTTCTGAGTATTCGGGAATCAAATCAATGTTATAGAATGAAACCCATCAACCAAACACTTCATTATATTCCCTTTCTAGTAAAAAAAACCACGTATCAAGCATCCCTTAGTACTATTAATTATTTTATTTCTTATTTATTTATTCTATTACTAAAATAAATCAATAAGATTATGTGAAGTGAGTAATATGAGATACAATGTATATTTTAGGCATTTCTGTTTTCTATGAGATTTTTGCGGTCTATATAAAGAGGTTGGTTCATTGTATGTGAATGTGCATATGAAAAAGATACATTGATAGTAATTGGAGCTGAAACCTTTGAACATGGCGATCAACAAAGCTGAACCCTTTGAACATGGCAATTCATGTGGTAAGGAGAATAGTGTGCTTCAGAGGAATGTGCATGCATCGCGTCTCGCAATCACTGAGCCGAATATGGACCACAAGGAGGTTATAAAAGCTTGCATGGCCAGTACCTTAAACAGATATACAGAAACTCTGGCTAATAGAGCTCTATATCACATAGGTACATTATACATACGTACATTGATTTCAAAACTACAGGAAATGTAAACTTGATTATCTCTTTGCATGTTTTATTATTATGTTAGTTGTTTTGATGCATAATCTATTCATTGCAGGTTATCCAGCCAATCTGGACTTTGATTATGGAGCTCTAGCACATTTGCAAGCTTTTTCCCTAAACAACATTGGGGATCCATTCATTGAAGGAAACTATAGAATGCATTCGCGAGAGTTTGAAGTTGCCGTTTTGGATTGGTTTGCCAATCTATGGGAAATTCAGAACACTGATTATTGGGGATATGTTACAAACGGTGGCACAGAAGGAAATCTTCATGGCATTCTAGTTGGGTATGTAATAACTTAATTAACTTCATGGTTTCTAGTTGTTATCAATATAATTGAAGATCATGCATGTTATGTTTATGTAGGAGAGAACTTCTTCCAGATGGGATACTATACACATCAAGAGATTCACATTATTCTGTCTTCAAAGCAACCAGAATGTATAAAATGGAGTGTGTCAAGGTTGATACTTTATTCACGGGTGAAATGGATTATGAGGATTTCAGAGCCAAGTTGCTTCTTAATAAGGATAAGCCGGCCATCGTCAATGTCAATATAGGTGTGAATATTGTTTAAAATGAAATTTAAAGTAGTATTTACTTGTTAATTTATTAAATTATTGCAGGAACAACTATGAAAGGGGCGATTGATAATGTTGACACTATTATACATATTTTAGAAGAATGTGGATTTTCAGAGGATAGATTCTATATCCATTGTGACGGAGCTTTATTTGGAATTATGATTCCTTTTGTTAAGCACGTGGGTTTGTGATCATTAATTAATTTCTAAAGTAATTTTGTAAATTTATAACAATTTTTATGGTTGTGTTAAAATTTTCTTAAATAGTCCCTTCAAGTTTCTTTCAAGAATCCAATAGGAAGTATCACTATTTCTGGACACAAGTTTGTGGGATGTCCAGCGCCTTGTGGAGTTTATATAACAAGGAAGCAATACATTCGTACTATCTCAACAAATATTGAGTTTTTGTGCTCTCTAGACACCACAATAATGGGAAGTAGGAACGGTCATGCTCCAATCTTCTTGTGGTACGCCTTAAACATGAATGGTCATATGGGATTTCAAAAACAAGTTGAACAGTGCCTTACAAATGCTCGTTACTTGAAAGACCGGCTTAAGGAAGAAGGGATAAGTGTCATGCTCAATGAATTGAGCAGCACCGTGGTGTTTGAACGACCTCTGGAAGATGACTTTGTCAATCGATGGCAACTCGCTTGTCAGGGAAGCATGGCGCATGTTGTTGTCATGCCCAGTGTCACTATTGAAAAGCTTAAAGAATTCTTGGATGAGTTGTTAAAGAAACGAACAGACTGGTACAAAGATGGAGGAGTTCAGCCTTCTTGTCTTGCAGATGACATAGGGGGAGCCAATTGTCTTTGTCCTCTTCACAAGTAGCCTATTATTGCAATCCATCAATTTATCTTAATTCTATCTATATGATTTTAATTAATCATCTAATAAGGATAAGCTTCTTTGAGAATCTTATAACGACTCAAGTTGTATTGAAAATAATGACTTACGAGTACGATTTTTATTTACAACGACTTAAGTTGGATTGAAAATAATGACTATAGAGGATAATGCTTACTTTTTACATTTAAACCAAAAAATATATATTAAAATGATAACTCTACAATATAAACTGTAATACAACTCAAATGTTAAAAATCTTATCAAATTATGTTTGATTCTCATAGTGTACTATTCAAATTTAAAAATAGATTATGACTACGAAGAATTTTATACTAGTCATTTCCGAAAATAAATCTATGTACAAAAAAGTTTCTTAAAAATAATAAAGAACGAAAAGAATGTTAATTTTATTTATAAAATTTGAAGGGGGTGTCAAATTTATTTACAAAGTTATAAAATTATATTTATGTTTATATAAACTTGTCAATATGTGTCAAATTTATTTAACATAACGGAATGCCTCAAATGACGTTAAGATTTTATCCACATGGATATTTATTTTATATATTTTTTTAACCTATTTTTTAGGTTTGACTTTCTCTTTTTATTTAATATATAAAATTAAATAAATAAAAGTTTCTTTCTTCTTCTCTCTTTCACCGGACCTAATCCACCATCATCTTCATCCCCTCTCTTCACCAGCAACGACCCACTATCATCTTCATCCCCTCTCTTTCACCCGCAGACGTCGTCGCAACCAATTCAATCACATTCAAGAACTCAACAAATGAATCTCAATCTCTAAAGAATGTCGCAGGTTATTTTTACTATTCATTTTTTAACTAGATCATTCATAGACTTTGATATTGCTGTCAGGCCGGATAATACAGACTTGTTTCGTGATCTGACCATCGGATGGATCAATTTCGATCAAATAATATAAAATCTGTAATAAACCTCGTTTATATGCGATTAAATTCTGTGATTAAGGATCTAACTAAATGAATTCCAAAACCCTAGCTGAAACGATCTTAGAACTAGTATAACATAATGACCCTCACTCTTTCTTATATTTTTACATATAGAATCTATTTTGATCCTTGTATAAATTTTCCTTTAATAATATTAAATTTTTTTTAAGAAGATAAAGTTATTTAGTTACATTGAAATGATTAAAAATGAATAATTTATTGATAAAATAAAAGATTTTTTTTTAGCTTTTTAAAAATCTACATTTGACTAATATGTTTTTTTTTAGAATTTTGTTCAAAATGAATCTTTTTCCAAATATAATCTCTAATCTAATCATCTTTAACCTAGCTTACTCCTCTTAGCAATTTAAGATGTCTAAAGGATTTTGAAATAGGATGTGGCACTCACACAGTTTCAATAATAATAATGTATGGACTTTGATAAAAAAAAAAAAATTGTATGATTTGAAGAGTTGAAATATGAGAAGTTTTCTTTTATATTTTATATGATACAACTCTAATTTTTGGATCGTATACACAAGCTTATGGAAAAAAAAATGTTTTCTTTCTTGTTAAAAAAATGATTTGAATTTTATATTTTACAAAAATGTTTGAATTCAATTTAACTGATCGATAAAATTGTAAGGTCCAAAGTTAACCTGGACTAATCATTATATTTAGAGATTTAAACAAATCAAGGTGTCCTTTCTATATTATATTTGTCTATTTTTGATATATCTAAAGTTCGTTCAACATTTTTTAGAACAAAATTTTCTCATTTAATCGAGTACATAATAATATAATTTTGTTTATAGTTTAAAATTAAGATGTATATATGATTCATTATAGATTTCACTTTTATTATAGTTAGTGTATTCAAATAGGATATAATTGATTTCACTTTTATTACAGGATTTTCAAATAGGATGTCTACGTAGAAACACCATTTACATAAAAATTTAGAACTTTGATTAATAGTGATAAAATGGTTAATTACGGTGATTTGTAGATAATTTTATATGTAGATATTTTTGGACTAAATAAACAAGTTCAAACTAAAATAATTTCCTTATTTTCAGTTAAATAAACAGATCAGATCTTCTGCTACCGAATTGGGTGTTCCCCTGTTGCGGACCAATCAAAACTCAACATTATTATTATATTAATAAATTAAAATTGGGTTGAAAGGAAGAAAGAGAACCCGGAACCCGTATTTTATTCCGGGTTCAGCAGAAACAGAAATGAGTGAAGCTTACTTCGCTTCACTCTGTTTTACATTACCATTGAAGAGACAGTCTACACTGTTTTACATAAGGTTGTCCATGTAAAACTGATTGATATATATTCACTCAGGTGAATATAAAATACATTCATGTAAAAACAGTTTATATGATAGAAGTGAATCAAACTTCACTTGATATTAAATTTGTAAGATATTTAAATGAATTTACTTTAATTATTTTATATGATTATATATTAAATATATATATATATATAAAAACATGTTCAAATTTTTTTGTAATATATTTAAATAAATTTGTAAAACAAAATATTTTAAAATTTATTTGTAAAATATTTTTAAAAAAATATTTAAATTATTTTATATTTTATATAATTATATATTAAATATATATAAATTTTCATGTAAAATCATTAACACATTTATGTAAAAATATTTATATGTTAATGTAAAAGCATTTATGTCTTCATGTAAGTCTGCAATAGAATAAAAAAACAAGCGCTACCAGGTGAAGATTGCTTCACCTAGATATTTACAGCTCTCAAATGAGTGAAACAAGCACCACCAGGTGAAGCTTGCTTCACTCAATATTTACAGCACTGATAGAAGTGAAGTAAACTTCACTTGATATTTACATTTTTAAGATATTTAAATTAATTTATTTTATATGATTATATAATAAATATATATATATATATAACATGTTCAAAAATTTTTGTAATATATTTAAATAAATTTGTAAAACAAAATATTTTTAAATTTATTTGTAAGATATTTAAAAAAATTATTTAAATTATTTTATATTTTATATAATTATATATTAAATATATATAAATGTTCATGTAAAATCATTAACACATTTATGTAAAAACAATTATATGTTCATGTAAAAGCATTTATACCTTCATGTAAGTCTGAAAAAAAAAAAACAAGCCCTACCAGGTGAAGCAAGCACATGGGGATTTACAGTGCTCAAATGAGTGAAACAAGCACTACCAGGTGAAGATTGCTTCACTCAATATTTACAGCGCTGATAGAAGTGAAACAAACTTCACTTGATATTAAATTTGCAAGATATTTAAATAAATTTACTTTAATTATTTTATATGATTATATATTAAATATTTATATATAAAACAACATGTTTAAATTTTTTTTTTAATATATTTAAATAAATTTTTAAAACATAATATTTTTAAATTTATTTGTAAGATATTTTTAAAAAAATATTTAAATTATTTTATATTTTATATAATTATATATTAAATATATGTAAATGTTCATGTAAAACCACTAACACATTTATGTAAAAACATTTATACGTTCATGTAAAAGCATTTACGCCTTCATGTAAATCTGCAAAAGAATAAAAAAACAAGCGTTACCAGGTGAAGCTAGCTTCACCTGGGTATTTACAGCGCTCAAATGAGTGAAACAAGCACTACCAGGTGAAGATTGCTTCACTCAATATTTACAGCGTTGATAGAAGTGAAGCAAACTTCACTTGATATTAAATTTGTAAGATATTTAAATTATTTTGTAAAAATATTTAAATGAATTTGTAAAACTAAATATTCAATTTTTTAATATATTTAAATAAATTTGTAAAACAAAATATTTTAAAATTTATTTTTAAGATATTTAGAAAATATATATATTTAAATTATTTTATATTATATATAATTATATATTAAATATATATAAATGTTCATGTAAAACCACTAACATATTTATGTAAAAACATTTATACGTTCATGTAAAAGCATTTACGCCTTCATGTAAATCTGCAAAAAGAATAAAAAAACAAGCGCTATCAGGTGAAGCAAACTTCACCTGGTATCTTGTTTTTATTTTTTTATTCTTTTGAAGACTTACATGAAGACATAAATACTTTTACATGAACATATAAATGCTTTTACGTAAATGTGTTAATGGTTTTACATAAACATTTATATATATTTAATATTTAATATATAATTGTATACAATATAAAATATTTATATATATTTTTTTAAATATCTTAAAAATAAATTTTAAAATATTTTATTTTACAAATTTATTTAAATATATTAAATTTTTTTTGAACATATTGTTATATATATATATATATATATATATATATATATATATATATATATTTAATATATAATCATATAAAATAATTAAAATAAATTAATTTAAATATCTTACAAATGTTAATATCAAGTGAAGTTTGCTTCACTTCTATCAACGCTGTAAATATTGAGTGAAACAAGCTTCACCTGGTAGTGCTTGTTTCACTTATTTGAGCACTGTAAATACCCAGGTGAAGCAAATTTCACCTAATAGTGCTTGTTTTTTTTTTTATATTTTTTGCAGACTTACATGAAGTCATAACTGTTTTTACATTAACGTATAAATGTTTTTACATAAATGTGTTAATGGTTTTACATTAACATTTACATATATTTAATATATAATTATATAAAATATAAAATAACTTAAATATTTTTTTTTAAAATATCTTACAAATAAATTTTAAAATATTTTGTTTTGCAAATTTATTTAAATATATTATAAAAAAATTTAAACATGTTGTTTTATATATATATTTAATATATAATCATATAAAATAATTAAAGTAAATTCATTTATATATCTTACAAATTTAATATCAAGTGAAGTTTGCTTCACTTCTATCAATGCTGTAAATATTGAGTGAAGCAATCTTCACCTGGTAGTGCTTGTTTCACTCATTTGAGCGTTGTAAATACCCAGGTGAAGCTAGCTTCACCTGGTAGCGCTTGTTTTTTTATTCTTTTGCAGATTTACATGAAGGCATAAATGCTTTTACATGAACGTATAAATGTTTTTACATAAATGTGTTAGTGGGTTTACATGAACATTTACATATATTTAATATATAATTATATAAAATATAAAATAATTTAAATATTTTTTTAAAAATATCTTACAAATAAATTTTAAAATATTTTGTTTTACAAATTTATTTAAATATATTACAAAAAAATTTGAAAATGTTGTTTTATATATAAATATTTAATATATATAATCATATAAAATAATTAAAGTAAATCTATTTAAATATCTTGCAAATTTAATATCAAGTGAAGTTTGTTTCACTTCTATCAGCGCTGTAAATATTGAGTGAAGCAATCTTCACCTGGTAGTGTTTGTTTCACTCATTTAAGCACTGTAAATCCCCAGGTGAAGCAAGCTTCACCTGGTAGTGCTTGTTTTTTTTTTGTTTTTTTGCAGACTTACATGAAGGTATAAATGCTTTTACATGAACATATAAATGTTTTTACATAAATGTGTTAATGATTTTACATGAACATTTATATATATTTAATATATAATTATATAAAATATAAAATCATTTAAATAAATTTTTTAAATATCTTACAAATAAATTTTAAAATATTTTGTTTTATAAATTTATTTAAATATATTACAAAAAAATTTGAACATGTTGTTTTATATATAAATATTTAATATATAATCATATAAAATAATTAAAGTAAATTTATTTAAATATCTTGCAAATTTAATATCAAGTGAAGTTTATTTCACTTCTATCAGCGCTGTAAATATTGAGTGAAGCAATCTTCACCTGGTAGTGCTTGTTTCATTCATTTGAGCACTGTAAATCCCCAGGTGAAGCTTGCTTCACCTGGTAGTGCTTGTTTTTTTTTTGTTTTTTTGTAGACTTACATGAAGGTATAAATGTTTTTACATGAACATATAAATGTTTTTACATAAATGTGTTAATGATTTTACATGAACATTTATATATATTTAATATATAATTATATAAAATATAAAATAATTTTTTTAAATATCTTACAAATAAATTTAAAAATATTTTGTTTTACAAATTTATTTAAATATATTACAAAATTTTTTGAACATGTTATATATATATATATTTATTATATAATCATATAAAATAAATTAATTTAAATATTTACAAATGTAAATATCAAGTGAAGTTTACTTCACTTCTATCAGTGCTGTAAATATTGAGTGAAGCAAGCTTCACCTGGTGGTGCTTGTTTCACTCATTTGAGAGCTGTAAATACCCAGGTGAAGCAATCTTCACCTAGTAACGCTTGTTTTTTTATTCTATTGCAGACTTACATGAAGACATAAATGCTTTTACATTAACATATAAATATTTTTACATAAATGTGTTAATGGTTTTACATGAAAATTTATATATATATGTAATATATAATTATATAAAATATAAAATAATTTAAATATTTTTTTAAAAATATTTTACAAATAAAATTTAAAATATTTTGTTTTACAAATATATTTAAATATATTACAAAAAAATTGAACATGTTTATATATATATATATATATATATATATATATATATATATATATATATATATATATATATATATATATAATATATATAATCATATAAAATAATTAAAGTAAATTCATTTAAATATCTTACAAATTTAATATCAAGTGAAGTTTGCTTCACTTCTATCATATAAACTGCTTTTACATGAATGTTTTGTATATTCACCTGAGTGAATATATATCAATCAGTTTTATATGGACAACCTTATGTAAAACAGTGTAGAATGTCTCTTCAATGGTCATGTAAAACAGAGTGAAGTGAAGGCTTCACTCATTTCTGTTTCTGCTGAACCCGGAATAAAATACGGGTTCCGGGTTCTCTTTCTTCCTTTCAACCCAATTTTAATTTATTAATATAATAATAATGGTGAGTTTTGATTGGTCCGCAACAGGGGAACACCCAATTCGGTAGCAGAAGATCTGATCTGTTAAATAAAACCTGACTATAACCCCCACCAAAATTGATAAATACTAAAATTATTATAAATTTGAGATAAATAATAATCCTTTAATTTTAACCAATTATTATTTATAAGCACTAAAATCTATATATACTCAATTTATAAAAATAAAATACTTATTTTGATTTATTTTCAAATAAATAAAATCAAAATAAATGACCCAAGACAAAAAAACCGAATTAAACAATTAATTAGATTAATTAAATTAATTATTGTGACAATTAAAATCTAATTGATTAGGTAATGGAGAAATCAAGAAAATAAAATTATTTAAGATAAATTTTGTATTTGTTTTATCTTAAAATAATTTTAGGAAAAAATTAAATCAATGAGATTGAAATATATAATTTAGGATAAAATGTGGTACTCAATTCATCCATAAATATTAGTTATTTAACCCAAATATATATATATATATATATATATAATAAAAGATAATGGCAAAAAAATTTCAAATTTATTTTAATATTTTGTATATTTTAAAAGATAAAAATTTAAACCAAAAAGATAAAAGAAAACAAACCCTTAAGGTTTTAAATAAAAAATAAAATTCGTAACCCGGTGTAGCCGAAATTTTGTGAAATGGCTATTGTCGAAATCACGACCATCAATTGAGCATTGGGTTTTCATCCAAAGCCCATCAGCAGCCCGTGTAGTCCGCTGCAACAATGAAGTGCAAGCCCGCACCGCACAAGATTAACTAACGATTTGTTGGATGAAACGTGAACAAAACGCCGAAACGCGACGGAACTGTGACAGAATGCCAACGAACCGCTCAATGTCTGCGTTCTCGCCCGAAACGACGTCATTTCAACCTTCAATCATCTCCTTCGCCACGATCACCGAAAGGATGAGAACATCATCCATCTTTGATTTTCCAAAGATGGAACTCAACCGTTTCTCAACCTTTTCGGTTGATTCGAAAGGTGAAATGATCACTCTACCATTGTGATCATTTCCCCAACATCTATTGGCATTAATCATGTTTATTCCAACAAGTTGAATGAAGAATAACCAAAATACCGTAAATGAATTTTGGCTGATTAAGTCCACTTGAAGCCCTCAATCGACTTTGGGAGGCTATAAATAGCCTCCCTCAACAATTCCGAAGCCAATAGATCCACTCTCCAACTTCGAATTGTAATTTACAAAATATCCGCCAATAAAACTTCAAGATTTCAATTTTTTGAAATCTTTTTATAAGGCCTTAAAGCTTGGATCTGAGCATTTCTAAAGCTTTCCTAAGGTCTAAAGAGTGTTCTTCAATCCTTGGTATGTTTTCAATCACCATTTAATTCACACTTCCAGTTTTGATTTGAAATTTTTATATTTCAATATTCACAAGTTTGTATATTGTCTGGTTGTTGAATTTTAGGAATGAAAATCGATCATAAGATTATTTCCAAATTTTCTATTTATGTTAGAATCAATCAATCAACCTTAAACAGAAAAACTCAAATTTGAATTTTGAAAATCCAAAAATTGGTTTTGATGTTCTTGGGCTAATCCTTAAGAACATCTGCCAGAAAACTTTCCAACATGTTTCTAATAATGTTTGATCCATCCCGATCATTATTGATCAAAATCAAAATTTTCAAAATAATATAAAATTTTGAGTTATTGAATTGATCCAAATAAACAACTAATGTTAGTTGGGTACCAACCATGTATATGAAGTATAATGATGTTATTGAGAAGCTCTTTACACTTAAAAACAGCTTTAAAACTAAAACCCAATTTTTGGGCATAAACTATTTTGAACAAATTGATCATCACCTAGGTTGTTTGATATCTTCGGATGATGTTCTAAATATTCACAAGAGCTTTGTGAAGCTACCCAAGCCTTTAGATCAAAGAATCCAAGTCTTCATCAAAGTTACAAAACATGCAATTTTGATGTTCTTGAGGACCGACAGGTCCGACCGATAAAACTTAGCTAGGACCAAGAGGTCCGACCGAGGTTTTTCAGTCGAGACCAAGAGGTCCGACTGATGTTTTTCATCTAGAAACCGAGAGGTCCTACCTAAGATTTCTACATCCGATCGAGAAGTCAGACTTGGGACCAAGGAGTCTCGCACCCAATCAAGAACTCCTGAACCCAATACTGATAACTTCCACCTAGGACCGAGATGTCAGACCTAGGACCAAGGAGTCTCGCACCCGACCGAGAACTCCCGAACCCAGGACCGATGACTTTCACCTACGACCGAGGCGTTCGAGTTAGAATTCTAGCACCTAACCGAGAATTATAGGCAATGTGGCCTTAACACCACGACTAAGGGACTCTCGCACCCCGTTCGAGGATCCTGAACTTGGACCGAAGGGTTTCCAACCAGGACCAAGGGCTCTTAGTCGTCGACCGGTAAAATGAACCCATGATCTATGATACCGGTCATAAGGACAGTTTGGTTCTCATTTTCAAACTCTAAAACTATTTTTGTAATTATGAAATCTCAAAATATTTTCTAAAAATCTCGAAAATTTTGAAAATGATTTCAAAATATCTTTGGGATATTTCCACATAAACAATATTTTGAAAAAGGCTTATTTAAGATTTATTTTTAAACTCTAATGCATTATAAACTGATGTTCTTCAAGTATTTCATTACTAATCATCATCAACAACATGTACCACCAACATTTAAATAATTTTTGTTACAATTTTTTAAATAACGTTAAAACTTACGTATGCTTAGGATCGAAAGAATAATCAGTTAAAAAAACGTACTAAAAATATCGTACTCAAAATGAGTTCATGATACGATAATTCAAATACAATGTGCATTGTACATGTCCAATATGGTTTATATAAAATAACATGAAAATATTTTCATCAACATTGCATCTTTCACTCAAATCCCTATTGGATGAAAAAAATACACTGGTGAAAAAGGGGTCAAAACCGAGAGTAAAAACTCTCGGTTTTGACCCTATAACTTTCGGTATAGACACTTTACCGAAGGTTTTGGTAACTCTCGCCATCCCTCGGTATTGACTCTCTCGTTAAAAACAATTGGGCATTTACCGAGAGATATCGTAGAGTTTTCGGTTTAGATACCCTAGAGTAAAACCGAGAGGTAATTGAAAAACTTTCGGTTTTTCTCTTTGTGGAAAAACCGAGGGTTTTACAAATAACTTTCGGTTTTCTTCAAATGGAGAAAACCGAGAGTTTTCATTTAACTTTTGGTTTTTCCTCTTCGTGTAAAACCGAGAGTTTTCATATAACTCTCGGTTTTCTCCATTTGAAGAAAACCGAGAGTTTTCTAATAACTCTCGGTTTTCTTCAAATGGAGAAAACCGAAAGTAATATTGAAAACTCTCGGTTTTCTCCATTTGAAGAAAACCGAGAGTTATTAGAAAACTTTCGGTTTTCCTCTTTGTGGAAAAACCGAGAGTTTTCTAATAACTCTCGGTTTTCGTCTTTGGGTAAAAACCGAGGGTTTGTCATATAACTCTCGGTTTTCTCTTTGGGTAAAAACCGAGAGTTTTCTAATATCTCTCGGTTTTTCCATTTGAAGAAAAACCAAGAGATTTCAATATTACTTTCGGTTTTTTCCCGTAAATTTTTAAAAATGTGCGGATTATTTTGCTCGCAACCAAAATCTGTTCAGCCAAACCAATATATCAATGATAAAATAAATGTCACATACATTAAACGATCACATTAATTTATCATTATCATTACAAAATTCGAAACCAAACGAATAATCCGAACAATCTGTTATAAATTCAAGTTGATACAACTACTAATGAAAACATGTTTTGAATCGAAACAACTTTAGCTTGTGGGGGGTGGAGGTGGTTGTTGCCTCATATACAATTCGATTCTCTCCATTCTTGCGTTCATCTCTAACTTCTCCCTCTCCATTCCTGTCACAATTTCTTCCTTTTCCGCTTCCATTTTTTCCATTCTGTGCCTTCTTTCTTCATCCATCTTCTCCAGTTCCTCCAGCTTGAGCTTCATTATTTGATTCTCTTCTAACAATCTCTCATTGTTTCGCTGTGAACGGTTTCCAATTCGACGATCCTCACAAAAGTGTGTGGGCCAGACGCCTGATCCCATTCCGAACACGACCCCGTGTTTTTGTTGTCCGAACACCCTCTCCGTCAATTCGAAATCCGATATTCCCGGTTCGTTACTAACAACCTCCTCCATCTAAACCTGCACAATTCAAATAAAATATCATTTCTATAATTAAAAACTAGGCATATTCAATTCACTTACAATTTTCTCTTGCACGTGTTCGTCCGGGACGGGTGTTGGGTTTTCTTTTGTCGGTTTTGGGGTACGGGTCCTCTTGAACACTTCAATTACAGACGGTGCTCGTCCCATTTCAATCGCCTGTTGAAATAAATGATTTATATAATTAATAACAATCTTTAGATTAAGTTATTACAAATAATGTACTTACCAACTCGTCTTCAATTTGTGCAAACGGTCTACTTCCCGTTCGATGCGGGAATTTCAGCTTCTTCCTGTTCTTCATATTTGTAGAACTATTTCTCTGTATTTTAAATAAAAAATGAAGTTAGATTAATTAGTATCAACTTTTATTTGAATTATGAAACCGTACCTTAAATGTTTCTGTGAAGAAATGGTTGCGACACACAAACTCCCAATCATCTCGATCGTAGTCTGGTGGAGGATTAACCAGTACCGCCGCCTCGTCTCCTTTGTGGACACGGATATATGTCTTGTTCAAATCCGACCTCCATCTATCCCATATCTGATTGGCGTGTCCCAATCCGGTCTTTCGAAAAGACTCAATATCACCATTAGTAGCTTCGAACGGATCCTAAAAAAAATAACATCCAAATGTTAAAAATAATTATTTAATGACGTAATGTATAATCAAGTAATAATTATTACCTTGATAGCAGTCCACAGTGAATCCAATTGGTCTGCACTTAAAGCCTTCCACTTTAGAAGACGGTGTGAGACGGCTGCGGGGTCCCAAATAATCGACCCCACATGTCTAGACCACCGTGTTCTTCCCACGTCTGTACCGCCTGGCCTACAATCCTTCTCTATAAATGTAAGAGGAATCCTTGTCCCCGCTACTCTCTTAGACAGCGCAATATTCTTGTTCTTCCCCCGTCTGTTGCGGGCAAAAGATTCTTCAAAATTATCAAAATCATAATTAGATATGTCAATCAATTGAAACACTAACTAATTTGTAAACGAGTTACCTGTCGATGATGGGTCGGGAGTGGTCTCGTGCTCCTCCTCGCCATCCTGCTCCTCGATAGGCTCCTCGAGACCCTCGTCTTCAGCCTCATCGCTATCCACCATATCAACAAATGTGCTCTCTATAAACTCTTGGAGCTCACTAGCCTCAACATCCTCGTCTGTTGGGGGAGGCGCAGTAGCTATCGGGACCACAACAATAGGTGGTTGGTCTCTAGAAGACGATCCTCGGAGCTTTAAGGACTCAGATTGGGCAAGTAGGTTTTGGTAGCTTTTATCCAATTTCTTGGGTGTCTTCCTCATACTCTTCCAAGTTGTTTTAGGACCTTCAGACATTCTTAATTCACACCATTAATAAAATTGAGTGAATAATTGAAATAAAGTAGTAATAAGAATGAATATAAAGTTAAAAACATATATCTACCTAATTAATTAATCTGAACTATATGTTTGTAAACCGCGGTTTTATTTTTGTCACAATCTTCCAATCGGGTCGGGCTGACATATCAGGGGCGTAGAATACTTGTTTTGCTTGACTCACCAATATATACGGGTCTTGACTTTGGGTTTTCAAAATTCGGTTTACATTTACACTTACGAAGCCATATTTATCCACTTTCACTCCTAGTTCCCCTGAGTGTGTATCAAACCACTTACACTAGAATAAAACAACTCGTTTGTGAGAATAGTATTGTACTTCGATTATATCCGTTAAAACTACGTAGTATGACATAGTTTCAGATCCGTTGTACCCCTCAACAACCACCCCACTATTTTGAGTGGTCAAACCTTCGTCGTGTTTTTCTGTATAGAATTTGAATCCGTTTACTTTACACCAAACATACATAGACGAGTACATACTTGGACCTTCTCCTAAGATCTTGAGGTCTCTTGATATGTCGTTAATTTCTGCTAAATGGGCGACCTATATATGTATCCGAAATGAAGTTGTTAAAATGAATAAAAAAAAGTTAGGATATATGGTTTATAATTTACTCACTCGATGCTTGAAATATGCGGCAAACGTTTCTCCACTAGACTCGTTGTTATAATCTCTGCAAATAGATCGAATATTAAATAGCATACTCTTTAATGCTAATTAGTAACAACAACATCGAATCTTACATGTAAAAAGGTTCTACTTCGGGACAATTTTTCAAAATGTAAGAATGAGCTGTCACTCGATCGATATAATCCAAGTTGTATACTTTTCCGTTAGATAGGTCTTCCAACGATGCAAATATTGAAATGCCCGAGATTTCAGGTTGTGCATTTTCTTGCTCTTGTTCCTCCATATACCTGGCACATAAACTAATACTCTCATTAACAAGATAGCTCTCGCTTATAGAGGCTTCGGGGTGGTTATTATTCCGCAAATATCTTTTCATTGTACCCATGTAATGTTCAAACGGATACATCCATAGATACTGAACAGGTCCTCCAAGCAAAGCCTCAAATGATAAGTGAACCGGGAGATGCATCATGATGTCGAAGATTGACGGCGGAAAAATCATTTCAAATTTGAAAAGTGTCAATGTAATATCCATGTACAATTGTTCGAGGTCCGCTTGAATCAACTCTTTGAAGCACAACAACCGAAAGAAACGAGACAAATTTACTAACGCATCATACACATTATCTGGAAGTAATCCACGAGTTGCTAAAGGAATAAGATATTCCAATAAAATGTGACAATCATGACTCTTTAATCCAGAAATCTTTTTCTCTTCCAAATTTACACAACCGCCGATATTTGAGCAAAAGTCATCGGGCAACTTGAGATCTTTCAAGAAGTTACAAAGACGTTTTTTATTTTCGGATGTCAAAGTGAAAGGCGCTTCTGGATAATGAACAACTCCTTCATCATTTATAGGATGTAACCATGATTTTATGCCTAAGAGTTCTAAGTCTTTACGGGCTTTAGGACTATCCTTAGTCTTCTCTTTCACATTCATTATTGTTCCCAAATTATGTCTCAATAATAGTGATTTCCAATAAGGCAGGCAGAAGAAAATGCTAAGTTTGTTCCAATTGTCTCCCCGCGTTTCATGATATATTTTGGTTCTCTTACTCAGATTTGCACTAAGAATTATGTCTTCTAGGTCTCGTGCTTGCTCGTAACTTTCTTGCCCCGTTAACAATCTAGGGGATCTCTATAATCAGTTCGACCATCAAACGACTCTTTATCCCTTCTGTATTTGTGCTTCGGTGGAAGGAAACGTCTATGACCCAAGTAACATTGTTTGGAACCATGAACCAATCGAAGAGATACCGTGTCGTTGTTACAACAAGGACAAGCGAATTTACCTTTCGTACTCCAGCCTGATAAATTCGCGTATGCGGGAAAGTCGTTAATGGTCCACAACAACGCCACTCGCATGTTAAAGTATTGCGAGGTGTGTGCATCAAACGTTTTCACACCTGTTTGCCACAGTTCATGCAACTCTTCGATCAATGGCTGGAGAAATATGTCAATTGCATCTCCCGGACTCTTTGGACCCGGAATTAACATAGATAAAATGAAATTGCTAGAATCCATGCAAGTCGTGGGTGACACATTATAAGGAACGAGAATAACCGGCCAAACACTGTATGATTTTTTCCCATTTGCAAATGGCTGAAACCCATCGCTTGATAAACCCAGTCTTACGTTTCGAGATTCTGAAGCAAAATCTGTATAATTTTCATCAAACGTCTTCCAAGTTAAGGAATCAGCGGGATGTCTAAACGTATCACTATCAACTCTTCCTTCTTTATGCCATCTCATCATTGGAGCCGTTTTTGAGGACATGTATAGTCTTTGCAGTCTTGGTATTAAAGGAAAATATCTCAACACCTTTTTTGGAATGAATTTCCCATTTTGCTTCTCCCGAACTGTCCCACTAGTTTGGTCGACTTTCCATCTTGAAAGACCGCAAACTCTGTAAGAATCTTCATTTATGTCGTCCTTCCAAAATAGCATACAGTTGTTCTTACATGCGTCTATCTTGTCATATTTAAGCCCGATATCAGTAATGAATTTTTACTTTCGTAGTATGAGTTTGGCAATTGAGCGTCAATTGGTAATATGTAGTCTTTAAGCAGACGCAGCAACATATCGAACGAAGAATTCGTCCATTGACATACATTTTTTATGTGAATTAGTTTCAGTAGTGCCGATGATTTCGTTATTCGAGCACCTTCATACAATGGCCGTTTGCAATCATTAAGCAATTTATAAAATCTATGCGCGTCTTCGACTGGCTCATCGTTGCTCGGGACGTCATTAACGTTGGGGAACATATCGTTTATAAATTCGTGCATATAACGTTCTTCATTGACCTCTTCATTAACTGTATTATTCATCTCCGGTCTCGCATCGTTGAATTCCGGCACGGCATCCTCCGACTGATCATCGTCATCATCATCATCATCTAAGTCATCGGCATCTTCATCGACATCGTCATTAACCACTTGAGTAGTACGTCTCTTTTCTCCATGAAAATACCAATACTCATAATGAACATTTATTCCATAAACAATGAGGTGAGTCTTCACTTCGTCTATTTCCATAAACGGCGTGTTCAAACATTTCACGCAGGGACATTTCACGGTTTGTCGGGATGTACTCCTAACAGCATACTCGAGGAATTTGTCAACACCTTCCTCGTAATCTGGATGATCTCGACGTAAGGTCATCCATCTTTTATCGGGTACTTCCATATTTCTAATAAAATGGAAAACAACCCGCATTATTATTTACTTATATTTGTCCAAATTAATTAGGCTTACATAATGCTAACATAATTTCTATCTAATCTATCATTATCCAACCACTAATCAATTTAATCTAACATTATTGAAGCCCAATTCCACCTAAACAAACAATATTTCATTCATATACATTTCAAACCTAATTTAACATTATTTCATTCATATACATTTCAACAATATATAACATTATCCAAGCCAAATTCCACCTAAACAAACATTAATATTTCATTCATATACATTTCAAACCTAATCTAACATTATCCAAGCCAAATTTCACCTAAACAAACAATATTTCATCATAAACATTTCAAACCTAATCTAACCTAATCTAACCAATCAGGCACGGCAGTCTTCAATCTGGCCTAATTCAAATAACCAATCATCATTAATCTAACCAATTTTTTAAACTAATCAAACCTAGTCAAACACTATTTCAATCATACATAATTCAAATAATTCAATTCATACCTAAAATCCAATATAATACAAACAATGCAATTCTAACTTAAAATCTAATGTATTTATACATAAACCAAATCTAACATAATCAAATCTAATTCAAACAATTCAATTCATACCTAAAATCCAATATAATCCTAACAACATAAAAATCCTTAAAAACTGACCTTTTTTAGCAGTTGTGGCGGCGACGGTGGAGAGGCGCGGCGACGGTGGAGGAGGCAGCTGAAGGTGGAATAACCTCGGCGATCTTCAAGAGACGGACGGTTCTAATCCAAAATCAGACA
The DNA here is from genome assembly GCF_907164915.1 of Impatiens glandulifera. NCBI lineage: Eukaryota > Viridiplantae > Streptophyta > Magnoliopsida > Ericales > Balsaminaceae > Impatiens > Impatiens glandulifera. The sequence goes on from NC_061862.1 coordinate 99,403,749, forward strand.
AAATCAAACCATATTATCTAACTTAAATTTGACATAAATCCAACAAAGTTCAAACTAAATCATAGACCAAACAAAATATAATCTAACAAACCTAATCTAACAAATCAATATAAAAACCAAATCTAACCAAAATATTGAACAAATAACCTAAATCTAACATTAATCAAACAATTTCAAACCAAATCTAATAACCAAAATCAAATCTAATCCAAACAATTCAATTCTAACATAATCTCAATAATTATCAATCAAACCAAATAACCAAACCTAAACCAAACTCAATATAAACCAATTTTTAACATTAATCAAACCTAATAACCAAACCTAAATCAAAATCAATAACCATCAATCAAACCAATTAACCAAACCTAAATCAAACTCAATATAAACCAATTTTTAACATTAATCAAACCAAAATCAAACCTCAATCAAACCAAAATCAAACCTCAATCAAACCAAAATCAAACCTCAATCAAACCAAAATCAAACCAATCTAAACTAATAAAAACCAATTTAAACCATAATCCTAAATTAAACAAAATCTAACATAAATCAACCTAAATCTAACAATTACAAACCAAATATAACATATATAACATTAATCTAACATATATTACCAATCAGATTACAAACCAAATCTAACATATACAAAACAAATCTAACATATATAACATTAATCTAACATATATTACCAATCAGATTCAATAATAACATTAATAATTCCTAAATCTAACCAATCCTAAAAACTAATCCTAAAATCTAGCATATATAACACTTATATATGTAAATAATCCTAAAAGTTAGAAACTGACCTTCAATCAGATGGACGGCGGAGGCACGGCTGAGAGCGGCGGAGGCGCGGCGGCAATTCTTCAACCAGATCCGCGGCAGATCTTCAACCGGAGAGGCGTCTTCGCGGCTTCAACAGGGGCGGCATCTTGGCGGCGTTGTCTTCTACGGGCGGCGTCGTCTTCTTCAGTCGGATGGAGTCGTCGATCGGATGGCGGGGGCTTCTTGTTGGCGGCGCTGGCGAAGAGAAGCGGCGGGAGAGAGAAAGTGATAAGGGAGAAGAAACGGGGAATAAAGAAAGAGAAGGGTTTTTTTAATTAAATAGTTGATTCCCGAGAGTTATATGAAAACTCTCGTTTTTATTTAATTAATTCCGAGAGTTTTCATATAACTCTCGATTTTTATTAAAATAATCAAAACCGAGAATTATACGAAAACTCTCGGTTTTTGATGTTTAAATTCCGAGAGTTTTCATATAACTCTCGGTTTTGATTATTTTTTTTATATTTTACAATTAAATTTAAATACACAAAACCGAGAGGTTTTGGTAAATCTGTCATTTTTTATGCATATTTCCGAAAGTTATATATTTAACTTTTGGTTTTACAACATGACAAATTGTTAAATTATTTGGATTCTCACTTTCTAATAACGTTGAACAACATTAATTTAACACATTTGATATGCTTAAAACATTTCTCAATTCATATGATCAAACATTACACAAATACATAGGATAATCCTACATAAACATTCATATACACTTCTCTTTATGATCAAACACATTTTGAACATTTTAACATTAAACACAATCTAAAATTTTCAAATAAAACACACACTTGATAATATTAGTTAGGAGTCTAGATTATAACAAAAAAAACAATTAATTTAAGAATTTGTGACATAGTAATTCCGAGAGTTAATCATAAAACTCTCGGTTTTTATGGGTATTTCCGAAAGTTTTACTTTAAACTCTCGGAATTACCATTTCACAAATTGTTAAATTTCTTGGTTTTTAATCTTCTAATGACTTTGAACATTATTAATTTAACACATTTAATAACCTTAACACATTACATAAGCCATATGATCAAACTTTATACACATTCATGTCATCATAAACACAAACATATAAATACACTTCTTTATATAATCAAACACAATCATAAACATTTAAACATTAAACACAATCTTAATTTTTAAAAACAACACACACTTGATTAGATAATCATACGATTCTAGATTGGAATGTATCAAACCAATTAATTTTCCAAATTATGATTTGGTAACACTGAAAGTTAATAGTATAACTTTCGGTTTTTATGGGTTTCACCGAAAGTTTTAAGAAAACCTCTCGGTCCTGACCTTAAACAGAATGTTTTAGGAAGGGTCAAAACCGAAGGTTTTCAAATAAACCTTCGGTTTTTACCCTTCCCCATACTTAGAAAATTTTTAGATTTTTTTAAACTAGGGTCAAAACCGAAGGTTTTCAAAAAAACCTTCGGTTTTTACCCTTCCCCATATTTAGAAAATTTTCAGATTTTTTTAAACAGGGGTCAAAACCGAAGGTTTATTTGAAAACCTTCGGTTTTTACCCTTACCCATATTTAGATAATTTTAAGATTTTTTTAAACTAGGGTCAAAATCGAAGGTTTATTTAAAAACCTTCGGTTTTTACCCTTGTCAAAACCGAAGGTTTATTTGAAAACCTTTGGTTTTTACCCTTACCCATATTTAGAAAATTTTCATATTTTTTTAAACTAGGGTCAACCGAAGGTTTTCAAATAAACCTTCGGTTTTTACCCTTACCCATATTTAGAAAATTTTCAGATTTTTTTAAACTAGGGTCAAAACCGAAGGTTTATTTGAAAACCTTCGGTTTTACCCTTACCCATATTTAGAAAATTTTCAGATTTTTTAAACTAGGGTCAAAACCGAAGGTTTTAAAATAAACCTTCGGTTTTTACCCTTACCCATATTTAGAAAATTTTTAGATTTTTTTAAACTAGGGTCAAAACTGAAGGTTTATTTGAAAACCTTAGGTTTTTACCCTTACCCATATTTAGAAAAAAATTTCAGATTTTTTAAACTAGGGTCAAAACCGAAGGTTTTCAAATAAACATTCGGTTTTTACTCTTACCCATATTTAGAAAATTTTTAGATTTTTTTAAACTAGGGTCAAAACCGAAGGTTTATATGAAAACCTTATGTTTTTACCCTTACCCATATTTAGAAAATTTTCAGATTTTTTAAACTAGGGTCAGAACCGAAGGTTCATTTGAAAATCTTCGGTTTTTACCCTTACCCATATTTAGAAAATTTTCAGATTTTTTAAACAGGGGTCAAAACCGAAGGTTTATTTGAAAACCTTCGGTTTTTACCCTTCCCCATACTTAGAAAATTTTCAGATTTTTTTAAACTAGGGTCAAAACCGAAGGTTTATTTGAAGAACTTCGGTTTTTATCCTTGTCAAAACCGAAGGTTTATTTGAAAACCTTGGGTTTTTACCCTTTCCCATACTTAGAAAATTTTCAGATTTTTTTAAACTAGGGTCAAAACCGAAGGTTTTCAAATAAACCTTCGGTTTTTACCCTTCCCCATATTTAGAAAATTTTCTGATTTTTTTAAACTAGGGTCAAAACCAAAGGTTTTCAAAAAAACATTCGGTTTTTACCCTTGCCCATATTTAGTAAATTTTCAGATTTTTTTTAAACAGGGGTCAAAATCGAAGGTTTTCCAATAAACCTTCGGTTTTTACCCTTACCCATATTTATAAAATTTTCAGACTTTTTTAAACTAGGGTCAAAACCGAAGGTTTATTTGAAAACCTTCGGTTTTTACCCTTACCCATATTTAGAAAATTTTCAGATTTTTTAAACTATGGTCAAAACCGAAGGTTTTCAAATAAACCTTCGGTTTTTACCCTTACCCATATTTAGAAAATTTTCAGATTTTTTTAAACTAGGGTCAAAACCGAAGGTTTATTTGAAAACCTTCTGTTTTTACCCTTACCCATATTTAGAAAATTTTCAGATTTTTTAAACTAGGGTCAAAACCGAAGGTTCATTTGAAAACCTTCGGTTTTTACCCTTACCCATATTTAGAAAATTTTCAGATTTTTTAAACAGGGGTCAAAACCGAAGGTTTATTTGAAAACCTTAGGTTTTTACCCTTCCCCATACTTAGAAAATTTTCAGATTTTTTTAAACTAGGGTCAAACCCGAAGGTTTATTTGAAGACCTTCGGTTTTTACCCTTGTCAAAACCGAAGGTTTATTTGAAAACCTTCGGTTTTTACCCTTTCCCATACTTAGAAAATTTTCAGATTTTTTTAAATTAGGGTCAAAACCGAAGGTTTTCAAATAAACCTTCGGTTTTTACCCTTCCCCATATTTAGAAAATTTTCAGATTTTTTTAAACTAGGGTCAAAACCGAAAGTTTATTTGAAAACCTTCGGTTTTTTACCCTTAGAAATTTTTTAGATTTTTTTAAACCAGGGTCAAAACCGAAGGTTTTCAAATAAACCTTCGGTTTTGGCCATGCTGTTTTTTTTTTAAAATAAGGTGAAAAGTAAACAATAATAAAATAATTCATTAACAACATATTAAAACCAAACCAAACATAATAATATTAATTCATGAATATTAAAACAAAACACATAAAAATATTGTCATCGTTCGTACGGAAAAACTAATAAACACATAATAAATCTAGAAATTATTAGATGGGGTAAGAGGAGGGGGTGGTTGATTCAGTCGACTCCTCAACAATACAAGTTCATGTTCGAGATTCTCTAATCTCTGGGCCATTTCGGCCCTGTCCGCTTTAATTTCACTGAGCAATCGGCCTCTTACCGCATCCCTCAATCGGATTTGTTCCATTTCCAGCGTCATCTGTCTCACCTCTTCCTCACGTGCCGCAATTTCTGATTGTGCAATCAGATTCTGGTAACACGAATGCAGTTTCTCCGGTGTACGCTGAAGACTATTCCATGAATCACCCATCCTAAATGCATTTTAGATATATGTATATATATATATATATATATATATTAATCAAACAAAATAACGTAAACTAGCATAAATCTAGATAATATATATATAAACTTAAAAATCTAAATCTCATAATAAACAAAACAAAAAAAAACCAAATGAAACAAACTTGAACGAGAGAAGAGAAGAACCGGCGTGGAGGAGGTTAGGCGGTTGCGGCGCGGGAGAGAGAGAAAGGAGAGATGAGTGGAATGAAAAAGAGAAGGGTTAAGGTTTGTATTTATAGAGGTAGATGCCGAAGGTTTTCATATAACCTTCGATTTTGATATTAGTCAAAATCGAAGGTTTATTAAAAACCCTTCGAAAATAACCATTACCAAACTTAGAAATTTTTTTAATTGAGCAAAACCGAAGGTTCTTTGTAAAACTTTCGGAAAATAGAATTTCAAAAAAGGTAAAACCGAAGGTTCTTTGAATAACCTTCGCAATTAAAAATTCCCGGGATTTCAAAACCGAAGGTTTTTGTAAAATCCTTCGCAATTAACCCACATCCAATACTTAGAATTTTTTTTGGTTTTTTGGGAAGGTAAAAACCGAAAGTTCTACAAAGAACTTTCGGTAATAATTAGTAAACCCGAAGGTTTTACACCCCTCTCGGAATCTATTTTTAATACCGAAGGATTTGTTCCTCTCGGGAGTATTTAGGAGAGTTTTATAAAACCTTCGGAAAAAACCGTCGGTAAAGATCCTTTTTTTACTAGTGATAAGGACTCTAGATAATCTTTACAAATAGGGTGGTGGGTTTGATTCCTTACATGGAAAAAATGTGTTCCTTAGAGGATGAAGACGTTAATGGTGAGATTTTATATGCAGATTAAAGCTCGAATAGACTTTTGTATCATTGTAACCAAATTATACCATGAAGAAATATTCGTGAAAATGAGAATCTTGTTTATCAAAGAAAATTGTACGGATAATTGTAATGATCAGATACATGTTAATCTTATAGTGTACAAGAAAATGAGAAGAAGCCAATTATGATCTTATTAGAATATTATGAATTAATTGAAGATAATGTAATTTAGTTACATTGAAAATGTATAATTTATTGATGAAAAAAATGTGTTAAATTTTGAATTGAAATGTGTTTTTTTATTAAGATAGTAATGATTTAAATGTAAATGATATGTTTAAGGTAAAGTCTGAGCTTAGTTTTAGTTAATTGGTCGATGAATTTGTTCAAGTTTAATAAAGTTTTATTCACTTAATCCTACTTAATTTGGATTAAGTCATTCACAATAAAATAAGAGGATTATAGCTAAATATGCTATCTCAAGTCTTCATTATATTTTGAGCCAATTTGGTGTTCCTTTTTATTGAAATATAATTTTTAGATTTTCTAGTGACGGATTTGTGAGACATAATAATGTAAACGTTATCATTTAACATTTTTTCATAACACAATCCGTCTCTTCAAGTTTAGAATATTTTTTATGTAATGTTATACATAAATACCACCAAATTAAATAACCTATGTCGAATTAGTTTTCTTTTTCTTAAAAAATATTTGGTTGGAAGTCACTTTTCTCATTTATGTTATTATTTTTAAATGAATTAATGATATTTGTTATGTTTTATTGAACAAATATTACTCTAAATAATAGTTTCTATATCCACTTGGTAGGAGTCCAATTTTTATCTTTGTAAAAATATACATTGAATAATATATTCTTTTTAAGACATGTTTGGATAATTGGAATTTGAGTTCTAATTCGAATTTTATAAGAATTGATATTGAATTACTATTCTTGTGTTTGAAAAAACTATAAAGTTATACTTCAATTACCATTCTTATATTTAAAAATGAATATAATTAAAACAATTTGAATATATTATCTATATTATTAAAATGTTGTAAATAATTTGTTTAAGTTTCGTTTCTCATTAAAAAAAAATAACATTGGTGGTTCGAAATGTTAACTTTCTAAATTCAATATATATTATATTATTGACATTTTAACTTCTTAAGTTATAAAAAAAACAAAATATTGATTCGATATATTAACTTTTAAATTAAAAAAAATGAATATATTAACTTTTAAATTTAAAAAAAAATCATAACATAAAGGGCGGTAAACAATTTATATTTAAGAGGAGTAGCGATCAATCAGAAAAAGGTTGGCATAGTCTCTTCTATATCAATCATCGATTAAGGATCTCAATCGATTACGCAGGTTTAAGCAAAAAAAGAATTTGTTATCCAAGTAATCGCTCCTAGGGCTACGTTTGGTAAGGTGTACTATCCTGTAGACATAGTATAATTATATGCACAGTAAATTAGAAGAAATGTTTGGTTGATATATATTTATATATACAGAAACAATTAGGTATAATTTATACCTTATATGATGTATAATATTATACCTACTTACACTAGTTACAAGAATGTAAAAACAATTATAAAAATTAATATTATTATTTTACCCTTAATTTTATAAATTATTAAAATTTTAATTTCTTTATTATATTTTAAAATATAGTAATAATAATAATAAATTATATCTAAATATTAATTTAACATTTTTATTTGATTTTTTAATTTATATATTTTTTTATATCTATAAAACATTTATATTATTTTAAATATAAAATTTTTAATGGGATAATTTTTATACATATTTAAATATAATTATTATTTAAAAATAATAATAATGTTAATTAAAATAATAGTCATATATAAAATTAATTTATAAGATAAAATTGTATTTCATTATTAATAAATAATATTTATAATTAATTATATAAATTACTAATATTATTATTATTAATCAATACAACTTATACCTATATAATTTATTTCTAAAACTAATTTATAATTATAACATTATAATTTCAGATTTTATTTTATTAAAATTATTATTAATAATAATATTTTATTTTAAACAAATAATTAATATTATTTCAATATACAAATATTTATAATAATACATAAATTTCAAAATTAAATATTAATTAATATATAAATAAGTTTTATTTATATAATTATATAAGTTAAATTATAAAGAATTATATATAAAATAATATAAATCATATAATAATATTATTTATTTTAAAAATATATTTATATCTAATTAATAATACAAACAATTTCTAATAAATATTAAAATAATAATTTAAAAAAATATAAGGTTAAAATAATCTTTTACATTTTTTACTATTTTTTTATACCACAAAACAAACAAACAAAATAATAAAATATATATAATTTATACATATTTTTAACTCCCAACCAAACACTAATAACCTATATAATTTATACCTCATATTACCTCCTTATAATTTATACCCCTTACAACTTATACCTATATAACTAGTATATCGTACCAAACACTACCTAGGAGAATAAAATGGAATAAGAGGCGGGAAGAGCTAAGCGAGCCTCAGTTTAAAATGTTAACTTACTAAATTAAAAAAAAAATATATCTTACATTTTAATTTTTTAAATAAAAAAATAATAATAGGTTGTAATGATAAAATAATAAGATATTTTATTTGAAAAAATACATAAGAAAATATTTAATTACAATTTCGAGCTTAAAATAATAGGATTGAGAATGATAAAATTACAATGGTTTGAATTTTAATAAAATTATAATTTTAATTCTTAATCTTAGATGGTAAGAATTAGAGTTAGGACCCCAATTCTAATTTCATGGTTACTAAACACACTCACTAATAAAATAGTCATCTAACCTAAAAATCAGATTATTTAGAATGATAAATCAAACAAAATCTCATGATCAAACAAGTCTTAAATGTTGAGATATAGTTTTTACACAATAAAAGCTAGATCACCCTGAAATTGTTCTTCTAATTTAAGCTAAATTTGTTCTTCCATTATGATTGAATAAACTTTTATCACACCCTGATAATAGAAACATTTAAAATGTTATTAATATTACCTCAAAATGAGAAAGCTGTGAACATATATAATCAAATTTAAGAATAATCTAGAAAGTTAAATATTACATTTGACTTCTTCATCTTTGATTCAAGATCCGTTTGACATATAGACCCAAAGAGTCTTTTTTGGGTAGGCATTGGAAGTTGGGTCCAACCTAATAAATAATTTATGATTTCAGTACAATCATCTCTCACCTAAAGAAGAAGAAACATTGTTGTTTTCCGATGAGAGATGTTTATTTGAAAACATCATTCTTTTTTCCGTGAAACATTTCCTGTTTTACCCACCTTTCAAACAATTTTTCCCAAACTACCCACATTTTCATTCACATTCCCAAACTACCCACCTTTCTCTCTCTAAATCATTAATCAATTCATTAATTAACTCACTCTCTATCTTAACCCACTAATTAACTCACTCTCTCTCTAAACCCATTAATTAATTTCTCTCTCTTTCAATTATTAATTAATATCCTCACTTTTAAACTATTAATTAATTCAATTGAAATATATTATATAAATATTAAAATAAAATAACACATATGTTTTATTTTTATTTAAATCTATAAATATAATATATATAGTTCAAATTAAATACACTAAATTAAATAATTTAAATAGCTATTATAAATTAAAATAAAATAAAATACATTACATAAACGCGGAAACTTGAAATAAAATATATTACATAAAAATTAAAATAAAATACATTACATGACAATAAAATACATAACATAAACATTACATGACAATAAAATACATAACATAAACATTACAATAAAATAAAATAAAATACATAATAAATATTAATCACGTTCAATATACAATAAAATGCATATTTTATCTTTATAATTCAATTTTATGATATCTACTCCATTTTCCACAAGAGCAAAAACCTCTATATAAATCCACATTATGTTTATTACCACCCTTCCAATATCCATTTATGGTTCTGTATTGTGTAGTAACGATTTCGAAGACTCCTCTTTGTTCATTGTATGGAATAATCTTGTGTGATGATGTTTTTTTTCTCAACAGTTTCAAATAATTCTCTTGACCTTTGACATTAAGTTTGACCATTTTGAAGGTCATTAAACGTCGCAGTTTCAAATATAAAAAAAATTGAATTATAAAGATAAAATATGCATTTTATTGTCTATTGAACGTGATTAATATTTATTATATATTTTATTTTATTGTAATGTTTATGTTATGTATTTTATTGTCATGTAATGTTTATGTTATGTATTTTATTGTCATGTAATGTATTTTATTTTAATTTTTATGTAATATATTTTATTTCAAGTTCCCGTTTATGTAATGTATTCTATTTTATTTTAATTTATAATAGCTATTTAAATTATTTAATTTGAACTATATATATTATATTTATAGATTTGAATAAAAATAAAATATATGTGTTATTTTATTTTAATATTTATATAATATATTTTAATTGAATTAATTAATAGTTTAAAAGTGAGAATATTAATTAATAGTTGAAAGAGATAGAAGAGTTAATTAATGGGTTTAGAGAGAGAGGGAGTTAATTAGTGGGTTAAGATAGAGAGTGAGTTAATTAATTGGTTGATTAATGATTTAGAGAGAGAAAGGTGGGTAGTTTGGGAATGTGAATGAAAATGTGGGTAGTTTGGGAAAAATTATTTGAAAGGTGGGTAGGACAGGAAATGGTTCTTTTTCCGGGCCGGATTGGGTTTTTTTTTAAAATTTAGAGGGAGAAAATAATAATGATGAGTGATAATTTTGAGAAAGTAATGATTAATTTTTGGTAAAATGACTTAAAAGTATTAATATATATAAATAAAATAAAAAATAATAATTTAAAATAGAAGGTATTTTAGTATTTTGGTTAATGAAATGAGTGATGTGATTTTTGAGAAGTGATTGATTGAAAAATTAATTTTGTTTGAGTTTTTCAAATAACCCAAAGAGAACAAGGCCCAAATCATCTCCATTGTGAGTTATTGCAGGTCGTTTATCTTGTTGTTCGAGCTCATTTGGGACGGGTTCGGTCTGAGTTTTTTAAATAACTCAAACAAAATCAAATTATCATTTCACTCTCCCTCTTTTTCATCTAATCACTCAAATCATCAACCAAAATACTAAAATAATTTTTATTTTTAATTATTATTTTTAATTTTATTTTTTTTTATATATATATATATATAATATCTTCAAATTTTTTTTACCAAAAATAATTATTATTTTTTCTAAATTATCAACCATCATTATTTTTTTTATCTCTAAATTTTTAAAAAAATCTCAACCCAAACAATCTCTTGAATAACTCGATTCTGCTTTCTTGAACTAATAATTCTAGCAATATTAAAAATAATAGGAAGTAAATCACTCTTTCAAATAAGTAAATGAATTTTTTTTTTTTTAAAAACTATGGAAAGATATTGAACTCCAGCAAGAATTTCTTGAATCAAACAGAATTATTGTTGGATACAGTTAGTCTAAATATTTTAATTTATTCATAGCCGGAATTTGTTAGTTAGTTTTAAATTGGGTTTCTTTATAGTTATAATTATTTTATTTTATTTTTACTTTGGTTTGCTGATTTAAATAATTAAGTTTTTGTAAGAAAATTTGATAAGGTTTCAACTTTTTGTAGAACACAATTTCCTTGTATGCCAACAAAATAATAACAAGACTATATTTTAAGGAAAATAGACTTTTTGGTAGAGTTTTGATTTTCACAAATTACAAGAAATCCATAAAAAGTAGCTAAAGAATATTAATTGTCTCAAACCGAACCAATAAGACTAAAAGACAACTTAACCAAATTCAAATCAATTCTCTATGGTTGAAACCGAGTTTCCTAGTTCAAATGGATGATTATCGTCAATCTCTATTATTTTTTCCATCTATATCAAAACAATTTCTTGTTACAATTTTATTTCCAAACAAATGAAAAAATGTTTGAAATTGAAAACCAACTTTATAAACCAATATTTAAACATATATTAAGATACACTACAAAAAAGTAATATTTTTTGACCCTTAAAAATGCATATAACGGTGTTAAGTGTGGTGTTAAGTGTCGTCATATTTCTTACACTTATTTTAGTGCCGAAAAAAAGTAAAATAAACAAGTTTATATCAACATATAAATTAACCAGCAGAGAACTAACATGCAAAAAAATTAATATTTACAGTTGATTAATTATTTATAAATATTTGAATTTTATTATTTCATTTAATTTATTAATATGACACTGTATATATTTACGATTAAAATAAAATTTTATTGATAAAAAAATACAAGCAATTCCATTCATATAAAACAAATTCATTTATTTAATATCAAAATAACTTATTTTCTAAAATTCATCTAAAAGATCGTTAATTACTTAACCTTTAATTCACTTTTTTTTATATTGCAGTGAGAATTTGCACAGATTGTTTCATATGCTACAAGGAACTGGGAAGATGATCCCAATCTCTTGTCTTAGGGCTTGTTTGATGTTGTTGGATATTTGAGGCTTTTTAATGGGTTATTAAATATCAAAAGTCTAAAAATCGTGATAAAATACAATATCAAAATAAACCAGTACTATAGTATGAATTGCATTTTCTTTCAAACAAAAACAGATAAAAAGGAAAATCTCTTATTCACATTAACAAATATCACTCAATTACAACTGAATAATATTCTTTAAGTAACATTTTATTGAATCCACTCATTAGATGGCCAACCACATATTTTCTCAAATTCTCTCATAATGTGAAGGTTGTCTTCGATTTCTACTGTTTTCTCCATCTATCAAAACAAATATTTTTTAAAAATTATCATTACAAATAAGACCGATAAATCATGAAACTGAAAAACATTCTTGTAATCTGAAAAGAAAATAAAAACCTTTTCCAATGCTTCTCTCGCAGCTTCCCTCTCTGATTTTCTTACCATTTTCAAATTAGCTTCTATTTCTTGCCTATCTGCAAAGTAATATATATGGTTCAATATTAAAACTTTAAAAAGTTTACCTTAAAATGTTAAAATTATGAAGATATATATGCAATAAAAGGCTAATAATTACACAAACCTCTTTGTAGGTCTTTTTCCAATTTGAGCTTTTCTTTTTCCATTAGGATTGGATCAACTTTATTATCCTGATGATCACCAAAAGTTTAAAATGACAAATACATTAACACTCACCAACACCATAGACTATGAAATTTCATACATAAAAAACATTAAGTCTTACATTCGATCTCTTCAGTTTTGTTTTCACAATTATATCTGCATATCGCATCATTACGCTTGTAACATGGAGAGCCTTTTCTGGCCACCTGATAAGTTGAACCCCTAAAATATATATATAAAAAAAAAAAATTCAAATTTGATAAATCTACAAAACTTCTTGTATAATACAAACACAATACTTCACCTAAAGATGAAGAAACATTGTTCTCGTTGTCTATCGAAAGACGCTGATTGTTTGACGACTTATTCTTGCCATCAGTATCACGACTAGAGGTTGTCATTTGGTTGTCCTTTGAAATACGATGATTGCTTGAAGACTTGTTCTCGTTGTCTATGGAAAGACGATGATTGCTTGAAGACTTATTCTTGCCATCAGTATCACGACTAGACGTTGTTCTTTGATTGGATTTCACCATTTCTTTGTGACCTTCAAAAGATAAAGATAAGTAAAAGTATTATTTTCTTTAAAAAGTTATCAAGATCATAAATTCATTGTATTTTGTTACATCTTATTTGATTTCACTTGAGTAAATCCTATAAGTAAATGAAAGATATTGTTGGAATTATAATAGAAACCATACCTAAGGAAAAAGATAGAACTCCAGTCAGAATTTCTTGGTTCAAGAATTGAATGATTTTAGATTAAGTCTAACAGAACTATATATTGTTACATATAGATTTTTATTGGAAAGAAAATGCTAATTTATTAATAGCGCTATTAATTAGTTAGTCAGTTTTAAATTGGGCTTGTGATTCAAGTTTCGGATAACTACTTTAATTAAGGAAACGAAGTAAAAAAAAATAGACTTTTAGTATATTTTCCAAAATTTACTAATTTTTAATGAATTGATAATTAAGTCATGATAGATGAAAGTTGGCTACAGAATCTTAGTTATTTCTTTTTAAAATATTACAACTAATACATTGATCCTATATGGATACTGATTATTTAATTTCCAAAATATTTATACATGCATATATAAAATTAAATATGGGATACGTATTTTTTATACAAAAATAAAATAAAATCTGAACTAAACCACTCATTAAAGTGTGAACCATATATTCTCAAATTCTTGTAAATCTAAGTATCTCTGCCTACACAATATAATTTTTATAATCTGAACAAAACGTTTGAAAATCATATTTTTCTTAAACCAATAACAGTACTGATGAAATAAATAAAATAACAAGAAAAAACATACTCGAAGTTAAGTTTTTCTTTATAAAAATTTTACACAAAAAAGAAAAATCACGTTCTTAGTCAATCTAAAATCTAATCACAAGATTTACAATTTAATATTTAATGGGTAAATTACTATATTTTACTAAACAAATTAAGATTTCGTAATATATTACCGTGACTTTAGGACCGTTCAAAGAGTTTATCAAATTCTTTGAAAATGTAATAGTTCTCACTTCTCATCAATCTCTACAGTTCTCTTCATTTGTATCAAAAAAAAATTGTTGTTGTTACAAGTTTGATTCCAAACAAAGTAAAGTAAAATATTTGAAATTAAAAACCATATTCTTTTTAACTAATACTATACACATTAAAAAAAAATTATGTAGGGAAGAAAGATAAAAAAACAAACCTTCTCCAAAACGCTAGCTTTGCAGCTTCACTTTCTCGTTGTAATTTCATTTTTAAATTAGTTTCTATTTTTGTTTATCTGCAAAATAATATATGATTTCAATATTAATAATATAATGTTTAGATCATCATTAAAATTAGAACTAATAGAGTAAGCACCATTCTTTAATATTATTATAACCTAATAAAACAAGCCCTAGCTAAATGTTGAGATATAATTTCTATGCAATAGCCATTAAAAATAACCTCAATCAAACAATTTCTTGTCTGGTGAAATATGTCAATTAGTTAAAAACTTATAATTCTTGTAAATATTGGGATATCTTCTCTTTTCTTAGCTTCTGATGGAGAAATGTATTCTTTAAAACAGAAAACTTTCACAACAAATTCAATATAAGAGATGAGTAAAATAGAATAAAAATGAAGAGACAATGCAAAATAATTTTAGCGTAGAAAAACCTCTTTTCAAATTGAGAGTAAAAAAATCACGGGACCTAAACATGTCACTTAATAATCCACTATCATCAGCAAGATTACAATTAAGGGTTCACTCTACATATAACCAAACTAGAGTCTAATCAATTGCACCAAGATCACACAACACTAGTAAAAAAAAAGGGCAAATGACGACCATCTCCAATGATTGGTTGTAACACCAACCGATCGATTGGTATTAAAACCAATCGGTACTATTATAATAATATCAATTGATGTTACAATCAATCGGTAAAAGCCATTAATAATAGCGATTGGTGTTACAACCAATCGGTATAGCCCTCAAACATCCCACAAAAAATGGGCGGCAAGTTTGCGCGCATTTGTTAAGCCATAGAACCGATTGGTCATAATATCATTCAGTATTACTCAAGTCATAGTACTGATTGATTATAACACCAATAGGTATTTCCCATTTAATTAGCAACCCGATAGCAGCTTCTCTTCTTTCCCCTTTTCGAAACATGCTCCCTGTTGCCGATCCCTTTCCGAAGTCGATCTTCGCATTTAACATTGTCGTTGATCTCACCATCGTCGTCTTTGTTTGACGATCTCAATAAGGTAATATATCTTCATCATTTAAAGGATCTTTTCAACTATTCTTAGTTTGCATCTTTAGGGTTTGTCCGCAAATCGTGTCTACTCTTCTTGTAACTTGTAAGTAGTTTAATAGTTTGTCTGGGTTTATCTTTACAAGTCTTGCCCTATTTCTAATAGTGTTTTGATTTTCTTTGGAGAATAATGATTGTTTCTACAATAATGTCATCTAAGAGTTCATTTCTCGCCATATAGATATTTTCTGGATTGGGTACAGTTCAATGTATATCCATCTAGAGAGTTAGCTCAAGCTTAAACTAGAGGAGTTGAAAAATAATGTCTTTTTATGAAGCAAACCAGCACCAATTTTTGCAAATCTAATTATGGTAAAACCTTGTTGAGGTGCATATCGATTCATTGGGCATACTTACTATAGATTGAATGAAATTAGAAAGAAAGATAACATGTTGGGATGGCTAGATTCTTTTCGGTTTCCTTTTTATTCATTGACCTCACAATTTTGCTAATTGAAAAGCTAAAAATAGTGAAGTAGAATTTGTGAGCTTTGACTAATATGAGTTTGGTTTTAGAACAAGTCTTAAACCAACTTCCATAACATAAGAAAACTCACCCACCTAGCGTAACTCAAGCGATGGTTTCTTAACATGTGTCAACAGAAGAGGAATAACAGGATATAGTATGCATAAAACCTCATCATTGTTTGATCAGACTGTTGCCTTCTATAGTCTACAGAAGATGGATACTTAATATCTATACAACAATAGTTCAATTAATTGACAATATAACACATTAGGTCTTATCTTAACCTAATTTATAAAATATAAAATAAAATATAATTAAGTTGTTTAGTTAACAATATTCTTCTTAGCTATCAATAACATTTCCTCTTTGTTTGTATTGTTTGTATTTTCAATAGTTGTACAAAGTATTTTGTTCTTAAACACAACATAATAGGTAGGTTTTACAAAATATAGTAATGAAACTTGGAAAATAACAACAAATAGTAGAAAGGGTAAGATCAACCAGCCTTATCAATTTTATAATTATGGTTTTCTCTTGAACTGACTTAGAAGTCTCAGAAAACTGATTTTCACCTTTCAGCATGTAGCCCCATAAATAACCAACAAGTTGTTTAACATTTGAACCCGATCAAACACTACAAACTCCAGCAAAACAGAAATCTTTTTCAGTTGTTACCTCAAACCCTTGAATCTATGTTTGCTATGTTCTCCTCTTGTTGTTCTCAAAACACAGTTAACCTAAATGAAAAATAATGTCATTCACAATATATATTGTGGGTCTAAATAAAGCACATATCAAGTTGGGTCTCTCCAACTAGGAGGACAAAACCCAACAAACTCCCCTGGCTTGACTAGTTGGAGGGAAATTAAGGGTTCACTCTAGATATAACAAATTAGAATCTAATCAAAGACATCAAGATCACACAACACTAGTAAAAAAAGAAAAATGACGACCATCTCCACCGATTGGTTGTAACACCAATCAATATTTTTAATACCAATCGGTATTATTCTCATAATACAGATTGGTGTTACAATCAATCGGTAAAAGCTCATTAATAATAACGATTGGTGTTACAACCAATTGGTAGAGCCCTAAAATACCCCACAAAAACCATAATACCGATTGGTTTTAATACAAATTTGTACTACTCAAGCCATAGTACCGATTGGTTATAATACCAATCGATATTTATCATTTAATTACCAACCCAATAGAAGCTTCTCTCTTCTTTCCCTTTTCTGAAACCTGCTCCCCGTTGTCGATCCCTTTCTGAAGCCGATCTTTGCATTCAACATCGTCGTTGATCCCACCATCTCCATCTTTGTTTGACGATCCGCTGCTCCTCGTTGTCGATCCCTTTCTGAAGCCGATCTTTGCATTCAACATTGTCGTTGATCCCACCATCGTCGTCTTTGTTTGACGATCTGCATGATCTCTCAATAAGGTAAGGTTTTTCATCATATAAAGGATCTTTACAAATATTCTTAGATTGCATAAATAGGGT
Organism: Impatiens glandulifera; assembly: GCF_907164915.1. NCBI lineage: Eukaryota > Viridiplantae > Streptophyta > Magnoliopsida > Ericales > Balsaminaceae > Impatiens > Impatiens glandulifera. The sequence goes on from NC_061862.1 coordinate 99,421,399, forward strand.
TTGTCCGCAAGTCGTGTCTACTCTTCTTATAACTTGTAAGTAGTTTAATAGTTTGTCAGCATCATTATGGTTTATCTTTATAAGGCTTGCCCTATTTCCAATAGAGTTTTGATTTTCTATGGAGAATAGTGATTGTTCTATAATAATGTTCATCAAAGAGTTCATTTCTCGTCGTATAAATATTTTCTGGAACAAGTTCAGTCAATGTATGTCCATCTAGAGAGTTAATTCAAACTCAAGTTTAAACTAGATGAGTTTGTAGTTGGAATTGAAAAATAATGTATTTTTATGAAGCAAACTAGCACCAATACTTGTAAATCTAATTATACTAAAGCTTTGTTGAGCTGCGTATTGATTCATTGGGCATACTTACTATAGAATGAATGAAATCAGAAAGATAACATGTTGGCATTGATAGATTCTTTTCGATTTCCATTTTATTCATTAACTTCACAATTTTTGCTAACTGAAGCAACCCAATTTAGCCAAACAATTTGTTTAGTATCTTAACCTAATTTTAAAAAAAAATACCAATGATAATTAAGTTGTTTAATTAACAATATTCTTCTTAGCTATCAATATCATGATTTCCTTTTTGTTTGTATTTTCAATAGTTGTACAAAGTATTTTGTTCTTAAACGCAGTGCACAATATGTTGGTTTTTCAAAATATACTAATTATGAAATAATATTGGAAAATAACAACAAATAGAAAAGCGATAAGATCAACCAACATTATTAATTATACCATTCTGGTTTTCTTTTGAACTGATTTAGAAGCCTCAGAAAACAGATGTTCACCTTTCAAAACGTAGCCCTAGAAATAACCAATAAGCTGTCAACATTTGAACTCGATCAAACGCTGCAAACTCTAGCAAACGAAAATCTTCTCCAGCTGCTATCTCAAACCTTTAAATCTGTTTTTTCTACGTTATCTCTCTTGTTTTTCTCAAAATCAATTAACCTAAATGAAAAATAATGTCTTTCACATTATATATTGCGGGTCTAAATAAAGTCCACGTCAAGTTAGGTCTCTATAACTAGGAGGACAAAACCCAACAAACTTCTCCGACTGACTAGTTGGAGGGCAATGTCAACCCATCAATTGAGCGGCAGAACTCAAACTTGTTTCGTGGAAACACATTTGTCATCATATATGATCCATTATCATATTTTCTTCGCAAGGAGCCTTTTACAACCAATCGAGCCTTATATCTAGGTTGTGAACTATGCTCATCTTGCTTCAACCGATAAAATCATCGATTTTTTAAAGCATGCTTGCCCTAAGGTCACCTTTTTAGTTCAAAAGTGTCATTCTCACGAAGAGATTGCATCTCATCTTCCATGGAATTCATCCATTCCTTTTTATTTTTACTTTTCAATGCTTCTTAAAAACTCTCGAGTTCTTCAACATTAGTGAAAAATGCATACTCATTTGTTGGGTATCTAACTTTAAGACGTCTTTGTTGAGTAGACCGTCTTGATTCATTAGAAAATATTGACTCATCAACATTTCATTTCCTTGTTGATTTTCATTTCCAGTATTAGTTGCACTACTAAAGCCACCATTAACAAAATCATTAGTATTTAAAGGATTACTAGAATATAAACTCATACCTTGATTTTCAGTTTGATCATTGTTGATGCTTGTTGAGTTAGGAGCAACTAGAATTGAATTCATTTTCTCCTTTACTTGAGTGAGAACAACCTCATCTACCTTTTCAATATCTTCAATTCTATAATCATTCATAAATACAACATTGTGACTACGAATAAGTTTTTTATTAACCGGATAAAAATTGATATCCAAACTCATTTAGTCCATAGCCGACAAACACACACTTCTTTATTTTGTCTTCCAACTTTGACCTCTCATATTTGGGAACATGCACATAAGTCATACACCCAAATACTTAAAGATGGTCATAAGAGACATTTTTACCACTCCAAACATGCTTTGGCACATCAAAGTTCAAAGGAACACATGATGCGAGATTTAACACATATACCACTGTACTCAATGCTTCATCCCAAAAGTATTTTACAACTTTTCTTGTGAAAGCACACATCTCACCCTTTCTATTAGTGTCTTATTCATTCTTTTAACCAACCCATTTAACTGTGGGGTTTTCGGAGGCAATTTTTGTGACGAATACCATGTTGTCGACAATACTTATCAAAAGGTCCAATTTACTCTCTCTCGTTATCTATTCGAATACATTTCACTTTTTTCCAGTTTTTCTCTCAAATGAGGCTTGAAACAATTTGAATGTGTCTAGTACTTGATTTTTCCTCTTCAATGTATAGGCCAAAACCTTTAGGAAATAATCATCAATGAAGGTTACAAATTAGTATGCACCACTAAGTGATTTTGACTTCATTGGCCTACATACATCAGAATGCACCAAGTATAGTAATATGAATTAATTTTCAATTTACATGATCTAAATGACACCAGTTTTGTTTTCCAGCCAAACCATCTGAACATCTCTTCAAATGCACATTTAAAACCCCACATAGCACATTCTTCTTAGCCAACATAGCTAGGCCTTTCTCGCTAATATGAGTCAAACGTGTGTGCCACAACTCAGAAGAATAATCAGTTTCACAAGTGTTGATGTAACATTTAGAAATTCCAGAACAAACAATATATACAAATTCGAAAGTCTCTTACCCTTAACAACAATCATTGATCCATTTTTAAACTTTCATTCACCCTCAAAAAAAGAATTACAGAAGCCTTAATCATCCAATCTTCCAACCCATAAAAGATTTTAAGTGAATATTAGGAATATGTTTAACCCATTTTAGAACAAGAATAGTGACATTGGTCATCTCAACACAAACATTACCAATTTCAATCACTTGAGCTTGACCAGTATTTTCCATATGATCAATACCAAAATCACCAGCCTCATATGTTGAGAACAAATATCGTCGTGATGTAGCATTATATTAATAGAAGCATCACTATCTACAATCCAATTCATCTCATCACAAGACACATTAACATTCTCAACATCATTATAAAAAACAGTAATAAAATCATGAACAATACCAATATCATCATGATTTTTATCTTCTCTGTAGTTCGAAGTAGTGGGCGTGTTCTGAGTTTTCTTCTTGTTCTCCTTCTTCAATTTAAAACACATTTTCTTGATATGTCCCTTCAGGCCACAATGATGACACTCAAAATTGGCCCACTTATTGGAAACCACATGAGATTTGTTACGATTATTTTCTCGCCATTTACTTCTCCCCCTAAATTGTGTAACTAAAACCTTATATTGTAAAGAATAGTATCGCGTCTTTAGTCTCATATCTTTATTCAACACACTACTTTTTACTAAATTCATTGACAGAACACCATCTGTAACAGAATTGGACATAATTGTTCTAAAAGTCTCCCTTAAATTATGCAGAGTACCAAGTAAATATAAGCCTTGTATCTCATCATCAAAGCTGAGTTTCATCGCCTCCAATTGATTAATAATTCACACAAAAGTATTCAAGTGGTTAGTCATCGGAGAACCGACTTGATACCTTAAGGTCATCAATTATTTTATAAAAATATCTTGTTATTACTTGTCTTTCTCTCATACAATTCTTCATGTTTAGTCCAAAGAGTACGAGCATCAATAATAGAAATCACATGGTTTAGAATATTACGATCAACCCATTGACGAATATAACCGCATACTTGTCTGTGCAAAAATTTCTAATCATCCACACTTTTTTTCTGAAAGCTTAACTGAAGAAAACACTAGAAAATGAATTTTTTCACATACAATAAATTTTCTATTTTAGCCTTCCAGATATTATAATTGGAATCATTCAAGATCACCATTCTGGATGTGTTAGTCTCATCCTTATACTCAAATAAAACCAAACTTTGATACTACTTTGATGGGAAATATATTCTTCAAACCAGAACACTTTCCCCAACTAATTGAGTATAAGAGATGAGCAAAATAGAATAGAATTGAAGGAAAATGCAAGACAATTTTAGCGTGGAAAAACCTCTCTTCAAATCGAGAGTAAAAAACCACAGGACTTGAACAAACCATTTAGTCCTCCACTATCATCAGTAAGGTTACAATTAAGGGTTCACTCTAGATATAAACAAATTAAAATTTAATCAATTACATCAAGATCATACAACAATCTTGGAAAATAATAACAAAGAGTAGAAAGGGTAAGATTAACCAACTTTTTTTGGGGGGAAAAATGACTTAGCGTCATTTCATTAAAAATTCCCAAAAATGGGAAAAAAACCATGATTTTAAGAGATCATTCTAGACATGCCTAGAATGATTTTGAATTCGTAACATTCTGAGTAAAAGCTAAAAGGCTAAAAACGTAAATGAATTATCTGATTATAATGTTTTTAATTCTAGTGAGTTTAAAAAACGGTAAATTCCAGTTCCTACAGATATTTCAGTTCTGCTCCGTGCTTGGAATTCTTGTCCACGTTTCCACGAGGGCGCTGCAATCCGATACAATATATTTCCATAACTCTTCAACGCTCATGCGGGTTCTGTCATATACCCTTGCATTTCGTTCTTGCCAAATATTATACACCACTACTTCAAAGTCGCACTTGAACACGCTTGTTGCAAATCTATTTCCCTTGGCTTTGAGTAGTGCTGCATCTTTGATTTCATTCCATTTGCTCGGGAAACTGATCAGCTCCAGGCTTTTATAGAATCTGTCACAAAGCTCTGAAGAAATATAGCAGCTCCCGAATAGGTGATCTATGGTTTCTTCATTTCCTCTACATAGAAGACAGTTCGTGTCCGGAATGCTCATATACTTGCTGATACGATCACGAGTGTTGAGTCTTTCCTAGAAGGCGAGCCATATGATGAACTGGTGTCTAGGGATAATCTTCGTTGACCATACAAGAGGAGTCCATTCTACTTTCTGTGCTTTTTCCCGGGTTACCTCCCATATTTTCTTCGATACCAGCTTCCCATTGTCATCAGCTTTCCATTCATGAATATCCGGTCTATCGTGTAGTTGTATGTTACTTATATGATCAAGTATCCTCTGTTCTTCTGGATTTCTTCTTAGGAGTGAGTCCCAGTTTCCGTCTTTAATGTCTCTGATTTTCGCTTCTGTGCAGTCCCTTCTGATGCGGGTATTTTGAAACTCCTCCTTGTGGATGATAGGCTGGTTTTCGAACCAGGGGTCGTTCCAGAATATAGTGTCTTTCCCGTCTTTATCAATTCTACAATTCTGGTTTTCTCTTGAACTAATTTAGAAGTCTTAGAAAACAGATCTTCACCTTTCAGAACGTAGCCCTAGAAATAATCAACAAGCTGTCAACATTTGAACTCGATTAAATGATGCAAACTCTAGTGAACATAAATCTTCTCCAACTGCTACCTCAAACCCTTGAATCTATTTTTGCTCTACTCTTTCTTGTTGTTCTCAAACACAACTAACCTAAATGAAAAATGTTCTTCACATTATATATTATGGGTCTAAATAAAGCCCACATCAAGTTGGGTCTCTCCAACTATGAGAACAAAACCCAACAGCTTCTACATGTTCATTCTTCTTGTTCGATTTCACTTGAGAAACTACTCGCATTCGTTTTCACCATAATATTCCGATTATTATTGAAAATAATATGAACATAATAATTGAAAGAATGTGGAATTATGATATGAGTAGAAATGATTTGGTACACTAAAAAAATCAATCTGGCTCTATTCAATTATTTAAAGGATAAGTGGTTATCTAAGTTTAAGAAATTAGTTCAGCATTTATAGGAAATATGACTTTTGCGATTATCTTTTATTTATTTTAAATTTACTGTTATGTTTTTTTTTTAAATATATAATCATTATTTGTGATTTGAAAATTTTTTCATTCACAATTTTTGAAAGAAGGTACGTTATTGTTGTAATTTTATTTGAAATAACTATGTATATCTTTATTGTCGATAAAATTTTAATTCAATTGTTTAAAGGATAAATGGTTATATAAGTTTGTATTATATATTTTTAGGAAGATTATGTAGCATTTTTTGGAAACATGACTTTTTCCTAGGTTGGAATCTTCTCCTATATTCTTTCTTGATTGTTTTTTATTTGTTTTAAAAGAAAACTAATAAATCTAGTTTAACACTAAGAGAACCTCTGTATTTACAATGTTTTTTAGATTAACACTAAGAGAACCTCTGTATTTACAAATGTTTTTGTAAGTGAAATTCTCTTTTAATTTCTTACTTTATATCTTTTATGAAATTGTATTTTCATTCAAATTTAAACCTACAAACTACATTAGGATGAGCAGGCTTGGCCCATTATAAATCAGGGAATCATTTATAAAGTTATCTTCTTACAATCCAATTAAAAATTGAACTTAGAGGCCCATATGTTTTCTGGATAAGGTATTTAACTATTATAAACTTAGGTTTTATTTTCTCAAAATAATATTTTAATATATTTCCGAAGAAAATCTTGTTTATGCAAGTGAATTATTTCAGTTAAAAATAATAATATATAGTTTTGTATTAGATATTAAAATTTTATAAAAATAAATTAAAAACAATTCAATGAATATTAAATACTAAAAATATGTTTTAATCAATTTATTCAAAATAATTCATTTTCATATTAAATAATAGATTTTCTTATAACCCAAAGCTTGAGAGTGGTTAGTGGTTACATTAATTGATTATTTCCATGTTTTTAAATGTTTATTAAAAATATTATGTATCTATCTATCTACCAACAAGTGAGTTTTTAAGTAATCCACTATCACACATTTTTTTTTTTAAATCTGATAATTATTTTCTTTGCAAAACACTAAAGATATATATAAGCTATTGAATTTAATCCGAATAATTCATATGCAACTTAGTCTTGATTGGAGGAATGCTTGCTATTTTTAATCATAGTTTTATTTAATTAAATTAGGTCTCATTTTTATTTATTACTATTATTATTATTTTAGAAAACGACTTGTGTTCTAATATAAATACATTCTAAAAGCGGAAAAATTGATAGAAAACAAAACAGTTATTTGCTTTTATGAAATAGGTCCCATTTTTTTTTAAATATATATTGGTTGTATATATAAATATAAAATGTATTATTTTTGTGTTTTCATTTGGATCAAGATAAGAAATATATAAAGATTACACATTATCTTTTGTTCCTTTCAATAGTATTGTTTTGGTTGTTGTAATGCTCATTCTCTATCTATTCTTAAATCTTTCTAAAATGATTGTATTGTTAATAAAACAAATATGTAATTGTTTGCCTAAATTATAATTAAACCACTAAAATAGTAGTTCAAATGAAGGAAGATTGTTTAAAATAATTAATTTTCACTAAAAATATTTTAAATTGAAATGGAATAAAGACTATGTTATCGTGTTAATTTTTTTCTTTAAAAAATAAAAATTATAATTGACATAGTTTTTTTTTATAATTTAAAAATCTATTTACAGAATAGAACATTAGAAACACAATTCTACTTATTTTATTTTCTTCCCATCTTGTCAATATTTCAATATTGTAACCGGCTAATTAAGTCTCTTTTGACCTTTTAACATAATAAAAAATGAGACAGATTATAATCTTGTTCAATGAACTGCTCAATATAAAATTTAAGATTCAAATTTTACCAACTTACATTAGAATTCTTGAACATTATAATATATAAAAGGTTGTACTAATCAAAACCCATGGTTTGATTATTCACTTGAAATATGCAAGTTATTCATCCATATGGGCCACACTTCATAAATTATATTTTCCACAAGTCAATCCAATTAAATTATCATATCAGTCTATATGAATTCAGTTTATTTGTCCTATGTAAGATTTGTTTTTCTTTAATGTAGAAAACTAACTTTAAGTCATTTTTAGAATAAAAAACATTTTGTATGGTGTGTAGTAACATTTTTAGTTTAAATTCCAATATATAGTATATTAATTTATTTTTAAAAGTCTCATTATAGGTGGGTTGGGACCTCGTTAGGCAAGATCCTTCCCTTGTTAACAGTTGATTATATTCACACCCATAGTTAAGAATAAAACTGTTAACAGTTGATTATATTCACACCCATAGTTAAGAATAAAACTGTTAACAGTTGATTATATTCACACCCATAATTAAGAATAAAACGAGAGGTTTTTCTATTACCAACGATTGAGCATGGAGTTTGCAATGATGCAATGGTGAGTACAATATGTTTGTAAGCTGAAACTTATCAATTGGCTGACACGAATGCTCGAGTGTGGACAAGTCGCATTCAAAAAAACCGTAATCACAACATTTGGTCCAAATGCCTTAGAAGAACATTCTGATGTCCAATATCAATAAATCATAATAAATAAAAACTCCTTATAGAAGGGAGGCTAATAAATTATGAAGACCTCCACGAAGTTTTAGTTGTGGTGATCAAGTGAATAGTTCGGAGATGTTTATAGTCTATTTCTTTGTATTACTAATACATTGATCAACAAGTCCCTCTTATGAAAAATGTGGAAAGAAACAAGAAAATCACACGTTAAAGTAGAAGTTTATAAACTTGGTAACGAGATCTGAATTACAATAGAAAAGACATGACAAAATAGTTAATATGAAAGTTGTTATTAGTTGCCTAGGCTGATCCTGAAATTTTGAGTTTTTTTAGTGTGTAGAGTAAAAATTTGTTGTTATGAGTTTATTTTATTGTTTTTGTTTTGATGATTGTTAGTGTTGACGATGTTTTGATTTATTTTAGTATATCTTTATAATTTATAATAAATAATATTATAATTTTTTTTACGAGTTTTTACACTTTTAGATGGGTCGGGATAAACACCTAATAATAATTGCGAAATAATTGTTCTTTCCTTCTTGGTATGTCCCAACTCCCAATAAGATAAGCACCATAATTAAACGAGATAACAAACCGTAAAATTAAAGTAAACAGAGAAAATTCAATTTTTAATTAAAAAATCCAAAAATAATAAAACTACGGACCCGTAAACTTTTTTAAACATATTCACTATATTATAGTGAGTTACACCAACATCTTCTTTAACACCATAAATTTTCACTATTACAAAATCACCCTTAATGGTGGATTACAATAACAATGATAAAAAAAATCTCACCAATGTAGAATACTCAAACAAGTATCTAAGAGAAGTTCAAACAAAAATTTAGACTAATTAGATTGTAGAGAATTCTATGAAAATTTACCACCTAAGATTCGAACCAAAGTCGATATATTCGACTGCTAAATCATTAAACTAAAACTCTAAATATCTAACTTTTTTTTTGTTTATTCTCTTTATATTGTGTTTCCGATATCTAACTAAATATCTTTAATGCCTATATAATATATTAAATAACATATAATACTACACCTACAAAGATGTAATATTTTTTACTAGATGTATAATAAAATGCGTTTTACCATAAAATATATATATATATATATATATATATATATATATATATATATATATATATATATATATATATATATATATATATATATATAAACTCATTTAGATGTTTGATTTTTGGAATTAAAACTAGTAAAAAAACAGTTTATATGGTTTGAAAAAAAAAAACTGTTTTTTTTTAAGTATATACTTAGGGCTTGTTTGATCTTTGGTTATTAGGGTTTTTTCTGGGTTTTGTCCTAAAAAACCTTGTTTGATGAAATTTTAAAAAAACTAGTTTTTAAAGTTAAAAAGTCAAAAATATCCTTTAGTTTTAAATATAAATTAATTTTATATAATTAAATAAAGGGTAATTTTGGTATTTATATATATAAAATGATTGATTAGATAGTTGAAATGATGGAATAAAGGATGTTTGGGTTTTGGGATAAAATCCTGGAAAAACCCAAAAAATCAGTTCATCAAACGAGCTCTTAAACATCTTTATTTTGTTTAATAATAAAATTATAAATATATTTAAATAAGAGATAATTGAGTATTTTATTTAATAAATATAATGATTTGATCCGATAAAGATGAAGAAAACGTGATGGTTAGGTTTTAGTAAAATCCACAAATAACCCGTATGGAACAAACCATTGAGTTTGTCCTTTGTTGCATTATAAGTTGCCTTTGCTTTACAAAGAAATAGTGGGTTGCCAACCGATGCTTTATAAGATGGAATAATAGAATCTTGTTTTCCAATTCAGCAAAGGAAGAGGAACAAACCGATGCATATTATCCAAGTTTATTCTTGACAAGAAAACATTGATCTAGTAGTAGTGATCAATCAACTTCAACTTGAGATAAGAAATCCAAACTTTCAGAGACTTAGGGTTAAGAAGATTAAATAAAACAAGATATTGGATTGTCTGATACAATCTCCCTGTATAAATAAATACAATCTCCCTAACAAAATATAAATACAAGTCAAAAATACAAAAATGTCCTACAATAGATTATTTAAATAAAAAAACTAACTTGATTGATTTAAAAAGTGGGTTATTTTTGTTTACATGTAACATTAAATATTTGAAAATGTTATAAGACATAAAATATTATTTTACTATTTTTGTTAATAATTAATGTGGAATAAAAGATTATTTTCATTAAATCTAAATAGTTGGAATCATTTAAAAAGCTATAAAAACCAAGGTTGTGTTTGTTTATGGGTTAACTTTTAACATGTTTAAAGAGTTTATGTGACAAAAGTTTTTAAAAACAAAATATTACAAGTTTAATTTTCACTAAAAACACTTAATTGAACAAATTGAGATTCTTGTTACCAAACTCTCCATGTGCCTCTCAAAGAGGGGTAAAAAGGTAATATATATATATATATATATATTTATGGAAGGCACATAGGGCTCACGGAAAGTTTGGTAACATGGAATCCCAACTATAATTGAACTCACTTAATATTGTATAGTGGTAAGAGTCGATTTAAAAGACCAAAAGATAAACAAATTCGATTCTAACTAAAAACATTTTGAGTTAAAATGGGATGTCAGTGTTGTGTAGGGCCATGGTTGTGAGTTGGTAAAGAATGCTGAAAAAAAGTCTATCCATGTGAAAATGAACCATCTATATATATATATATATATATATATAGCTGAAATTGTGAAAAATACAAGATAGGTCAGATCAAATCGAGTATTTTTTTTATTTCGTTTTATAATTTGCTGCTAAGAAAGAGACGAACACGAACTCGAGAAAAGATCCTCAACACAATCAGAGAGTATAAATAACAAACGATCCACTAACGATTGAAAATATTTTTTGGACTATAAAAATCTGAGACGAAAAAACCGATTCAACTAAATAAGATGTCGAACCTAACCAAACGCAACATCAACTCAACCTTTCAACTCCTCTAAAGTTTATTTTTTTAAAATTTTTGTACAAAATTAAAATTAAATATGTTGGTTTAACAAAGAATAAATAATTAAAAGAATGTTCAGTTCATATTATTTGAGATAAAAACAAGATACGTTATTATAAATTTTATTAGAACTTGAAACATATATATATATATATATATATATATATATATATATATATATATATATATATATATATATATATATATATATATATATATATTTCAGAGTTTCACTTCATTTATGCTATTATCATAAAATTAATCGATTCAAATAAATATTCATATAAACTTCACTTTTATCATTTTGGAGTGGAATAAAAATAAATACAAGATTAAAAAATGTAAAACTTTTTAAGAAAATTCAAATAAATAAAAATTTAATGTTGTAGAAATATGAAGATGAAGTAAGCTAGAGATGAAATCTACTTAATTCATAATTTACTTAACTTTGTAAGTATATTTTTTTTAATATAAAATTTATTCTAAATCGAGTTTATTTTAAAAGTAATATATATTAGTTTTATATTATTATTAATTTTTTTTATTAATTAAGTATCATTAAATAATAATAATAATAATAACACTAAAAATTAATAATATTTATAAAATTAATTACAATAATTTAAATAAATATAACTTTTTTTAATCAATAATTATAATATATATATATATATATGTGTGAAATATTATAAAATTATCAATATTGTTTATAAAATTATAAAATCTTACAATCATAAATTTAAAATTATAAAATTTTACATAAATCAAATTCTTAACTTATTCTAAAATCTTAAAATTGTAAAATTTTAAATTTAACACTATATTTTAATTAATTAAGTAGAGAAGATATATAGACAATTCCTTAATTCTTCCTTCCTATTGGTTTTTACCCGTTTGTTGGTAATTATGTTTTGTCACTTTGTTTGCTTTATTTTGTTGTTTTTCTTACCTTTTTTTTCTTTGTCGTTATAATTTAAATTTGTGATAAGACTCACTCCTAATCAGACAAATAATTTAGGTTTTTATATTAAAAGAAACTAGATTCATGATTTTAAAATGAGGAAAAAAAGATTGATACCTGACAATAGGTGAAAAATAAGTTCTTCTTAAAACCAATCAACAATTCATTGCCATAACTAGGATTGTCGATTCATTTACGTTGAGTAAAAAAATCCAAAAATGATCAATTGCCATAAAATAAGGGCACCCAATATGGCTTATTTATTTGGGGAATTGGACTGTCCCACTATCGTGACCCTTTGGAAAGTTTTCATGGGAGTCCACTTATGATCTTTTGATACTCTATGTAACAAAGATAGAATGCTGTCGGCAAAAGGAAAATAATGTATCATGAATCCTATAGATTATATGCTTGGAGACCATTTGGAGTACATAGTATTTCATTTTATTATTACATCTCTTGTATAAAGTACAAGGTAGATAATAAATGCAATACATAATGTAAATGGTCTGACCCTTGATAATCCCTTGATTAATCAGGGGCTATTGGGTATTAACAGATTTTAATGTAAGAAAGCAAAACGATTCTAATATGTGTTGAAAATTGACAACAAGATGACCAAAAACCATTGCTTAATTAACATTGTTGATGTGGACATGTCCAAATTTCTCATATATAGTGCATTTGGGACGAGAATGACCTATGTTACGGTTACAACAAGTATCTAGGCTACCTCAAAAATCAAAAGAGACATGGCATTTGGACCCATTTAACAGATCAAAGATATTCAGTCATCTTTCGAATTTCTTTCTTCTATGTTTGCAGTTGAAGGCATATTGGACCAGGCATGCTCTAGATTGGATTGAAAACATTTTTTTGGAGTGCATTCCACATCTGCGTGGATGTTTCACATGCGTCTCTGATTACCTGACCTGGGGAGAATAGATTGATTCTTGTCTATTTCAATCATTGGATGAAAAGATGAGCAATCAAAGTGATGCTTTAATACCATGTTTGATTTATTATAGATAAAGGGATTAGAGGAGAAAAATATAGCTGAGATTAGGCTTTCATTGTATTTGATTTAGAAAATCTGCTAGTGTACAAGTATAAGAGATGTGATTTAGCATGTACACATTTCCTTTATTACCTAAGAAATCAATTTGATTTAAAAAATGGTTATGACTGCGGTTAATGTCTCACCCGGGACTAAACCCATGTAAAAACAATGTGATAAATGCAGTATTGAATGTAGTTAAAGGGTCCGGAAACCCTTCATTAATGGTGAAAGCTCTTGGTTTTAACATTATCTTAAAAAGGGTGATATTGATTATTGAAGGAAGTTTTTGTCCCGTTGTACCAGATTGATATGTACTTGTAGATTTGTTTGATTTAAAAGTTCTACCTGATAGCTATTAACTAAAGTAGACTTATAAGTATGATTTTATTATGATTTTCTTTTTCACTAGAGAGGTTGAGATGTCTAAGTGTGTCATAGTCCCACCTTTTTAATACAAAGGGAAATTTGTATTAAAAATGCAATATCATGAAAACTTATAAAAAGTATATTATATATAGTACAAATCAACCAAGCAAAATCCATAAAATGCAATAAAAGGGAGGAATGCAAACACATAAACAATAATAGTAATTTCCAAACATAACATGAGATCCAAAATAAGACATTGTCAAATCCTTAGAAAATAACCATCAACAAAATCTGCATGTCTTCGAGGAAGTATCTTGTCTTAGAAGTCCAAAACATAATTACAAAGACCACACACCTACCACTAATTTCAATTAGGAGATTACCACTTGCAATGAGATGTCAAATTTCAAGTTGAAACAATGTCACATCCTCATGATCAATAGTAGTCCTCTTATATTTATTAGTCCATCATTCATATTCCATTTCATTCTAATTTCTCGATAAAAAAAATTACAAAGATAAATTTTCCATTTTTATGAAGGGGCTCATACTAACTATTCTCAAACTCGGTTCGAAGTTGTTCTATCTTAAAACATTTGTACAATAGCGTCTAAACTATCATTGTTGAAAGCATCCGCCAAACAACTTATGATAGTGCAAACATGTCTATTAGAGTGAAATTACTATGAATTGGCTCACCTTAATAACTCTTTGTTGATTATGATTCTCGGCCTATACATGTGTCATCACTTGACATCTTTTTTGCGACCATGGCTAGATTCAACAGATTGAGCTCTCCCATATCTCAAAATTATTTGATGCACCGATATTTGATAGCTTGTTGTTCACCTTTGTTAGCAACCATTACATAGAATGTTCACGTTTGCAATTTTGAATAACAATACTTTTAGTGATAGATAATACAGATAGACAAACGTTGTTATCATGCAAGTTCATTTTAAGTGATGAGTTTGAAAGATATCTAATTGCATCATTTGCATGAAATACTTTGGGATATAAAAACCCTTAGAAAACAATTAGGATTTAAATAGAATCATAAGAATTATAGTTTAAATGAAAGTACTAACTACATAAATTAGAAAAGTGTTGATTGATGTCAAACTCTATATTTTCTTAGATTGTAATTCACTATATCATTCCATTTTAATTTTAATTCAACATAAAAACTTACCCAGATTTATTTGAGTAGGGTGTTGCTTTACTACATTATTTATTGTTCACTAGTGTAAAAAATGAATGAAAGTAAAAATAATACCCTAGAACTATGGAGTAGGTTAATATCCTACATTAAAACATAATAATATATAGGAAAAAAGCTCACTTAGACGTATCTACTTGTATAACTAGCTCATTTAGACGTATGTACTAATAAAAAGTTATTTAAACGTATATACTATCAAAAATTGGCTCATTTAGCCTCTTTTAGTAAACTATGATTAATTTTTATTGTTTAATTTATATATTTAATAATTAAATATTAATATATTTTCTCTCTCATTCCTTTTCATTTATTACTAATAAATGAACTCTCTATTTTTTTATCTTTTTTATTATTTCTATATGAGCATTTATTATTGATTATTTTAATTTTATTTTATATAGATGAGCATTCATTATTAATTATTTTAACTTTATATTTTTTCTTCTTTCTTATATTTTTTTCATATATTCACATAGATTATTAATTATTCTAAAATTTGTTTGGTTTCACATAGATTATTAATTATTTTAAAATTGTTTGGTCTCAATGATTGAATATAACAATGAAAATAATGAAAATTCTTTCAACAATAAAAATTCTTTAACACAAAAATAAATTAATTAAGAATTAAAAATTGGATAATGATAAAAACTCATTCATCAAATCCAAAAGAGTAATAATCAAATATTAGACAAAACAATGCACTTACTACTATAAGTCGTGAATAAAATTAAACAAAAAATTATTAATTTCATTTTTGTTTATATTAAATAAGAAAAAAATATTCAATAAAATATTACAGTAAAACATAAAATTTTTAAATAAGTTGTTAAATATTTTTCAAAAATGAAAATTTAAGCAATATAAAAACTAATAAAAAAAATGGAAGATAACATATAAAAGAGAAATTAATATTAAAAAGAAAAAGAATAAAATAAATTACCTGGTTTAATTAATGAAAAGGAATGAGAGAGAAAATATATTAATATTTAATTAATAAATATATAAATTTAAAATAAGTTAACCATGGTTAGTAAAAGAGGCTAATTGAGCCAATTTTTGATAGTACACATGTTTAAATGATCTTTTATTAATACATACGGCTAAATGAGCTAGTTGTACAAGTACATACGTCTAAATGAGCTTTTTTCCTAATATATATATATATATAAAGGCTAATAGCTACAGTTTTAGCTTACCGTCGCTATTGACTGTAGAGTGCAGTAATTTAAATAAATATTTCTTCAATCATAGGAAAAATAGCAACGCAATATATACTGACGATTATCACCGAGTTCAACTATTATATTTAGCGACGGAAAATAAAAATACAGCGACATTTAATTATCACTAATTCCAAAATCATGTTTTGCTTGTCCAATAGCAACAAATAGCTAACTCCATCATTATTGATTAATTGTGCTAAATCTGATGCAATCTTACATTCATATTCATCGAAATAGATTGTTTAAGTTGTTCAAAGATCTCTCTCAATTCATCATAAAACCTTCAAATTATAATGACTTGAAAGGAAAACAGCTTTTAAGAAATCATACCAAAATATTGCATTATTGCAATAACACTTTGTTCTGTAAAGTGACGTTTAAAATGCTAGATACTCTTATGTTAGGATTTGTATCTCCCAAATCCGACCTGCTTGAAAACAATCTGTAAAAACACAAAAAAGAAGAACATAAGAACACACAGATTTATAGTGGTTCACTCAAATTGAGCTACATCCACTTCAGCCACCACCAGATTACTATGAAGAAGAAGAAGGAATACAGAGTTTTTTCTTCACACTTTATCTCTTTAGAATTTTGTCTTCACCAATTTAACCCTTAATAATCACATATTTATAGGGTAAACATTCAAGTAATAAACCTAAATAACTTTGGTCAGGCCCAAGCCCAAAACAAAAAAAAAATCAATAAACTCTAATTAACAATGTAGAGTTTATTATAAGTGTAGGCTCCATAACTCAACAATCTCCCACTTGGAGACTAACTTCATCATCTCTCGATCGGTAGTGGCTTTCCATTCGGTGTCTTAACGAAGAAGACCAACTGATGTTGCACACAACTTCAGTTTCTCATTTGTCACAGCTTTCGTCAACATATCAGCTGGATTCTCACTCCCGGGAATCTTCTCAAGAGCTAATACTCCATCTTCTAAAGCTGACCGGATGAAATGATAACGAACCTGTATATGCTTCGTCCTGCCATGATAAACAGGATTCTTTGCCAAATGAATGGCACTCTGACTGTCGCATCGCAACACACTTCCCTCGTAGTCTTGACCCAATTCTCGCAAAAAGGGTTGTAACCACATCATTTCCTTAGCAGCTTCTGTCACAGCAACATACTCTGCCTCACAACTAGAAAGAGCAACAATCTTCTGTAATTTTGAAACTCAACTGATTGCAGTACCTCATAGAGTATAAATGTACCCTGTTGTGCTCTTCCTACTATCAACATCACCACCATTGTCAGCATCAACATATCCTTCCAAACCCATATTAGACTTTCGAAAACACAAAGTGAGACCCGTACTTCCTCTTAAGTATCATAGTATCCACTTTGCTGCTTCCCAATGTTGTCTACCCGGGTTGCTCATGAATCTGCTAACAACTCCCACTGCATGTGCTATGTCTGGTCCTGTGCAAACCATCGCATACATAATACAACCAATGGCAGAGGTATACGGAACAGTGACCATGTAATTTTTCTCCTCCTCTGTTGAAGGCGACTGATCTTTAGATAGTCTGAAGTGACTAACTAAGGGGGTAGTAACTGGTTTTGCATCATACAAGTTGAACCTGCTAAGAACTTTATTCACATATTCTTCTTGTGAAAGCTTGAAAACTTCTTCATCCCTGAAAATTCTCATCCCAAGGATTTGTTTAGCAGCACCCAAATCCTTCATTGCAAACTTTTCTGACAACTCTTTCTTGAGCTTGTTAATTTCATACAAGCTTGCTCCAGCAATCAACATATCATCAACGTAGAGGAGCAGAATAATGTACGATTTATCAAATCTCTTGATATAACAACAATGATCAGCTTCACACCTTAGAAAATTGTTACTTTTCATGAAGCTATCGAACTTCTTGTACCATTGTCTTGGAGCCTGTTTCAAACCATACAGACTATTCTGAAGCTTACACACAAGTTCATCTTTTCTTTTGATTTCAAATCCTTCTGGTTGTCGCATATAAATCTCTTCATCTAAATCACCATGAAGAAAAACAGTTTTGACATCCATTTGTTGAAGATGAAGGTCTTCTATCACAACCAAACTCAAAATAGTTCTGATTGTCATCAATTTAACTACTGGAGAGAAGATTTCATTGTAGTCAATACCTTCTTTCTGTTGAAATCCTTTCACAACCAACCTTGCCTTGTACCTAATGGTTTTATCATGTTCTTCTTTAATCCTGAAGATCCATTTGTTGTGAAGTGATTTCTTTCCCTTTGGTAGCTTAGTGAGCTCCCAAGTCTAATTTAACATCAAAGAATCCATCTCATCTTTCATAGCAGACTCCAACTTAATCGATTCATCAGATTGTATTGCTTCCTCAAAACATTCAGGTTCACCTCTATCTGTCAACAAGATATAGTTCAGAGATGGAGACCACCTCTCAACTGGTTTTCGATTCCTTGATGATCTTCTCAACTGTATAACTGGTGTTTGCTGATTTACCTCTAGGGCCACGTTCTCAACGATTTCATCTTCAACAACACATTGTTCTTCTTCGACAATCGGTATATATTCAGCTGAAAATTATCTCAAATCGACTGTACCAGTCTCTTCCAACTTGGAATCACCATCTGATGTTTTCCCAACACAATCTTTGTAGAGAACATGTTCATTGAAGATAACATTTCTGCTACGAATGATCTTCCGATTTTGATTATCCCAGAAACGATAACCAAACTCGATATCACCATAACCAATGAAAAACATTTATTAGACTTTGGATCAAGCTTGCTCCTATCACATTCATTAATATGAACATATGATAAACAACCAAACACTTTCAAATAAGAAAGGTTTACCTTTTTATTGCTCCAAGCTTCTTCAGGAATTCTGAATTCAAGAGGAACAGAGGGTCCCCTGTTTATCAAATAGGCAGCAGTATTAATAGATTCTGCCCAGAAGGTTTTAGGCAGCCCTGCATGCAATCTCATGCTTCTAGCTCGCTCGTTCAATGTTCGATTCATTGTTCAAGCTACTCCATTCTCTTGAGGCGTTCAGGGAACAGTCTTCGCCATACTGATCACATTCTCAGCACAATACTCTTTAAAATCTGAATTGATATATTCACCTCCGTTGTCGGATCTCAAGCACTTAACTTTCTGATTTGTTTCATTTTCAACCAAAGCTTTCCACTTCTTGAAAATAGCAAATACTTCAGACTTGTGCTTCATAAAGTAAACTCATACTTTTCTTGTTGAATCATTTATAAAAGTCACATAGTAGTATGATCCGCCAATAGAAGAAACAGGTGCAGGTCCCCACACATCAGTGTGTACCAACTCTAGTCTTTCTTTCTTGAGCTCCTTCCCAGTTTTTAAGAAACTCACTCGTTTCTATTTTCCAAGAATGCAGTTTTCACATAACTGATGTTCAACAGACTTAAATTCTGGAATCTGTCCATTCTTCAAAAGATTTTTCATCCCTTTTTCGCTCATATGGCCCAACCTGTAATGCCATAGCTCACTGTTCTTCGAGTCATCAATTACAGCAGCAAATGTTTCTCTACAAGTTGAAGTCGTGTATAACGTTCTAGTTTTGTGACCTCGAGCAACAACAATTGCTCCTTTAGTCACCTTCTATGCACCATTTCCACAACTGAAATTGTGACCTTCTTCATCAAGTTGTGTAACAGAAATCAGATTGCGCATTAAACCTGAAATGTGTCTCACCTTATTAATCTTCCAAACATAACCATTTGCCATCTTCAATTTGATGTCCCCCATGCCAACAATATCCAGTGGCTCACCATCTGCGAGATAAACTTTCCCACAATTTCCAGCCACATAATTCTCCATTAATTCTTTGTGGGCAGTGGTGTGGAAAGACGCTCCCGAGTCCAAAACCCATGAATCTATCGGGCTATCAACAGACAGAAGTAACGCATCAGTGACAAATTCTGTAATAACGTTGGCTGCATCATTTTTATCATCACCATTTTTCTTCGATGCTTTGAAGTTCCTCTTTAAATGACCCTATTTACCGCAATTCCAATACTCAAATGTCCGCCCAGACTTGGACTGACTCCTCCTGCTCCTTGACATAGATCTGCTCTTACCTTGGTTGAAATTTCTATCATTACCTCTTCCCCTGTTTTCCACATTCAGAGCAGAACCTTTGAATGTTTCACCAGAATCAATTTTACGAACCTCTTCAGCAAGAATACGATCTCTAACTTCAACAAATTTCAGTTTAGAATTTCCAACTGAATTACTAATTGCTGTCTTCATAGGTTCCCAGCTATTTGGTAGAGATGCTAACAAAATCAGGGCACTAACTTCATCCCCAAAATCAATCTCAACAGATAGCAATTGATTCACAATTGTATTGAATAATTCAAATGAGTAGTGACAGAAGTACCATCAACCATTCTTAAGTAAAAGAGTCTTTTCATTAAGTGTACCTTGTTGTTAGCAAATGGTTTCTCATACATATCAGAAAGAGCTTTCATCAGACCCATGGTGGTCTTCTCCTTTGCTACATTGTGAGCAACTGTCTTGGCTAGCGTCAATCGGACAACTCCCAAAACCTGTCTATCAAGGAGTATCCATTCAGCTTCATCCATCTTCTCTGGTTTCTCACTCAAAGGAACATGACGCTTCTTTCCATAGAGATAATCTTCAATCTGCATTCTCTAGAAGGCATAATCTGTCCCATCAAATCTTCCAATCTCATGTCCTATACTGTTCTCACTTGCCATTGTTTCCAATGCTCAGATCTAGACCAGCTGCTCTGATATCAGTTGTTAGGATTTGTATCTCCCAAATCCGACCTGCTTGAAAATAATCTGTAAAAACACAAGAAAGAAGAACACAAGAACACACAGATTTATAGTGGTTCACTCAAATTGAGCTACATCGACTTCAGCCACCACCAGATTTACTATAAAGAAGAAGGAATACAAAGTTTTTTCTTCACACTTTATCTCTCTAGAATTTTGTCTTCACCAATTTAACCCTTAATAATCACATATTTATAGGGTTAACATTCAGGTAATAAACCTAAATAACTTTGGTCAGGCCCAAGCCCAAAACCAAAATAAAAACTCAATAAACTCTAATTAACAATGTAGAGTTTATTATAAGTGTAGACTCCATAACTCAACATCTTACCTAGCTTTCCATTTTTTTTCCTAGTTAGCTGTTAGGGATGTACCTACCCTTGATAATCAATTGAGGAAATTAGTGTATGTTTTAAATGACATGAAGAAAATAAATGTTAAACAAAACATAATATTTTTTTAAAAAGTATAAAATCATTTCATTAGATCGTACAAGTCAATGCAAAAGTTTCAATTTCATGACATAAAGACGGAGGTAGATAACTTGGGATTTTTAAAAAGAATTATAACTTTTAACCATTAAACATGATCACATTAGTTAGTTAATTATAATACAAAACTATTATATATTGTTATATGTTTTCAATATAACATAAAATTTAAAATAATAATAATAATTTTTTTTCACCTAACTTCGGGGCTGACTCCAGTCAGAAAGTTGAGATAACAAGAAAACATATATTGTCATAAAAAAAACATAATTTTGAAATGGTTTATATCTTACAAAAGAAATTTAACATAATTTTTAAAAAGGATTATTTGTTCATCCCAACATTAATGTATTTTAACATAAGTAAATTTGGGCAAGGGTAATGATAATGGTGCAAATATGAAATTGATTCAACTTATACTACAGATCTTATCCAACCTTGATATTCCCGCCTAACGACAATAAAAATGGATATTTTCAGCCTCCTTGAGGAGGTCCTGAGTTTGATCTTAGCCCAAAAATAAAACAATTGATTATCTATGAAAAAATTATTTGTCGCAATCATTTAAAAATAATAGTAGTCATGGATTAGTTATTCAATTGCATGTCATGGGTTCAATTCTTCGCATCTTTTTCAAACTGTCTTTTAAATCTTATGACATTTTTTTTGTGACAATTGAATTTGAGAAGTTTAATTTCATAATTAAGACTTCTGATATTTAAATTAGTTAGTTAAAGTGAATTAAAATTATATATATTCATGAATATTTTTGGGGCTTAATGAGGCAATTAAATTTGTTCCACTCTTTCCTTAAATTGGTTCTACCTTTCTATCCATTTGTCGTCGGGTTTTAAAAAAAGGAAAGGAAGTGTAAGGAAGGAAATTCATGATAGCTGGAAATTTTCTATAAAGCTCCTTTGCAGTTTGCATCTAAGTCCTACAAAATGCAAAGAAATGGGACCCAACAAACTGGCTTTGATTTGATTGAAGCATAAATTTGTATGGCATATAGCAAGATTTCAAAAAACTGTACCAAGAGTACCAAAATGCTATTCTTATTATATCTGCACTACATTCAATTAGGCCATAGAATTAAAAAGATTCTTGTTTTATGAGTAATCTTATTAATTTTATTTATTTATTTATTAGACATTATATTGTTGGGAAATTGCTTAATTCATCCACATAACATACATATTTCATGTTTTAAACCGAGCACCAAATCTATATAACCTAAATTTATGTGGAGGTTCATCACTTGCAACTAGAACAAAATTGTAATAAAGCTATGGAGGGGGCATATTGGGCTCACATTCTTAGGCCCACGAGCTTTGCACATGTGCCCAACTGCTATTTCCGACATGAGGGGCCCACCATCGATGACTATACAATCCTATTTTGCAAGAACATTATTTGCAAATAATAGTTTGGAAGGCGAACAAATTAATATTTCTTTTTCTTTTTGGAAGTTGTTACAAAATTATGCTCAAACAAAGTTTTTCTTATAGAAATAGTTTAGCAGATATTTTCTTAAAGTCTACCATTTTGTGGGTTTCTATAATCATATTTAGAGTTAGTAAGAACATAATTGGTCTTAGTTCACCAGACTTATTAATTGAACCATAAGATATTTTGGAGTGTTCACATATTTAGTTTGAACAATATCAATACTAAATATTGATCATAGTAACCCAGTGACAACTTGATAATATGGAAGTATTTACGTGGACATTACAAATTTTTAGTAGGCGATAGCTCTTCGATTAGTTTCTAGGATGATGTATAGTGTAGTATTATAAGTCTCTTTTTATTGTTATTGGCTCTTGTCTCGATTGCTATCTATAGATATGCTACATTCAAGGACATATTTGACGTTAGTTCTAATGATTTTGCAATTAAAATTAGGTATATGAGAAGATTAAATGTTGAAGAGTTAGTTTCACATTATAGAGTGTTGAACGCGGTTGGACAAAAAGGTGAATTTTTGTTATGATTTTGCATTAACAATATATTCATAATTTTAAGATTAGTCATTGTTACTGTTTGATTGCAAATAATGTTTTTTACGATCTCATATGGGAGAAGTTAAGGGACTTTCAATCTCATTGAAGATCTCGTTCTTTAAATGGAGTGTCATGCGTGGAGAGATTTTGACGAATGATATATGCAAGAAAAAATTACGTATTATGACAAGTCGTTATAGAATTTGTCATAAAAAGGCGAAGTCAGCGCCTCTCTTGCTCTATGATGGAGTGGTTGCGTATTGAGGCTTATTATGGAATATGACTGGTATTTAGTGAGTTATGTTGGAATATATCGTTAGTTGTTGGAAAGTGTGGATAGAGATAATGATCTCAGTTGGTCTCAGTTAGGCCCCTACCCCGCTTATTTTCTGATGGACCATTTAACTTGAAAAGAACTTTAGACGTTCAGTGATCTTTATCGACCGATGTTATCCTGACAATCGAGAGAAAGTTTAATTAAGCATCCAACTATTTACAAAATTATTGGAATCTCCAAAACTGCGACATCCATATAATTAACCAACCGTGTAGACCAAGTAGGTGAAGGCCCCACCCAAACTTAAGCGTCCTTCCAAAATTTAAATGATTTGTTATTACTCAACTTGAACCGAGACTAATCTCTAAGGGCTTGTTTGATGTTTGGTTATTTAAGATAAAACAAAATTTTTATCTCAAAACCCAAGCATCATATCAAGAATCTAATCAATACTTTTATCCATTTAAATATCAAAATTACCTTATAATTTTATCATCTCTCTAGACCATCATTCTCTCACCTAAACTATTTCTTCTTAAGTCAAAGGATAAATTAGTCTTTAAATTTTACAAACTCGTTTTTCCTACTTTTTATCAAACAATGGTTTTAGGTGAAAACTCATGTAAAACTCAAAAAACTCTTTCCCAAACAAGTCCTAAGAGGAAAAAACGTCGATCATAGCTCTTCAAACGCCGGTCATAGCTCTTCAAATGCTGGTCCTGGCTCTTCTAATGTCGGTCATAGCTCTTCTAATGTCGGTCCTATCTCTTTAAATGTCGGTCCTGACATCACATATTCACCTTCTACCGGTCCTAATCGCCAAGATAATAAATCTACTATCAAAGCTATGAGCCACCTGTCGAATCAAAAGAACCAAAGCATAGATGTTGATTTGGAATCAGACGATAGCACTGACTATGATGAAACAATAATATGCGAC
Organism: Impatiens glandulifera; assembly: GCF_907164915.1. NCBI lineage: Eukaryota > Viridiplantae > Streptophyta > Magnoliopsida > Ericales > Balsaminaceae > Impatiens > Impatiens glandulifera. Next base: position 99,446,098 of record NC_061862.1, read on the forward strand.
CTCGAATATCATAAGTCCATGAAGAAGATGTCGGCAACAAAGATCAAACCAAAAGCAAAGAGGCATAATTCTTACAAAACAAGTGTTGAAATTGAAAAGATCGATCAAAAAACAGGATCAAATAATTCTAAAACAGCTAAGAAGGGTAAGAATGGATCGAAAATCAAAGAAATGAAAAAATGAAGGCAAATAACTCAAGTTTTAAGAAGAATACTGAAGTAAATCCCAAGGAAACCATGACACCTGAGGCTAACCCTAAGTTATTGAACCTGGGTGCGTTTTCTTCACTTGTTAATCTGGATCCTGAAATGCCAATTGACAGCATTCAAAAGAGGAAAACTGATACACAAGAGAAGAGCACTGAAGGGGATATTCTAAAGAAGATCGGAACAATTAAAGGCAACGATTTTGTGGGAAATACAAATGTTAAATGGGCCGAAAAGAACAAACAAGTCAGAAAAGATAGCATCCCTGAAACAGTCATCTCCTCAGCTCCTCCTCCTGCAATTCTTGGCAAAGAAAATACTCAAGCTGATAACAAGGATCCTACTGCTGGTCCAACATGGTCAATGAGGAAAAACGAAATAACAAATTTGGCAGGACTGAGAAATCAGATGAAGAAGCTATTTTTCCAAATTAATAAACAAAAGATTATGATGCCCTAGGAAAGAAATGATCAGTTGAATGCTCAGTTCAACAGTCACTATCTAAAGAATTGGAATCTCTTCAACAAAGACCAATATGATGAAGTGATCAAGTGGACGGTTGACGCCATGAAGGAATTTTCAAAATGTAATAAAACAAAGGTGTACACAATCATGAGCAACCTAAACAAAATCTGGAAAGAAGGAAAGGTGTGGAATGGAAATGCCATGAGCGATCCAGGAAAGGGAAAATTCCAGATAGACACCTTATTTCTAAAGGTAGTTACACTTGATCATCCGCACCGGTTTGAGCTCCCACCAGAAATTGAAGAAAAATGCGTAAAGACATAGGAGTTTGTCATAGTTGGTAATTTTATGGGCAACATGAAGGCACCATTTGCTGAGGTTAAAAGAACGTTGATGGGTCAGTGGGAATCCTCTGGTCTGGAGAGGATCACAATCAATGATCACGGATTCTACTTTCTATCCTTCAGGAATGGAAGCAAAATAAAGCCAATCATAGAGAGCGAGTATACTTTTATCAGGGGAAAAAGATTCAAGTTGTACAAGTGGAGCGAGGAACTTAATACTAATCATAGACCGCCTGAACTTGAACAAATCTGGGTGAATCTCAAGAATGTTCCAACACATATGTGCAACCCAATGGGCCTGGCCTATATTTTAAGCATAATAGGCAAACCACTTATGTTTGACCCAGCAATGGAAGGCTACGAGCGTGCATCTGTGGCTAGAGTTAGTGTCGAAATCCATCCAAGTAGCTCTCTTCCAATCAAGCTTGAACTTAAAGATAGACTGGGAAATTTATTTGACATTGGAGTACAATACAAATGGAAACCAAATCGATGTATATGGTGTAGCACTTTTACACATGCTACGAATAAATGTACAGTCAATAATAATCTAAAATCGAAGGCCAATAACAACACTCAAGTAGGCGATATCAATGACACTAACCAGGCCCAGGTTGAGAGAAATGTGAACAGGTCCGAACTTAACAGCAATGAACGCATTGAAGATGATAAGATGGGCAACCAAAAGCAAGAACAGATAAGGGTAAGGAAGAAAATAGGAAAAAGAATGAAGTGGGTAAGGGTACAAGCTGGCCCTACTAACGTTGATCATATTGGTCATGTTCTGGGCACCGGTCCTAGGGATTCTGTTTTCTCAACAATAGGTCATGTTCAAAACGTCAGTCCTGTTCAGGGTATCGGTCCTGATGAAGTTGGACATAGACACACCGGTCCTAGAGCTTCTCATAAAGCTACTGTTCCTAGCCATATTGACCATATTAAGCCTGGTCTTGGACTTGCTGATCATGAAACTACTCAAGCTACCGGACTTGCTACTACCGATCCTGATGAAAAATGTGCAACCATTCTGATCCCGGCTATATTGGTCCTGATACTAGCACAAGTTCTATTATTTTGAATGATACTATTGTTGGTCCTAACTCCACCGGTCCCAATACAGATCAAAGAACTGGTCTTGATGTAACTACATGTCCTGGTTCCAAAGTTTCTAGAATTCAAAGATCTATGGGACGGGGAATACTTGGCCCATATGAAATAAGCAAAATTGGGTCTGAAGGCACTCTAATAGGTCGTGAGTTCACTCTTCACAGTTCTAGGAATGCAAGTAGGAACCAAAAAAACAATGTCATCAAAATTCGAAATGACATAATCCTTGGGCTTATAGCCACCTTTCGAGATGATGAACAAGAGACTCTTGGAACAAGTAATAAAGAAGCTCTTGAGAATGGACTGGAAAATCTTGGGTTTTGTGAAATCAAAAAATCAAGTGCAGAAGAAGACAATTTGGTCTTGAATAAAGTGAGCCTTAGTTCTAAAGTAGGGCGAATTAAAATCGATAACAGACATGAATCCAGTAGTGAAGAGGTTCAAAGTCATAAAAGACCTACTAAAGCAGAAAAAGATGAAAATCGAAGACAAAGCAGAAAGATCCTGGATCCAAAAGTCACTAACTCTATCACGAGAGAAGATGAGATCTACATGAGACAACCCTCACTCAATGGTAATAGTATTCCATGTAATCAAACTGTAGCCATTGAGGATAGCGAGGCAAGTGATGCTTATGATTTCTCTGATGAAGAGGTCTAGGACAGTATGGAAAGTTAGGAACCCAACACTTATATTCATTCATGAATATAGTGACATGGAACATAAGGGGACTCAATGACCCTCTAAAATCCAAAGAAATTATGAGGATCATTGAGAATCAGAAGATCACTATTATGGGTATTCTTGAGACAAAAGTCAAAAGTCGAAGTATTGAGAAGGTTAGCAAACTGTGTATTGATAGTAGCTGGGAAATTATTCACAACTCAAATGACAAAACGGGCAGAATCTGGGTTATTTGGGATAACAAAGTTGTTGAGGTCAGGGCTCTCTTTTCGAATGATCAAGCAATCCTGGTGGAGGTCAAAGATATAATCACGGGAATCGTGTTTAATCTTGCTATTGTCTATAGTAGCAACTCAAGCACTGACAGAAGACTCCTCTGGAATTGTCTCAAAAACTGGATCGGTATTGATAAATCTTGGGTTGTCCTCGGTGATTACAACGTAACCAGAAACGAATCTGATCGTAGCTCAGAATCTGAAATAACTCGGGATATGATTGACTTTAATGACTGCATCAGAGATATGGGTTGTATCGAGCCTACCAATTCTTGAGACTTCTTCACTTGGTCTTCTACGAGAGGGAATGAGCAAATTAGAAAAAGTAGAATTGACAGATGTCTGGTAAATGAGAACTGGATTAACCAATTTCCGAGAAGTCAACTTCATGTTCTGAATCCGGGTATATCTAATCACTGTCCGATTAAATTGTTCTTAGAAAAGGAAGAAAGGTTCAAAAGGCCATTTAAAATTTTCAATTTCTGGATGGATAATGATAAATTCAAGGGTATTCTCAAAAGCGTATGGTCTACAGATGTTAGAGGTTCCAACATGTACAGGGTTTCTAAGAAGCTTAAGCTCTTGAAGAATCATCTCCAAAGCTTTGACAAGAAGAAGTTCAGTAATATCTCTAATAGAGTTCTAGCTGCTAGAGAAGAACTGGAAGAGGTTTAGAAAAAGTTATTAAGGGATGATAGTGATGAACAACTTAATGAAACAGAAAGGTATGCGCTTGAAAACTTCAGGAAGCTGAGTCTGCTTGAAGAGAATTTTGTTAGACAGAAATCAAGACAGAGCTGGCTCTCGTTGGGTGAAAAAACATAGCTTTCTTCTACAGAAAAATGCAAGGCTAGAAACATGAGAAATAATGTGTACAGGCTGAAGAATGATGATGGTGAATATGTTTAGGGTCAAAAGAGTATACAAGATCTGGCTATCGATTTCTATAAGCAGCTTATGGGTACTACAAAGCAGCATCAAAGTCACCTGAATACCTTGTATCAAATTATTGATAGGAAAATTTCGGAAGAAGATAGTCGCGAGTTGATAAGGGTGGTCACGAAGGTTGACGTTAAAGAAGCTCTATTTAGTATTGATGGGAATAAAAGTCCGGGTCCTGATGGGTTTAATGCACAGTTCTTCAAAGACAATTGGTCGGTTGTGGGTAAAGATGTTACTGATGGGATTCTGGAGTTTTTCAAAAATAGAAAGATGTTAAAGCAATGGAATATAGCGGTTCTAACCTTGATCCCGAAAACTGCGGTACCTGAGAAAGTACAAGATTTTAGACCAATTTCCTGCTACAATGTGATTTATAAAATAATTTCAAAAATCATTTCTAAACGTTTTAAAAATGTAATAGGAAAAATAATAAATCTTAATCAATTTGTTTCATCCCCGGTAGGACAATCTCTCATAATATTCTTCTCATGCAGAGCCTATTAAAAGGCTACGGGAAAAAGAAAATATCCCCGAGAGTGGCTTTTAAAATAGATATCAAGAAAGCTTTCGACTCTATTAGATGAGAAGCCATTCGAGACTTTCTTGTTGTTTTTGTTTTTCCTATGATTTTTATCGATTGGATTATGCAATGCGTTTCATCATACTGCTTTGTTGTTAGCATCAATGGAGTCCACGGAGGCTATTTTAAGGGTGAAAACGGGGTATGTCAAGGAGACCCCCTCTCTTCTTACCTTTTCGTAGCTATCATGGCGATCTTTGAGAGCATCTTTGCGATGTTCCGAAAGAATCGTCCATACATCTTTCACTCATTCTGTGAGGTAGAGGAGGTAACACATTTATGTTTTACTGACGATTTGTTCATTCTAGCGCACGCAGACGTTGATTCCATTAAAACTATTAGGGCTGCACTAACGTTCTTTTCTGAGGTAACGGGTTTAACTATTAATGAAAGCAAAAGTGTGGCATTTTATGGAGGCGTGAAGGACGAAAAAAAGTAGGGCATATTCAACATCATGGGCATCAAGGAAGGCAGCTTTCCATAAGGTACTTAGGAATTCCGTTAACTGCGAAGCAGATCGAGATCTCACACTGCAAGTCGCTGATTGAAAAGGTAAAAAACACGATATCTGACTGGGCAGCGAAAAAACTTTCTTATGCAGGGAGGATTGAACTTATCAAAACCGTAGTTATGGGCATAGTTGGCTACTGGGCGCAACAAATGGTCATTCCGAAGAAGGTAATGAAGGAACTCGACACGCTGATGAAAAACTTTATTTGGGGTAGTAGTGGAAGAGGAGGAAAGAAAGTCAAATGGACCGCTCTCTGCAAACCGAAGGACGAGGGAGGTATCGACTTGAAGAAATATATCGAGTGGAACAAGGCTCTAACCTTCAAGCATCTGTGGGATTTGGAGCGCAATCAGGAGTCACTATGGATCAAATGGGTGGATACGAGGTTTATGAAACACGAATCCAACATTTGGACCTGCAAAATTTACGAAAGTATGAGCTGGTCTTTGAAAAAGATTCTTAAACTAAGAAGCGATATTACAGATCTTTATGACATCCGACTAGGGGACGGGAAAGGCACTATATTCTGGCACGACCCCTGGTTCGAAAACTAGCCTATCATCGACAAGGAAGAGTTTCAAAATACCCGTATCAGAAGGGACTGTGCAAAAGAGAAAATCAGAGACATCAAATACGGGAATTGAAACTTGCTCTTGAGAAGAATTCCAAAAGGAAAGAGAATACTTAATCATATAAGTAACATACAACTACACGACAGACTAGATATTCATGAATGGAAAGCTGAGGACAATGGGAAGCTGGTATTGAAGAAAATATGGGAGGTAATCCGGGAAAAAGCATAGAAAGTAGAATGGGATCCTCTTGTATGGTCAACGAAGATTATCTCTCGACACCAGTTCATCCTATGACTCGCCTTCTGGGAAAGACTCAACACTCGTGATCGTATCAACAAGTATATGAGCATCTCGGACGCGAGTTGTCTTCTATGCATAGGAAATGAAGAAATCATAGATCACCTATTCGGGAACTGTTGTATTGCTTCGGAGCTTTGGAACATATTCTATAAAAGCCTGGAGCTGATTAGTTTTCCGAGCGAATAGAATGAAATCAAAGAAGTAGCACTACTTAAAGCCAAGGGAAATAGATTTGCAACAAGTGTGTTCAAGTGCGGCTTTGGAGCAGTGGTATATTACATTTGGCAAGAACGGAATGCAAGGGTATAGGGCAGAACCTGCAGGAGCGTTGATGAGTTATGAAAAGATATTGTATCGGATTGCAGCGCCCTCGCGAGAACGTGGAGAGAAATTCCAAGCACGGAGCAGAACTGGAATATCTGCAGGAACTAGAGTTTACCATTTTTTAAACTCACTAGAATTGAAAGCATTGTAAACAGATAATTCATTTACGTTTTTAGCTTTTTAGTTTTTATTCAGAATGTTACGACTTCAAAATCATTTTAGGCCTGTCTAGAATGATCTCTTAAACTCGTGGTTTTTTCCCATTTTTGGTAATTTTTAATGAATTGACGCTAAGTCATTTTTAAAAAAAAAAAAGTCCAAAGAGTTGGTTGGATGAAAAGGTTATTTAGATAAATCCTTGGTTTTTTCAAAAAAAAAAAAATCATTGGTGATGAATTAGTAAAATACAAGGTTTTATAATTTTTATTTTTAATATACCTTTTTTTTAATATATATATATATATATATATATATATTAATTAATTAATGAATTAATCTACTCTTCTAGCCTAAGAGCAACAAGAGGTGAATATTCTCACCTTAAAATCTTGATTTCGAGTTCGTTAGGAAACTAATTATGTGCCTATTTAAATTGTTAAGTGAGTTTCTAGACTACATGTTTAATTAGTTCCATTTTTTATATATTATAATTAATAATATATTTTAAATGAAATAATTTAATTTATATTAAATTAAATATTAAAATATAATAAAATAAATAATAAAAAAAATATACATATATTAATATTAACTTTCATTAATAAAGAAATAAAAATTTAAATGAATGTTAATTTTGTAAATCACTTTTATTAAAATTTAAATGTTAAATTAGATAATACAGTATGTTATAGTTTTTATAATGTAAATTTATCTTTTTAAAATAAAATAGTTTTTTTTAACTTAATTTATATTAAAATAAATTTTATAATGTAATAAAATAAATGTTATATATATATTAATAATAATTTTTATTAATATAAAATAAAATATATAAGTAGATGATAATTTTGATATTTTAATTGATTAGACTGTTAAAATGAGAATTATGTTTTGTTTTTATCACAATAATAAAAAATTAAACAAACACTTGATTATATTTATGAATAATAAAATATTTATTTAGAATTATTATTTAGAGTTAGTTTATAAAAAAATGAATAAATTTCTTTATAAATATTTAATTTAGATAAGATATATTTATAAATTAATTAATATATTTTTTTAAATATATTTAATTTTATTTTCTAGTATAATTGTTATTTATTTTCACTATTTAAAATTGAAATGGTATATTAGATCATCTAATAAGTTGTAGTTTTATTTATAGTGTGAATTTATTTTTATTTAATATAATTAATATAATTTTTTTAAATGAAATAATTTCTTTATTTAATTTATATGAAAATAAATTTTATAATGTAATAAAATAAATATTAGATATATATAAATATTATTTTTTATTAATATAAAATACAATATATAAGTAAATGTTAATTTTGATATTTTAATTAATAAAATAATTAATTAGATTTATAATTGAATGGTTGAGTTTTGAAATAAAAACTAAGTTTTTCCCAATAACTAAACACCTAAATCCTTCTAGATCACAAAAATACAAAAATACCACTTCAGATACACAACCAACTTGATACTCCATCCCTAGATATTCTAATGACTTTTTAGTTATTTTTAAAATGTTAGTTAATATTTTTTCAAAATATATGATACTTTTTTTAATTGGTGTGAGTGTAAATACTCAAACATAATGAGATTTTGTGTTTTATCATTAAACTATAAGTCAATACTTTAAAAATATAATAATTAATTTTAAATAAAAAAAATAGTATAACACTATAATAATTTTTTTTAATATAAAAAAATAGTATAACACTACACAATCACAATTTTAATTTCCATTTAAAGTATTCTACCCTCTAAAAATATGATACTAACATGTACAAAGAATAAAATGTCTAGAAGATATTTGTGTCTTTAAATTAAAAAGCTTTTAACAGTTTTTTCCGTTACCCCTCAATATTGAAATTAATATTAGGAAGTCTCTATAAAATATTAATGTAGTGAGGAAATAAATAAGGTTGTTGCTTAAATTACCGTAGTTAAATGACAATAGTGGGACTTGAAATTATTTTTTTTAGGGTTAATAGACGAGAAGAAAAAGTTCGTTACATTTTCTTGTTATTGTTGTTCTTTACTCTAGTGCAAATTGATAGAGACAAGATCGATCTATTTACCATCCCTATTTTATTTAAATTGGAGTTTTTATATTGTCCACTTTGTACAGTATTGTAACATGCGTCTCTCATCCCATTTTGTTAAATGTTATATGCATTTTAATTTGGACTTTGTCCTAGTTGTGTATGTTTTTTTCATAAACATTTTAGTTATTTAAAAAAATATATATATTTAACATATTGGTTTAAATTATAAAGTTAGACCTTGATTAGGTTAACAATGAATTAAAATTCAAATTAGTCATTTTTTAGACTTAATATGGTTATCGTCTTTCTTTTCTAAGTGCCCAAATTAGACCGATCATAAATAAACGTGGAAACCATGCATTCCAAACATGGATGTCTCAGATGATAAAGTTGTTCACTGAAACAAATTTCTTCTTTAATGAAAAATATAATATATGTACTTAGACTTGAACAAATCGAATCAGTGCGTAAATCTATTTCTTAGGCCTTGTTCGGATTGGGTTTTTTTTTTAAACCTAGAAGGAGAAAAATATAATGATTGGTGATGATTTTGAGTAGATGATGATTATTTTTGGTAAAAAGACTTAAAAGGTATTGATATATATAAATAAAATAATAAATAATAATTTAAAATAGAGGGTGTTTTAGTATTTTAGTTAATGAAATGAGTGATGTGATTGTTGAGAAGTAATTGATTGGAAAATTGATTTGGGTTGGATTTTTAAAAAACCCAATGATAACAAGCCCTTAACAATATTAATCAAAATTTTCTGATCTGAATTTTTTTTATGGTAATGGTAAAGATTACTAATTTTTTTATTTTTTATTTTATCATATGTCTTAGATGATTTAATTAGTTAAAACTCTTTTACATAATAACTTATTTAATTAAAAATTAATTTAACAAATTATTTAACCAAAAATGTCTAAAATCTCGTTATTCATAAGAAAACGTTTTTCTCTTTTAAATTTTTTATTTTATTAATTAAAGTGATATTAAATGATAAAACACCTTAAATGTATTAAATATATTAAGTACGGCAAAAACTCTTTTGTTTCTATAATTTAGGTCAATTACCACCTTAATTTTATTGAAGTTCTAAACTAATTTTTCTTGAAAATTCAATATTTAAAAAGTAGTTGTTTATAAACTATAAAAATTGGTGATGAAAAATGAATGTCTAAAGTTAAAATTTTATTTACACACTGAATATTTGTCATTATTCTTCTCTCTCGTTAAGTTATAATCTTCTATTTTAACCATAATGAATTGTTTCCTCCTCTGTCCGTGATTTTTCCCATCTTGGGTATCCACGTAAATATTGTGTTATTTATGTGCTTTCTCGAATGATACTTTGTCTTTCTTTATCTTGATCAGTCTCAGATTCATAGCCTATTTTTCAACAATTGGTATCAAAGTCTTGAGCTTTTTTTATTATTATTTTGAGACTATATCTATTTTGGATTTGTCAAGTATGAAATATGATTTTTCGTTATTGGATCACACCACCAGATTTTCTTTATGAAAGTAAAAGATAAGAGGATTTCTCACTCGGATAGATTTGGACAAAACTTTATTAGGGTTTGATAAGATGCACAATTCATGGGTAGTAAAAGAGAAAAAAAAAGGAAGGAAAGCAAGTCTTTGTCTCATATACATTTACATCAGTCGAATAATATTCTACAAGATGTTCTAAAGGAGACGAGTGTTGTTGGGTTATGGATGAAGCTAGAACAACTATGTTTGACGAAAATTCTTACTAGTAAGTTGTATCTGAAGCAGAATTTATATTTTCATTGTATGTCTGAATGTATGGCTCTATAAGAACATTTATCAGCATTTAAAGAAACTTTTGTTGATTTAGGAGCCTTTGAAGTCAAGTATGACGATGAAAATCTGGTTTTTATTCTTCTGGGTTCGTTGCTCTTATCGTGATATTATCACGGCGAATGATGTTTATAATGCATTATTCTCTAAGGAGAAAATGAAACATCTTATTGATTATTCTGATGGTCCGATAAAGAGCCTTATTGTTGGAGGGAGAACCCAAGAAAGAAGTTCAAAAAGTGACTATAGAGATAGATCAAAGTCAAGAAAATCTTGAAGGACTTGCAATTACTGTAAAAAGGATGTCACATAAAATCTGAGTGTTGAAAGCTATAAAATAATGTTAAGAAAGAGGATGATATTCTGGCTGAAAGCAGACATAAAATTGCGGAGAAACTAGTATTATTGACGTCAAAGATAGTGAACTCCTCTGGCTATATGTATCATATATGTCCCAATCGGGACTAGTTTTCAACATATGTTATAGTTGCTAAAGGTGTTGTATTGATGGAAAACAGTTCATCCTATAAGGTCGTGGGTATAGGAACAATAAAAATCAAGATGATGGAGTTGTTTGAACACTTGATAATGTGAGACATGTTCCTGATTTAAAGAGAAATCTTATTTTTCTTAGTACCCTCGATTTAAAAGGGTACAAGTACATTATTGAGGTGGAGTTATGAAAGTTAATAGATGTGTACTTGTCGTGATGAAAGCTGAAAGAAAACTTTACATGTTATATGTTCTTAAAAACTCCACAGCTGTAGACAATGTTGTTGTCACTGCCTCCTCGTTATATGATGATGATGATGATGTGACAAAGTTGTGGTATATTACGACTTGGTCATATGAGTCGGAATGGAATGAACGAGTTGAATGAGCAAGGACTATTAGATTATGGTGATCCAGATGAGTTTTGGTTGGGGCTGAGCCTAGACTCGCGATATAACCATAGTGACATTGCGCTCACTAGGCCTAATTATGTGTCCTATAAATATATGGTCTTAGTTAGAGTTTTATTCATACACAAAGAATATTGTTCATTACTCTTCTCTCTATCTCTAAGTTATAATCTTCTACTTTAACCATAGTGAATTTTGCCTCCTCAGTCCGTGGTTTTTTCGTATTGGGTTTCCACGTAAATCTTGTGTTATTTATCGTGATTTCGTGGTTGATACTTCATCTCTTCTTTATCTTATTAGTCTCAGATTCATATTTTGTTTTCAACAACTTTTTCATGGGCATAATATTATTGGATTGAAGTTTTTTGACCATCGCGTCAACAACAATTAGAAAAGAGTTAGGTTCACTACAAGAATCTACAACACTAAAGGAATACTAGATTATATTCACTCTGATCTCTAGGGTTCGTCAAAAGTACCTTCTATGGGAGGTGCATATTATATGTTGACGATTATGGATGATTTCTCCAGAAAATTTTGGGTTTTCTTATTGAAGCGAAAGAATGGTGTGTTCTCTAAGTTTAAGGAGTGGAAGACAATGATTGAGAATTAGACTATAACCAATAAAACGTTTGCATACTAATAATGATTTGGAGTTCTGTTCTGAAGAGTTTAATACTCTATGCACGACTGAAGGAATAATGAGGCACTACAAAGTGTCTAAAAATTCACAATAGAATGGTGTGGCAGAGAGGATGAATAAGACTCAAATGGATAAGGTGTGTTGTACGATCCTTAATGTTAATTTATAAAAATCATTTTGGGTTGAAGCTGCAACTTTAGAATTCTCCGTCGGCTTCGATTAATAAACAGACTTTGCAAGATATATGGTATGATATTACTTCTAGGTATTCTGATTTGAGAATTTTTGGTTATTCGACGTATGTTCATGATGATCAAGGAATATTGGAGGCTCGATTTGTGAAGTATATGTTCATCGGTTATAAATTCGGTGTAAAGGGGTACAAGCTATGGTGTTTAGAATTAGAAAGGTAATAATTAGTCGAGATGTTACTTTCGATGAAACACATATGTTAAATTTTACACTTCTCATATCTTCTTGTGATCAGATTGGACAAAAAATTAACCCTTTTCGAGATAAAATTAAGCAAAAATTTAGCAAGTAGGTGAAGTTTGAGAGCATACCAGAATTGGAATATGCAACACTACCAACAACTACACTAGAGTTCTCTGATAACTAGTAAAAAAATCATTAATACCGAGTGGTTTTCCCCTCGATAATACCTTGATTTTCAATCGGTATAGGGAAATACCGATTAGATTTAATACGATTGTCACCATCGCTAGAAGTTCTCTCGCTAATACGAATTCAAGGAACGCCGCTTGGTTAATAACCAATCGGTATAGGCAAATACCGATTAGATTTTAACAAATCGGTATAGAGAATACCGATAAACACCGATTGAACTTTAACCAATTGGTATAGGGAACACTAAGAAACACTGATTGGTTATTATAGGCAAAGTAATTAAATATATATATATATTTTTTAATTAAATTACAAACCCTAAAATAGAAATATAATTAAATTATAAACTAAAATAAAATATAAAATTGAACCAAAATTAAAGCATTTTAAAAATCTTATAACAATAATTGTTCAGTACTACACCAAAATTTGAATTCAAATTATATATAACAAATGTTTTTAAACAAACACAAAATAATAATCATAATTACTTTATTAAATTTGTGTCTTCTTCCCCAGAATCATCGTCGTCGTCTTGTTGTTGGGCTACACGGGTGGAATTGCCTCTTATGAACTTTGGCCCGATGATTGATCGACATTAATAAATTGTGTAAACACTAAAGGATTAATTGATGACCGCCACACATAAATAGTGACATAATCCGCATCATCTCGGCCCTCTCCTCCCTCATCCTATATTCCATATATGCTCGTTATTTCCTCATCATATCTTCCAATGTCCTTTGTTGATCACTCATCTTGTCTTCCAAATCATCGAGCTTTCGTTGCATTGTCAAATTATCTTTTTTTTGGAGTGCGGATGATCTCGAACTTTCTAATCCCATCTTAAGAATTTTTCCCTTGTCTTGAGGGTCAAAAACTCCTTCAATCAAATCCACATTAGAAATATTGAGACATTCAGCTCGCATATGTCTCATCTCATCCTAAAACAAAATATGTTAATGACAATAATAGATAAAATATTAAGTAAACATATTTTATACTTACCACTTTCTCTAGTACGTCTAGATCAACATATTTATCCTTTTTGGTCTTAATCGCCAAAAAGAAATCTTCATAACTTGGAGTTGCTCTTTCTTGCACTTTCTAAGATTGAAAGTTCAATTTTAATTTATTTAAAAACAAAGTTAAAAAAAAATCTTACAATTTCTCGCTACAGTTGTGTGAACGTTTTTCTACCAGACCAATGTACATATTTTAATTTTTTGTTTTCTATTTTGGCAGCGCTTCATTTTTGCAATCAATATAATATTAGATTAAAAAAATCATATTAATTAAAAACTTTAAATGAAGAAACCTGAAATTTATCGGTAAAATAATGGTTCTCAAACAGTCACTCTCAATCTTATTGGGTCATTTCCTTCGGCCTATCCGGTCTGATTGCATCCACATTTCCCTCGAGAGGCCTTATCTTGTTGGTATTTATTTTGTACATACAATCCTCCTACATTGTCTTTATATGTCTCAATGTGTTATCTCAATAACTCTCAATATTCTCTGAATCAAATTTATCCTAAATATAAACGATTTATAAGAAATAAAAGATTAACTTTGAACGGAGATGAGACTATTGATCTAATCTCAGCTGCCCACCTCCCTTCAGCCGCCCACCTTATAAATGAGACTATTGATCTAATCTCAGCTGCCCACCTCCCTTCAGCCGCCCACCTTATAAATGAGACTATTGATCTAATCTCACCATCTATGCCGAGCTTACTCGCTATCTCTAGAGCTTCTTCTTTGTCAGGACTCTTATGTCTAGATATATCTCCTCCGCTCAACACCTATTTTGAATTCAAAATCTATTTTCGTCGTTCAAGATATATCTCATCCGTTCACCATCTTAATTCAACATTTGTTTTGAATTAGAATAATTCGAATTCAAGATTTGGCAATTAAAAAAATTGAATTCAATTCGAATCGAATTCGGTTCAGTTTTATTAGAAATTTTTTGAATTCGGTTTGGTTTCGAATTGGATAAAAAATTTCTAAGAATCCGAACCGATGAATCAATGTAGATACAATATCTCATTTGATCTTATCCACTTATATGATAAAATGTTTTAACTAATTGGCTAAACACTTTAAGGTCCTACTCATTAAATTCGTTGTTGTCAATTTTATGAAAGGGTGTAGATTTTAGATTGTCTTTAGATTATGGTGATGTTCACAACAATTACAAGTTGCGTAAATGAATGTGCAAGTTATCATAACGAACTTTGATGAGATCATTTGCTCCAATTAAACAACTCAAAAATACAAATATCATTCGGTTTTGGATGAAAATTCAAATTTTGACGGAGTTCAGCAACATCATAAACTAATCTTTTTTCACAAGGTAAAATTTTATATAATATTTTATATTTATTTTTACGTTTGTTATATTTTTATTAAAGTTTTTACAATGTATTTTTTATATAGGGTAAAATATATAATACAACTTTGACTACAATAATAAAATTAGGCCTTGTTTGGATTGAGGTTTTTTAAATAACCTAAAGGGAGAAAATAATAATGATTGGTGATGATTTTGAGAAAGTGATAATTATTTTTGGTTAAATGACTTAAATGGTATTGATATATATAAATAAAATAAAAAATAATAATTTAAAATAGAGGGTAATTTAGTATTTTGGTTAATGAAATGAGTGATATGATTATTGAGAAGTGAATGATTGGAAAATTAATTTTTATTGAATTTTTTAAAAAACCCAAATAGAACCAGGCCTACAAGTTAGAATAGACTAACTTGCTTAGATGGTAATAATAAAATGAGAAATTTCATTAAGGATATTGAAAATTGAAACATCAAATAAAACAAATCAAACCAGGCTTTCAGCATTAAATGTTCTAACCAAACACTGTAGAGTAAGAACTTGAGCCATTGGTTGTTCAAATGTGATAGGTGACACAGTCATTATATCCCATTAAAATACACAGCAAATTTAAAACTATATATATTTAATTGACTTGACACAATGAGATAAGGTTGTCACACCATGATATATAGTGGGTTTTTAAAATCTCACAAGTCATGTTAAATTTTGATATTAACCCTCAGCTAGTTAAAAAAACTCACAAATCCGATTAGAGTTTGATATTCACTCTAAACTGTTTTAAAAAAAAATGAAATAATCAACGTGCCTCTAAACTTTAGCCAAATATTATCTTGGAATAACATTTTTTTAATCAATTAATAAATTGTTTTATTGCAATTTCTCTGTCACATGAGTGTGATAGATAAAATTAGTATGTTTCTATCAGACATAAGACATAATGAATCTATAGGTCTTCTTCTTTTTAGGTTTTTTAAATAATTATAAAAAATTAATTTTATAATCAATCATTTTCATCAATCACATCACTTATTTCATTAACTAAAATACTAAAATACTCTCTATTTAAAATTATTATTTTTTATTTTATTTATATAAATCAATACTTTTTAAGTCTTTTTATCAAAAATAATCATCACTTCCTCAAAATTATCAATCATTATTTTTTTCCCTCTCTAGGTTATTTAAATAACCTCAATCCGAACAAGGCCATATTTCAATGAGTAGAATTCGAAAATGAGACTTCATTTGCAATCGTGATTTGCATATAAGGCCTCGTTCTCTTTAAGTTTTAAAAAAAAATATTCAAAATTAATTTTTTAATTAATCAATTCTTAACAATCACATCACTTATTTTATTAACCAAAATACTAAAATATCTCATATTTTAAATTATTATTTTTTATTTTATTCATATATATCAATACTTTTTTAAGTCTTTTTATGAAAAATAATCATCACTTCCTCAAAATCATCACAAATCATTACTTTTTCACTCTTTAGATTTTTTCAAAAACCCCAATTCGAACAAGGCCTAAATTTCGGAACTATATCCTAGTTAGACCGAAATTCTCACAAGCCTCGTAGAAAATTTTAGCTTATGTTATTTTTTGGTAATACTCTAAGTTGTTAAACCATATATTCAGGGCCCGCCCTGGGTAAGGCAGCCAATGCACTTGCATAGGGCCCCTCCACTTTTATAGGGCCCCCATTTTTTTATATTTAATAATATTATTTTTTTCTCTTTTTTTCTTCTTTAATATTAAATATATATTATAAAAATAACTTTTTTATCTCTTTTTTAGTCTCGAATTATAATATATTAATTATTTATATTTTATTTTATTAATTAAAATTAAATTTTTTTCTACAATTTTAGGGACCCAAAATTTAAATTTGGATAGACCTCAAAATCTCATACTTTTCGGGCCGGCCCTACATATATTCACTAATATACCATTACAAACTAAATTAATCATTTAAACACTAAAACCCTATTAGTAAAAAAAAAATAGGCTAATGGTTTTCGGCATGGCGTGCGATATGATTGAAGTCACAACATACATGGACGATACGATCTTTTGAGCACTCTATTCTAACTCTGATAATCTGTCAATGGGCAATGTTAGGCCTTAAAATTGAACAATTCAGAAATAACACAATCAACACAATTAAGAACTGTGTTAGGACAGTATGTCAAGTTAAGTATTTTGACCTTGCAGGACAATTTTGATTTGTGCTGTTATGGAAATATGCACATATCTAATCTCAATTTTCATTCGGTGTGAGGAACATATTTATGTAGGAGCTCAGGTGACTACCGTTTCAAATATATATGGTAAAAATTTGACATTTCTTACAAAATTTAAATATAGTTTACTGTTTGTTTAATTAACTATTAATTTATCCACTCGTTTTATGTATAAAAAAAAATCGATATTTTTTTAAGTCCAATTTAAATTTTTTTCAAAACCACCCCAACTCTAAATCCTGTATTTATCTTTTTAAAAATAATATTAAGCCTTTTTAGTATAAAGACACTAAAGACGAACATATTCTCATCTATACAAAATAACAATAATCAAATCAAAGTGGGCTAACGAATTCTAGAATACATTTTTGTGATATTTAGTGTGTGGTTGGTATATAATATTGAGTAAAAATAATTGTGCTTTTAGAAATATTTTGAATTTTATTTTAATAAATGATAACATCTCTTTAAAAGAACCCATAACAAATAAAAAAATCTCCCCTGACAATATATTTGTCTTATCATGTGAATATGACATTTTAACTTGTATTACTAGTATTATTTATTTTATTTTTTATATTTAAATTTATTACTCTAAATAAAACTCAAATATCAATTTATAAACAATATGGATAGACCTAATTGCATAGTCTTTCAGAGTCTTTCCACGGCCTTACTTGAGTAAGTGATTTTTTGGATTTTGTTTGGGTTTTATCCAAAAAAATTCTTATTTGATAAAAAGTATGAAAAAATTGGTTTTTAAAATTTAAAGACTAATTTGCCCTTTGACTTTAGAAGATATGGTGTAGGTGAGAGAATGATGATTTAGAGAGAAAAGATAAAATTAGAGGGTAATTTTGGTATTTAAATGATAAAATTATTTAATTTTATAGTTAATAAGATGTTTGGATTTTGGGATAAAAACTGAGTTTTATCCCAAAAACCCCTTCATCAAACTAGGCCCACATGTTTGATTGATCTTGAGATATGTTAATGTAGCCTGTTACTATGAGGTGCCAATAAATATTTTTGAAACTTTGGATGTGGATATTTATTTTTAAATATGACTTTCCATTATATTCTATAGGCTGAGAAGATCTCAAAGTTTGTTGTCATTTTAGATAGTAATATTTATGTTATATATATAATTTTGTTTTTCAAAAGTCTTTAATACTACAACCTATTAAAAATAAAAAATTGAAAAAAGATGCCAAACAAAGTTGTTGAAATAGAAGAATGGAATATTTGGGAGAATGGAATGGAACTAGAAGCTGGTAATGTGGGAATTTAATTATTTGATTAAGCAACTCAATCTAATCCAACAAAACTACCCTTTTGTGGGTCTCTCTCTAATGAAACAAAACTATAATATCCTTCTTCCTTGGTGTGGAATATTATAATCAGATAACTACAAATTCTGAATTAATATTGCATTATCTTTACAATATTAAATAAATTACAGTAATCTATATTTCTTGAATGGACAAATGTTTCCCATCCAATAATGAATCTTCAACACACCATTATGATTGACTATCTCAAGAAATTTTATTTAAGATGACAGATAGAATCTTGGAAAATGCACTGTAAATGAATCATAGTAATTATAATTATTTAAAATAGATTGAAGACATATCTTAAAAACATTTGCCTGTTATTGTTATCTTAAAAATTTGCCTGTTTTGGTGTCAAATCTTGGCAAGAACTTAATTTTAATCTAATTTTTTAAAAATAAATTTGTAAACAAATAAATAAAGTTTATGTGTTTCTTTTTCAAGATTAAATTTATTATCCATTGTAAAATGTTTTTCTCCTTGCTTTACAAATAATAAACAAGGCATAACCCTAGGAATTAGGGCAGAATATATAAATATTTAACTAAAAAAATGGGTGAGCAACTCTAAACACAAAAATATTTGGACAAATGAGTCTGCTAGAAGTCAAAACTGTGAATTGTGAACAATTTGAAGAAGAAAAATCAAAATCAAAATCAATAACTCGATCTAACTCGACTCATTTTGCTTTAAGTGCAAATAAACTAATAGAATAAAGAAGTTATATTGTCTTGATAATTTAATTACTTTCAAGTTAAGATGGGTTTAGATTGGTAGGGCTATGAAAAAAAAAAACAAAAAACTGATAATTAATCTAACAAAAGCTTACCGGGTTAACCATAGGGCTGTGAAAAAAAAACGAAAAATTAATAATTAATCTAACAAAAACTTACCGGTTTATTGGTTAACCGGTTATAACGATTCCAGTTAACCGGGTTTTTACCGGTTAAACCATCCGATTTTCGGTTGAACTAATGTTTTAGCGGTCGGTAATAATTTATCATATATTTATATTAGTTATTTTGTAAATATTAGATATATTATAAATAATATTTAATAATATATATTAGTTATTTTTAAATTATAATTTATATAAAATTGTTTTTAAAAAAAACTAATTTATATGTATATTAATATAAAAAATGAATTTGTTAAAATATATTATATTGTTACAATAATATAATATAACATATTTTTAAATATATCTATATATTTTTAAATATATCTATGAAATATTATTATAGATAAAAATGAAGAATACTATAAAATTAAGGAGCAAACAAAAATTAAAAAAAAATTATTTAATAAGTTTAATACTTAATTTAAAAAGTTAAATTATCAGTTAACGGTTAAATCGGTTAATCGACCAATACCGACCGAAACCAATAGAACTAAAACCGATTACACCGACACAAATATTAGCCAGTTAACCGATTTTGTAAAATAAGAGGTAAAATCGATATAATGAGGATAAATAATACTTTTAATTAATCCTTAATCTAATAATCATAAATAATGGATATAATTATGTTAAAAAAATTATTGTCTTAATACAATACATTATTGGTTTATATTATTATTTTAACTCAATTATTAATTATTAATTTATACAATATCAAAATATTTAATATAAATTTTGGAATAATTTAATTAGTTTAAAATATTTTATTTATTTATATCATATATTATTAACATTTTTATTAATATAATCTTATTATTTGATTGAACAAGTTAATTTTAAATTATTCAAGTAATAATAGTAAGTTAATTATTAATTATTAAAAAATAAAGTATGATAACTAAATTTTAAAAAAAATATATTATTTTATGATAATATTAAATTTAACTATACAATTACTTTAATATATAATCATGGATATATTAATCATTATTTCACAGTTATTTTTAAAAGTCAAGTTTTCAAATTACTATTTTATCTTTTACTAAATTTAAAATTATTATTCATTAAACAAATCATATTTGATTATATATTTTAAACCTTTTTTTATGGAATTTTAAATTTAATAAATAAAATTCAAAAACTTTAAAATAGATTAAGCGATAAAAATACGTGTCTAATAATAAAAGTTAGGACTTATATTTTAATTAAAAAAATAATATTACTTTAGATTGATTAAATTTAAAAATATAAAAAGATATTTTAATAATATAAAATACAAAATATTTAAATTATCTAATTTTTATTTAAAAAATTCTTTTCAAAAGATCACACAAATATCTAAAAATATAATATTAAATAAACATTTAGACTACTATATATATACATATATATTTTTAAACTTGAAAAGATAAAAGTATTTTTATTTAATCTAAACCTACATTATTCAACCATAATTCAAAATTATGTATTTTTTAATTAATTAAATTATAATTTATTGATGGAAATATTATATATATTTTTAATGTATCATTATATGTATTTATTTTGTAAAGTGTCAATATATATTAATATTATTTTTAAAACAATTAAATAAAAAATTACCTCAATAATATCAAAACTTATAACTTTTTTTTAAAATAATCTAACATTTATGTAAAAAAAACCCTGAAAATAAATAAGACAACTTTGGAAATTGAAATATTTTAAAAAATTAATAATAAAATAATTCAGGAATTAATTCTAGAATAAAATATTGATATAGAAATGAGGATACAATAATAGACATGACCTATCAAATCCTAGTTACTAATTGATGTATATGCTTTGAAGGGAGAGAATAGACTTGAGAGAGCGGACAATGTGGGGGGAAAGGTGTCAGAAAGGAAGACTCTTTTTCTATTTACCATTTTTTTATACCGTTTGTTTGGAGTTATCGTTAGTTATTTGAAAACTAATATCAATATTTAATTAAATAATATAAGAAAAAAATAACATTTTATGAATTATTTAAATAATTTGTACCTTATTTGAAAATTAGATGAACTTTGAAATTAAATTTGTATTTGATATTTTTGTAATTATTCAAATAAGGATTAACTAAATACTATTATCACTAAACTACAAGATATTAATAATAATTATATAGATTAAATTACTAAAATAATTGGTAATATTTTTTAAAAATAAAATATTATAGTTTGATATGTTTATTACTAATTTAAATAAGTTGATTAATTATAGTATAAAATTGTTTTTACAAAATCTAAATATCAAATAAGTTTTATAAGATTTTTTTTAAGTAATTTATAATATTGTTATAAAAATAATTAAATTTAGATTATAATTTTAAAAATAATTAATTAAATAAGTTATAATTCATAAATTAATAATAAATAGTTATTATTTAAAAAAAATGGTTTTCTTATCAAATTAACTTGTATAGACTATCTTCTTGTTCGGATTAGAGTTTTTTTTTAGATTTGGTTATTTAAAATAATATTTATTGGTGATAATTTTAATGTGTTGAAGATTTATTTTTTAATAAAAAAACTTAAATAGTATTAATATATAATAATAAAATAAAATTAATAATTTAAAATATTTCAATATTTTAGTTAATAAATTAAATAATTTGATATATAAGAAAGATTTAAATATAATTTTTATTTTGATTATTCAAATAACTCAAATTATTTTATCAGCAGAATTTTTTTTAAGGGGCTTGACATTAATGTAACAAAATATTTTAAAAAAATTGCTTTAAAAATAATCAAACCTAAACAAAATATATATTATTTATCATAAAACCACTAAATTACTCATATATTATAAGATTTAAAAAAATTGAATATATATATATATATCTATATATATATTATTTAAATTAAATTTCATTTTATTTTGAGTTGTGCTTAAACTCAATATACCATGTATACATTTGATTGAATTTATCACATCATTAATAACTTTGTAAATTAATTTTAAAATAATTAATTAAACAAAAATATAAATAATAATAATATCTACAAAAATTATTATTAAATAAAGACACAAGTATCAAGATTATAAATAATAGTAATAAATAATAATGATTTGAAATGAAATTTCCTTACTAAATAAATATGAAACTAGACAAATAGTACTTGTACAAAATTCAGTTAAATAAAAATAATTAAATACTAATAAATATAATATTCAATAACTTAAAATTGAAAAAAAAAAACTACTTTTTTTTTATTAATATGCATAATTGTTTCTCATTTTAAAATAATATATTTTATATAATATAATATAATAAAAATTATTACGGTAAAAATGTTATGATGGCTTTTTACCTTACAAAATAAATAATAATATTAATAATATATATATATATAATATATTATAGTGTTGTGAATGTTAATAAAAAAATATAACACAAAATATTTTTTAAAAAAATTAATTAATATATTATGGTGTTGTTTAAATTGATTTGATTAATTTAAATAGATCAAACTACGAAACATAATAAAATAATTTTTATTATATTAAATATTATATCTTATAAATTATATTTTTTTTTAATTAAATCGTTGTAATAGGTAAGCTAATTTGAATGCTCAAATTTAATACAAATCCAATCTATTATCTATCTTGTGGTAAACTGAATTTTGTTTGTCTGTGCATTACTTTTATTTTTATTATATTCATTAACCTAATATATATATATATATATATATATATATATATATATATATATATATATATATATAATAATAATAATAATATTTTTTTTCTTAATATTATATGAGAAGTGGAAGGGGGAGAATTTGAAAAAGGAAATGAAAGAACAAATGACATGGTGTCACCTTAATATATGAAAAAAAAAAGTAAAAAGTATAAATAAAAAAGAGAAGAGAGAAATTATTTTATTTTTTCAGCTAATTAAATTGTGTCATCCAATCATTTATCATATTATGGGCTAGTTTGATTCAGCTTATTATTGACCAATTTATTATGAAGTAAGTTTGATATGATCTTAGTTTATTTAATTGTTAAGTTTGTGTATGTTTGATTCAGCTTATATGCCCAGTTTATTTATTTTTTATATTTGTAATATTAATTAATAATTAATATTATATATGTATATAATGTTATATTTATTTATTAATTTAATTTTAAATACTAATAAATTTAAATTAAAAAATAGTATATATTTGAAAATAAATATTAATATATTAATATTTATAAATTTTTGTTAATATATAATTTTAAATATTAATAAATAATTTAAATTAAAAATTAATATATTTTAAAATAAATGATATGAATAAAGAAAGTAGTTTATTATTATTATTATATATATTTTTCACTTTTCAACCCTCCTTTTCTACTCAATCTTTCAATTGTCAATTCATTTTCCAGCTCTCTTACCCTATTCTTATTATCATTTATTATCATTTATTTCGGTCATGTTTGATTAATTTCAACTGTAATATGTACTTTGTGATAATTAATTAAGTGATTTTTGAAACTATAATTATAAAAAAAAAAATTATATTTCATATTTTGCTTAATTGTTTTATATATTAAGTTACATATATTATAAATAAAAACATATGTAAATGTATACTTTTTATTATAATAATTTTATATAAATATGTAAAAAAATATTATAAATATATAGAATATATGAGAGAGAATAAATAAAATGATTAGAAATAAATTAAATAGATAAGAGAGAATGAATAAAATAATTAGAAAATAATAAAATATATGAGAAAGAATAAATAAAAAAATATTTAAAAATGATAAGAGAGAAAAATACTGAGATTATAATCTTAAACACTGAGGAGGGAGGTAGAGAGAAAATTGAGTTTAAACGCAAATAGTGCAAATAGTGTGTTTGATTATAATTTTTGCCTGAGTTTATTACGCAAAATTACTGTAGCAGTTTATTACGTAAACGCCCAAACGAGGTCTATATATTACCATAAACAATAGTAACGAAAGTACATATTACCATGGTTATTGGTATCACTATTGGTAAAATAACTCATAATTAGCAGCGTTGTGTTCAATTGTTGTGCTTTATCAATGTGACTATTAGCCACTTATTGTTAATTTAGTTATATGGTCCATTCAACAACATTGGTACATAACCCATCACAATTGATATACTACGAACAACGTCGTAATTATTAATAATTGTGAATTTTAGTTTCAACGTTTTACCTTCAAAACATCTTCAGCATTAGTATTGTTCCATCATTAAGGACCTCCAAAAAATGCACAAACTATTTTGTTACGATGACTTTTAACTTTTAACGATAATATTGTAATAAGGAATGAATTCAAGAATTATAGTTGGGTGAGATTAAGAAAATAAAATGAAAGTTATGGATAAATGGGTGGATGAACGTGAACTTTTCCGTTTTTAGAGAATCAAATAAACAAATAATGAGAAAAAAAAAGAAATTAGGAGTATATCACCTTCTTACCGTAAAGAAAAAATCTTTTAATTTTTGGTGTCGGTTTAAGCCACCTCAGCCCTAACGTGGATTGAGATATAAAAGAATTTTAAGAACTAACAGAAAATACTCATCAAGAAACTCTATATAGTAAGTGGATATATATGATTGACTACATATTTTTACAATCGTTATTGTGTTCTATGACAATAATAGCTTTACTTTGTGCTTCACCGCTAATTGGGGAGATTTAGAAGCAAAACAAGGATGACACAACTAGTCAAGGAACCTTGGAGGACACAAATCGCTCTGAGACACTGACCATTGTATCACGAGGAACTTAGAGACCGTTGCTATCATTCATTCGGAAGGCTAGTAGGAATGGAGTTCCGCCTATTCAACAAAAAGTGAACCATTTGAGACATGTGTCATGACAATTAATTTCTTAACTTTTTTTCATTTAAATTCACAATACTAGTAGAATTAGGGCTATTAGCTATGGACTTTGACGACGACGAAGATACGCCCGGGTTAATAAATATTATTAGTGATGGCGATCAAAGCGTCGTAGTTAATTAATATTATTAGCGACGACGATGTTACACTGATGCTGATAAAAATTAGCAGCGACGGTTTTTGTTGTTGACACCGTCGTTAATAGTATGGCTTTCCCATCCATCTCTCGCCACTATTATGATCGATAGTTTTCGTTGTCAAAGTTGTCGCTAATAGTCAGTTTTCCCGGCCATTATTAAAAAAGATTATCAGGCACAGCGATAGTATAATGTCGTGGATGATAATCAATAATATCAGCCACGACATTATGCTATCACCGTGGCTGATATTCTAAAGACTATTAGAAAAGTCAACTTCATGTTTTGAATCAGGTTATATCTGATCACTGCCCGATTAAATTGTTCTGGGAAAATGAAGAAAGGTTCAAAAGGCTCTTTAAAATTTTCAATTTCTGGATGGATAATGATAAATTCAAGGGTATTCTCGAAATCGTATGGTCAACAGATGTCAGAGGTTCCAACATGTACAGGGTTTCTGAGAAGCTTAAGCTCCTGAAGAATCATCTCAAAAGCTTTGACAAGAAGAAGTTCATCAATATCTCCAATAGAGTTCTGGCTGCTAGAGAAAAACTGGAAGAGGTTCAGAAAAAGTTATTAAGGGATGATAGTGATGAACAACTCAATGAAACAGAAAGATATGCGCTTGAAAACTTCAGGAAGCCGAGTCTACTTGAAGAGAATTTTGTTAGACAAAAATCAAGACAGAGCTGCCTTTCGTTGGGTGACAAAAACACAGCTTTCTTCTACAGAAAATGCAAGGCTATAAACATGAGTAACAATGTGTACAAGCTGAAGAATGATGATGGTGAATATGTTCAGGGTCAAAAGGGTGTCCAAGATCTGGCTATTGATTTCTATAAGCAGCTTATGGGTACAAGAAAGCAACATCAAAGTCACCCGAATACCTTGTATCAAATTATTGATAGGAAAATCTCTGTAGAAGATAGTCGCGAGTTGATAAGGGTGGTCACGAAGGTTGAGGTTAAAGAAGCTCTGTTTAGTATTGATGAGAATAAAAGCCCGGGTCCTTATGGGTTTAATGCACAGTTCTTCAAAGATAATTGGTCGGTTGTGGGTAAAGATGTTACTAATGGGGTTCTGGAGTTTTTCAAAAATAGGAAGATGTTAAAGCAATGGAATACAGCGGTCTTAACCTTAATCCCTAAAACTGCGGTACCTGAGAAAGTATAAGATTTCAGACCAATTTCCTGCTGCAATGTGATTTATAAAATAATTTCAAAAATCATTACTAAACGTTTTAAAAATGTTATAGGAAAAATAATAAATCTTAATAAATCTGCATTCATCCCCGGTAGGACAATCTCTCATAATATTCTTCTCATGCAAAGCCTATTAAAAGGCTACGGGAAAAAGAAAATATCCCCGAGAGTGGCTTTCAAAATAGATATCAAGAAAGCTTTCGACTCTGTTAGATGGGAAGCCATTCAAGACTTTCTGGTTGTTTATGCTTTTCCTATGATTTTTATCGATTGGATTATGCAATGTGTTTTAATAATCCTACTTTGTTGTTAGCATCAATGGAGTCCACAGAGGCTATTTCAAGGGTGAAAACGGGGTAAGGCAAGGTGACCCCCTCTCTTCTTACCTTTTCGTATCTATCATGGCGATCTTTGAGAGCATCTTCGCGATGTTCCGAAAGAATCGTCCATACATCTTTCACCCATTCTGTGAGGTAGAGGAGGTAACACATTTATGCTTTGTTGACGATTTGTTCATTCTAGCGCACGCAAATGTTGATTCCATTAAAACTATTAGGGTTGCACTAATGTTTTTTTCTGAGATAACAGGTTTAACTATTAATGAAAGCAAAAGTGTGGCATTTTATGGAGGCGTGAATGACGAAACAAAGCAGGACATCTTCAACATCATGGGCATCAAGGAAGGCAGTTTTTCCATAAGGTACTTAGGAATTCCGTTAACTGCGAAGTAGATCGAGATCTCACACTACAAGCCGCTGATTGAAAAGGTAAAAAACACGATATCTGGCTGGGCAGCGAAAAAACTTTCTTATGCAGGGAGGATCGAACTTATCAAAACCGTGGTTATGGGCATAGTTGGCTATTGGGCGCAGCAAATGGTC
This sequence comes from Impatiens glandulifera, assembly GCF_907164915.1. Taxonomy (NCBI): domain Eukaryota; kingdom Viridiplantae; phylum Streptophyta; class Magnoliopsida; order Ericales; family Balsaminaceae; genus Impatiens; species Impatiens glandulifera. The sequence continues at coordinate 99,473,599 of NC_061862.1, forward strand.
ATTCTGAAGAAGGTAATGAAGGAACTCGACACACTAATGAGAAACTTTATCTAGGATAGTAGTGGAAGAGGAGGAAAGAAAGTCAAATAGACCGCTCTCTACAAACCGAAGGACGAGGGAGGCATCGACTTGAAGAAATGTATCGAGTGGAATAAGGCTCTAACCTTCAAGCATCTGTGGGCTTTGGAGCGCAATCAGGGTTCACTATGGATCAAATGGGTGCATACGAGATTTATAAAACACGAAACCAACATCTGGACCTGTAAAATTCACAAAGGTATGAGCTGGTCTCTAAAAAAGATTCTTAAATTAAGAAGCGATATTGCAGATCTTTATGACATCCGACTAGAGGACGGGAAAGGCACTCTATTCTGGCACGACCCTTGGTTTGAAAACCAGCCTATCATCGACAAGGAGGAGTTTCAAAATACTCGTATCAGAAGGGACTACGCAAAAGCAAAAATCAGAGACATCAAAGACGAGAATTGGAACTTGCTCTTGAGAAGAATTCCAGAAGGAAAGAGGATACTTGATCATATAAGTAACATACAACTACACGACAGACCGAATATTCATGAATGGAAAGATGAGGACAATGGAAAGCTGGTATTGAAGAAAATATGGGAGGTAATCTGGGAAAAAGCGCAAAAAGTAGAATGGGCTCCTCTTGTATGGTCAACAAAGATTATCCCTCGACACCAGTTCATCATATGGCTCGCCTTCTGGGAAAGACTCAGCACACGTGATCGTATCAGTAAGTATATGAGCATCCCGGACGCGAGCTGTCTTCTATGCATAAGAAATGAAGAAACCATAGATCACCTATTCGGGAGCTGCTGTATTGCTTCGGAGCTTTGGGACAGATTCTATAAAAGCCTGGAGTTGATCAGTTTCCCGAGAGAATAGAATGAAATCAAAAAAGCGGCACTACTCAAAGCCAAGGGAAATAGATTTGCAACAAGCGTGTTCAAGTGCGGCTTTGGAGCAGTGGTGTATAACATTTGGCAAGAACAGAATGCAAGGGTATATGACAGAACCCGCAGGAGCATTGACGAGTTATAGAAAGATATTGTATCGGATTACAGTGCCCACGCGGGAACGTGGAGAGGAATTCCAAGCACGGAGCAGAACAGGAATATCTGTAGGAACTGGAATTTATCGTTTTTTAAACTCACTAGAATTGAAAGCATTGTAAACAGATAATTCATTTACGTTTTTAGCTTTTATTCAGAATGTTACGACTTCAAAATCATTCTAGGCCTGTCTAGAATGATCTCTTAAACTCGTGGTTTTTTTTCCCGTTTTTGAGAATTTTTAATGAAATGACGCTAAGTCGTTTCCCCCCAAAAAAAAGACTATTAGAGACGGTGATAGCATAATGTTGTGGTTTTTTATCTATAATATCAGCCACGGAACCGACAAAAGTCGTGGCTGATATTATAAAGACTATTAGCCACAACATTATGTTATCGTCGTCGTTCATAATCCATAATATCAATGACGTGCCGACAAATTTTTTCGCTGACATTCTTTGCCAATGACCTTTATATAGCATGCTCCTCTCTCGCTTCTCCTTAAAGAATTTTAGATTTCCTTTAGTGGTGAAACTACTGATTTCCTTCCAACCAATATCGGGCTCTTCTCAATGATCATCAATCTCTTCTAAAAAATCTCCATCTTCAATTGGTTAGAAGGAAATTGAATATGAAAATTTTCCAGAAGAGCCTGATTGTCTATTGGTTAGAAACACATTGATTGAAAAATAAGACAAAGAGAAACCAAGTCCTTCAATCACTTCAGTGTCTTGGTTTATTGACTTCAAGTCGTCCATTAATGTGGTGTATCTATTCACTTTATTATTATCGACATATAAAGTTCTTCCTTCATTGCTTGGATCAATATTTATTTTGACCCTTCTTCTTCACTATGTGTAGGAACTAAGTCATCACATTCGTGTTTGTGGTTGTAAAAATTTATCAAATAACATGAAATTATGTTACAAATGAGATGGAGCAGATGCGTGGAGGAAATTGGTTTGGTTTTGAGTAAAGTTGTTGAAGAAGGTGGTGTTACACGTTTGGAGGTTAATTCATTTGTTAAGAACATAACAAGATAATAATAAAAAATGATATGACCTGGTGTAGGATTGAATGATTCTTTTGTTGATTCTTAAGATATGATCTGGTATAGGATTTGTGTAGCCATTTTTAAATAATAAAAATGATATGATGTGATGCAGCAATGTTTTAATTTAAGTGTTTAATTATGATTCCAAAACAAATAATTGAGGATTGTGAGGTGTAATAGTAACATTGGATCTTGAAATATTCAACAAAACTCTATTTTAAATTTGAAATATCTAGTTTTAACTTATTCACATTTTTCAGTCTTTCACAATTTTCAATCTTCAAAACAATCAATCAATTCCATTTTCATTAACTTATCATTAGACTTTATGGGTATATAAAAAAAGTATATTATTAGTGTCGTTTTAAAGGTAAGACTGACACTAATAAAGAGGAGTTTCAATTGAAACGTATTTTGGAAAAGAGTATTAGCGTCGGCGTTAGGGTAACGCCGACGTTAATATGTTATATTATTAGTGTTGGCTTTATCCTAAAGTTGACGCTAATAAAGAGGAGTTTCTTCTAAATTGAAACGTTTTTTTGGAAAAGAGTAACAGAATCGGCGTTAGGGTAACGTCGACGTTAATATGCTATATTATTAGTGTCGGTTTTTTTCCTAAAGCTAACGCTAATAAAGAGGAGTTTCTGTCAAATTGAAACATTTTTTTGAAAAAGAGTATCAGCGTAGACGTTACCTTAACGTCGACGTTATTATGTATATTATTATTAGTGTCGGCACTTTCGTGTGCCAAATGAATATTAGTGTCAGCGCACGATAGTGTCGACACTAATAATAATATAAAACTTGTACACTTCTTTTTTTCTTCTTTCTTCTCCGTTGCGATTCTCCCTCTTTTGCTTTGCTCTCTCTCGCTCCATTGCACAGTCGTCGATCGTTCGTCGTTCGTCCGTTGCTTCTCTCCTCTCTTCTTTACTTCAAGTAATAGTCTTAGGTTGTTTGATTTAGGTTGATATGTATTATTGATAGATTTAGGTTTGATTTTGGTTGATAGATATTATTGATAGATTTATGTTTGATTTAGATTGATAGATATTATTGATAATTTGATAGATTTAAGTTTTATTTGATAAATTGTTTGATCTATTTCCAAATAATGTTAGTATATTTGATAGGTTTGCAGATAAGTTATTGAAAAATTAGGTTATTTGATAGATTTGTTGATAGGTTATCCGATTATTTTTCTTGTTTTGTTGTTTACTTCAATTCGTTGTTCTTTATTTTCAGTTTTACCGGTCAGAATCAAGTATTCGAGATTTACTCATCGTCGGCATTCTTCGTTTGGTAAATTCTAAAATTTGCCTATATTTTTTTATTATTAGGATTGCGAGTTTAGAGAAATGACTTAATTAGATTATTAAGGTTGCATGTTTTAAAAATGACTTATTTGCATTAATATGTTAGGTTTTTTTCATTTTGTTTTGATGTTAAATTATATGTATCATAGGTATTGATTTCATTAATTGTCTAGTATGTTGATTAATTGATTATATGTTGCTATTAATTAAATAGGTATATGATAATTTTATTATTGGTGATAATTCCTAATTAAAATGGAAGTACCCGATAAAAGTTGGATGACTTTACGCCGATATGATCCAAATTATATTCAAGAGGTTAAAATGTTTATAGATTTTGCGATTAGGTCTACTAACAGAAATTTGATTGTTTGTCCATGTGTAAAGTGTGCAAATCGAACTTATGAGAATATAATAATGGTGAGAGATCATTTAATTGTGTTTGGGATCCATCAAAATTACATTTGTTTTGTACTTTCATGGAGAAATGAGATATTCGAATGAAATGGATGATGAGGAGGATGATAATGATGAATTAGATGACATCTGAGATGAAAATCCGGTTGGAGTTGGAGAGAATGCTATAAATAATAAAATGAACGAAGAAATTGATCAAGATGATCAATTTATGGAAGACATTATCAATGATTTGTATCCAACCGCTGAAACCTCAAATAATGAAAACCCTATTGACGATGCTAAGGCATTGTACCGGTTGTTGGATTATTCGAAACTTCCCTTTTACGAAGGATCCCGAATTTCAAAAGCCTCCACCATATTTAAATTACTTCACATAAAAAATGTTGGTTAATGGATCAACACGTCATTTGATTTGTTATTAAAATTGCTCAAAGAGGAAATATTACCAACTAATTCTAAGTTTCCAAGTTCATACTATGAGTGTAAGAAATTTATTACAGACATCGATTTAACGTGTGACAAAATTGATGCTTGTAAGAATGATTGTATGCTTTTCTGTAAAGAAGATAAAGATTGAGACTAGTGTAAAATATGTGTTGTGTCTAGATGGAAGATCAACTAATCAAGTGGTACGCTTCGGAAAAAGGTGAATGGGAAATTCATTCCAAATAAAACTTTACATTATTTCCCACTTGTACCGAGGTTGCAAAGGTTGTACATGTGCTCCAAAACCGCTCCTCGGATGACTTTGCGTAAAAATAATATTAATGTTGATGATGAAGTCTTAAGGCATCCAACTAATTCAATTACATGGACGTCCTTCAAAGAAAAGTTTAAAGATTTATCCTTCGAACTTCAGAATGTAATATTTTCTCTCGCAAGTGACAGGTTCTAGCCATTTGCAAATGGAAAGATTTCTTATAGAATTTAGCCAATTATTATTATCCCTTACAACATCTCTCTTACAATTTGTATGGATAAAAACAACTTCATTCTTTTCATGTTAATCCCCGGGCCAAAAACTCTCGGGGATTTGATTGACGTGTTTCTTCAGCCATTGATTGACGAGTTAAAAGAGTTGTGGCATACTAGTATGATGACTTACGACGCGAGCCATAAAAATATTTCAATATGCGGGAAACTACGTTATGAACCATTAATGATTTTCTGACATATGCAAATTTATCTGAATGGAGTACGAATGGTATACTTGCATGTCCGTGTTGTAATAAGAATACAAATTATTGAGATTGATACACTTCCAAAAAGAGTGTTACATGAGTCATTGACAGTTTCTTCCACCTACTCATCGTTGTCGCGAAGAAAGAGATTCTTTTGACGGTAATACAAAGATTCTTCCACCTACCCATCACTACTTCACGACTGAATTTAAGGTATAATAGTAATTTTTAATTCATTATATGTTTAATTGACTATTAACTAACAACTATAACTATCTTATAATTATAGAAAAAAGTACGACCAACGTCGACAACATATCGAAATTGGTATACACACCACACCAACAACAAACCATTTTCGCAAGTGGAGCGACAAGTGGTAAGTTTTAGTAAGAGTATTAAATTTTCATAATATCTAACAGATGGTATGTATGTTATTTGTACAAAAGAGGAAGTTTTGACACGCCCCTAGTTATGCAAACTTCTTTCTACATACGCATACTAAGAAAGCGACCACCGAGGATCCGACTCTCGTGCCTTCTCCGCATGTTCTACAGGTCATTATAAGTTTTAATCCTTTCTATCATTTTAGTTTGCATGTATAAGTTTAAAATTACTAACAATGTTGTAAATGATTGTAGAATGTGATGCGCGAGCAGCTAGAAGAAAACTCTGATAAGTCGTCGTTTGTTGTGTTTGAGGCTGCTTTAGGACCACAGGGACACGGGAGGGTGACCGGGATGAGATTAGGAATATGTTCAATGCACTTTAGAGTGGATCAACGGGTAAGTTTTTCCTCGAGCGTCAACAGCTCACGCATGTCTTAACGTCAACAGACGAAAGCGCTGATCGAGGAGAACAAAAATATGCAAGAACGAATGGCGTAGTAGGGACGTGAAATGGCGCATTAGGGACGTGAAATAGCGCAATAGAGACGTGAAATGGAAGAGATGCGCGCGATAATGCGTCCACAACAAGAGGCTATACAGACGCTTATTTCTACGATGCCTCCTCCCCCAATTAGTAGTGATTGACATACGATTTGAGATTTTAATTGAAACTTGGAATTCATTTTTATTTATAAATGATATTTTTTGCTAATAGTAGTACAACAACATATGAAACAGGTTTAATAAAATTTTAAAAAAATGCCAAAACCCGAGAGCAAGCATTATCAATATCGACGTTAGGGGAACGTCGACATTGATAAAGAACAATATTAACGTCGGTATTAGGGAAATGTCGACGTTAATAAGAGAACCAGAAATGTTCCAAAAATCTGAGAGCAAACATTTTCAACGTCAGCGTTAAGGGAGCGCTGACGTTGATAAAGAACAATATTAACGTCGGCGTCAGGGGAAACCGACGTTGATAATAGAACCAAAAATGTTCCAAAAACCCGAGAAAAAATATTATCAATGTCGGCGTTAATGGAGCGCCGACATTGATAAATAACAATATTAATGTCACCGTTATGGGAGCGCAGACGTTGATAAAGAACAACATTAAAGTCGGCGTTAAGGGAGCGCCGATGTTGATAAAGGACAATATTAGCGTCGGTGTAAGGGGAATATCGACGTTAATAAGATAATCAGAAATGTTTCAAAAACCCGAGAGCAATGATTATCAACGCCATATCGTTGTCGTTAATAACCATTATCTTTTAACGATGGACTTAGCGACGACGGACGACAGTATTATGGCTTTTATCGATGGTTTATGTCGTCGCTAATGATGTATTTTATACTAGCGCAGTTTACTTATCTAATTATTAAAAAATGGAATAAATCTACATTTATTCACTAGTTTTATTCTTAATTTTTCCGTTATTTTTGTATGCCCCAAATTATTTTTTAAGCCCACCCAATTCAAATTCTTGAATCTATTCCCGGACACAAGTGCATCATGCATAACAAGGGAGGGCGTGTGCATTCAATCCACGGATCTCATTCGCTCTCCTTTAATGTGGAGGAACCTGATGATGAAAGAAGGTTTTAGAAAGTGCACAACTCAGTATTGAGTCTTCATGTACTACTTTTGAGAAGGAGACTCGTGAAAGAGGAATTAGGAATTGTTAAGAAGGTGTTCACAAGGATATTCTTAATATACAGTTGAGTAAGTGAACCGCATGCATAGTGAAGAAAAACTATTGATGATTAGAATTTTGATTAGAGAAATATGCTAAAGACTGACTAATCAAAACTAAAAAAAGTTAGGTAGAGATTACATTATGGTATCAATAGAAAATAAAAATGAATAACATTTCAATTTTTTTAATAAACATTAATATATTATCTTGAAATGGATATCAATAGAACAAGAACTTTTACTGGTTTGGGTATTGATTCTTGTGACAAGCTAGGTGGTGAGATGCCTTGGCTAGTGGATGTTGTTTAAGCTTATCAAAGCTCTTTTCACTTTGTAGATACTCAAAATTTTCCTTAGATTTTATAAACTCTTGATACAAAGGGCAAATGATTCTAATTTGTATTTGTTCTTAGTGATTATATTGCTAGGTTTCTATATGAGACCCTTTGATCTTTTCTTTTTTTTTTTTGAATTTTTTGAAAAGCACCTCTCTATTATATTAGTTAATATCGTTTTAATCTTCAAATTATTTAATTAATAACTAAAATATCAAAATACTTTTATTTTATTTTTATTGAAATTAAAAAATATATATTATTCAATAATTTATCTTAAACAACCCATTTTTATATTTATCAAATATATTTTGACAAAATTCATAAAAATCCCAAAATCAAACAGAGCTCTAGATCTTATACATAGATGGTAATTGGAGATTAGTTTTTTTTTTTAAACGGAACCATTTCATTAGTCTTGTATTCGCAATTTCTTGAAATAAAATTTGGAATAAAGATCTCCATTTATAGAGTAACCAGGACAATACATTTTTATAATAAAATTAGAGGAAGAAAATAATAGATGACCCGAAAAAGAACCTCTCAAATGTCAAAGAAATTGAGAGCCGATTCTTCATTTGGCGAGCTCAAACTTCTGCCCATCCAGGTTTATTTGGCCATGTAGCTTATTCATCTCCTTTGTTTTCCTTTAATATTCTTAAAAAAAATTAAATGAGTTGGTCTACTGAAATTAGAGCTTGTTCCACTTTTAATTTTTTTTATATATCATCTCAAAATATATATATATATATATATATATATATATATATATTCAAACTATAAAATCACTATTTCATCAGCTAAGGGCTAGTTCGGTATGGGTTTTTTAAAAAACTCATACAAAATCAAACATCATTTTCCTCTCATTTTATCTGTCACAACACTCAAATAATTAACCAAAATACTAAAATACTCTTTATTTTAAATTGTGAAAAAAAATTTCATTATATATTAATAATCTTTAAATTTCTTTTTACCAAAAAAACATCTAGCTCCTCAAAATCAACCCTCAATAACAATTTTAATTAAACCTAAGGCCTTGTTCGGTTTTGGGTTATTTAAATAATCCAAAAAAATCAAATATCATTTTACTCTCTTCTCATTAATCAAATTACTCAATTAATTAACTAAAATACTAAAATACACTTTATTTAAAATTATATTTATTTTATTTATTTTTATATATATAATTAATTTTCAAGTTTTTTTATCAAAAACAAATTATCACCTCATCAAAATCATCACTAATTATATTTTTTTCTATACCAAGTTAAATAAAATTTTGAACAAACTCTTACTTTATTTTTATTTATTTTAAATAAAAAAATATTTTAGTAATTAAATCAATTAATTAAACCCAAATAATATAATTATTTCAAACAATATTTTTGGAAGAAAAACAAACCCAAAAATCAAGATCAACCCCAAATATCTTAGAGTGTTGTTTAGTTGGATTTGTGTACCTCCTCTAGCTATTTTCTTTTATTGTTTCTTTAAATAAAGAGATGTTTGATAGCATTTATTTTTATGTTTTTGAGTTAGTGACGAGTTTGAATTGCTAAAATGGAAAATATTCATGCAGACACAGTGGTGGAGGTTATATGAGTAAAATCAAAATGGAAGAGCATTTGTTATGTATAAAGACAAGGACAGAACATCTGAGTCCATTTCTTTCTCGACTGTCCTTTTCTTACTAGTACACATTATACCATCTCTCTCCCTCTCTCTCTCTTCATAATAATCCCCATCTTCTTTCTCTTGTCTTTCTGCAAAATCCCCCTTCCCCTCCCTTCTCTTTTATTATATTCACTTCTTCTCTCTCATACACACACAGACATATGATCGAAGAACAACACTGGGTTAGTTATCTAATTTCCATCTTGATTATTCAAGACTTTCTTGGGTACAACCTTAATTAGGATCGAAACTTTATATTAAATTTGTTTTTATCAATTAAAAAGATGCCCTTACAAGGAATCTTCCTTGATCAACCCTCTTCAAATCCACCCCCTGATCTCTCTCTCCATATTAGTCCTCCAAATGCAACCATCCAACCTGGATTTGATTCTAGAACCTTCGGAACCAATACCGAGCTTTCTTTATCCCATCCCAACACATCTAACTCCAACCAGCTGACCGGTCGGGAAACCAGCTACCTCCAGATACCCCGTAACAGAAATCATGGATTCTTGTTTCCATCCGATGACCTGATCAGTCGACCGATCAAGGGTGTCCCGGTTTATCAGAACCGTGCCTTCCCATTTTTACCGATGGATCGTGGTAATAACCTTCATCACTATCCTGGGCCTGATCCTATGTTGGGTTCTCCGGTTTATAATAACAGGAGATTCCATATGAATGGCATGACCATCTCTTCTCCGCCGCAGCCGCAGCCGCCGCCACCGTCGTTATTTCAACCTAACTTCTATCATCATCATCATCATCATCAGTACGGACAGGACGGTTTGAGATCGTCAACTAGGTTTAGCCCCAAGATGCCTGTGAAGAGGAGTATGAGAGCTCCGAGAATGAGATGGACAAGCACACTTCATGGTCGGTTTGTTCATGCTGTGGAATTACTCGGCGGCCATGAAAGTATATTATATATATTATTCTTTTCTTTTTTGGATCTATAACTTCATGAGACAGTTAGGGATTAAACCATATGATTTAATTTTCTTTTTTAATTTGGAAATTAGGGGCGACTCCAAAGTCGGTGCTTGAGCTAATGGATGTGAAGGATCTTACACTATCTCATGTCAAGAGCCATTTACAGGTACAACAAAAGAGAGAGAGAGAGGGAGATCTAATTACGAACATTTTTACTGTGAATCTCTCTCTTTCTTTCTCTTTTTCTCTTTCTTTTTCTTTGGCATGTGGTGTAAATTAATCTCCGTCTATGGCTCCGGCACAGTAGCCGATGAATAGCATTGAATGACTTGAATGAATTCATGGAATAGGAAAAAGGAGTCATCTTCTTTCTGGTCAGAAAATGCAGAGGGGGAGAGAGAAATAACTGACAATAGCAATTCATCATTATGCAATAATACAAGCTTTTACTAACATCAAAATTCATCATCCTCGTTATTAACCCAGACAATGCCCCAGTAGGTCAAACCCCTATCCCTAGTAATCAAGTTGAAAAATAGATATAGAGAGAGTGATGATTATGTTATCATCTAGATTGATTATTTCTAAATAAGTAACTAGTTTACACAAAAAAAAAATACATATTTTCAATACCTTAAATCAAACGGGTCTCAACAATTTTAACAAATAAAAGTGAAATTTCTTCATAGAATTTGATTTAGTCAAAACCTTTAAGGCCCATTTGATTCTGAGATGACAGCTATAATTAAGCATATTGAATACATTCAGCAATGCGAATAAGTTCTAAGTTGAACTGAATAAACAATAAATAACTTTAATCAAACTAACCATATATATACTAAACATGATGTGTTTCTTCATTCTTTTATTTGTTTCTTATAATTTCTTTGATTCCTTTTCTCTTAAATTTGTAGATGTATAGAACTGTGAAAACCACTGACAGGACTGCAGCTTCCTCAGGTTCATTTCTCTACAAAATAATAATTTCTTTCCTTTACAACAATTTTACATTCATTGTAATTCTTTCATGATCAATCTCATGTTCCACGTGATATTTGTGTGCTTCACAAAATATTTCCTAACTATGTTCTAGTTTCATTAAGTTTGGATTCAAACAGATCTCAAGGACTGATGAATAAATGAGAAAGCATATTGCTATTTATTTGGTCCAACTTATTCAATAATAGTTCTAGGTGGGTGTGATGTGTTTATACTCTTAGGCTTGTTTGGATTGAGTTTATTTAAATAATTTTTTTATATCTTTTTAAAGGTAGTACGTAATTTATAATAAAATAAATATAAGATGATGGATTTTAAATTTTTTTTAACTAAACCCTTCCCCTTAATTACTCAACTTGTTTTTAGAGAAGAAATTGGACCTAACCCTATGTGTATGACTTAATTTTGAAGGTCAATCTGATGGATCCGGAGAAGATGATCAAATCTCAACCGGAGCTCAGACAGGAGGAGGGGACAGTGGAAATATTGAACAAAGGGCGGTTTCAGAATACCCATCTTCGGCTAATAATAAGATGGGTAGTTTGTGGAGTAATTCTTCAAGGTAAATATGATTCTCTCTCTAGAAGTTTGATGATATTGTTGTTGTGTCTGTTGTTGTTATGAAATGATTTTAATGCGAAAGGGTACGGAGTTTCAGATACTGCTGCTGATGGTAGCAGTGTGAGTATCTGTTATCAGTACAGGTTTAGCTTTGGTTTGGTTTCCTTTATCTTTTGCATGGTACCCTGACATTCAACTTCATTTCCGCCATTTTTGAAGAGAAGAATTCTTACTGCCAGCTTTTGCTTTTCTTCTTCTGTTTTTTCCTTCTTTAGTTTTTTTCTTTTGCTTTTTAATCTTGTGCAAGATCTCTCTACGATATCTTCCTTGTTTTTGAATTAAAAAAATTAATTAACTACTTTTGAAAAAAGTTGTTTATTTATTACATTAATAACCCTAATTAATTGTTTTGTTTCGGATGTGTTTGATGATATTTTGGACCATTCAATTTTGTAGTGTCTTAATTAGTGGTTGGATTTAATAGGCAAAACTTTTTCAAAGAAAAAAAAAATTACCCTAAGGGTACAAATACAATTACCTTGACATAAACACTGAGGATGTATATATGTGAAATCAATGTATCTTCCATTAGTTTCTTTATTTGGGTGGATGTTCTTGGTTTTGATTAAACAAAACCAGGCATCTACACAATATATAGCATAATAAAAAGGTCAAAAATAAATTGAAACAAAAGAAAACATGACTAGAGATTTAATCAATAAATGGCTACTACAATCAACTCTTTTGAGTTGATTATTATATTATAGGCATTCTCAAGAAAGTTTTAAATATATTTCATAGTTTTTTTTTTATGGTTATCATGTATGGCTTTTCTTTTCTTTTCATAGTTTATATATAACCTCTTTATAAATAAAACACCATAACTTGAAGTTATATCATGTATTTGTGGTCGTGTTGACATCCTCTAGATGAAATCTGGTTTATATATAACTGTTTTATTTTATGGAGAGTGATTTTTGTTTGATTCTATTGTCTCTATTGTTGGCTTGTCCAAAGAATTAGGTCAATGATATAATTGGAATCATGAACTTACCCTTGTTGCATGACATCATATTGTTGCTCTATTATTAGTTTATGGTGAATTTTAACTTTAGCTAAAAATAATAGATTTTCATTTAAATAGTTTTTTTTTAACATTTTCCTTTCCATTGTTGTCTTGTCCAAACAATTAGATAAATGATATAACTGGAATGAACTTACCTTGCTTCATGACATTCTATTCCTTACAAGCTTACAACTAGACTTATATCCTTGAGATCCTATTCTTAGTCTGTAGTGATCTGCTCAGCTGAGTGATCATATTGTTGGTTACATCCTTGATACCTAAACTTAATTGAATAATTTGAGGTTGAGACCCTTAAACAATTCTAAGGCCAAGACAATTTATTTTCCTTAGCTTACCACCCTAGGTTCCTCTATTGAAAGTTGGAGGTAGCTTCTGACTTTAATTGGCTACATTAGATGAAGAGATACTTTGTAGTATAGGTTCAGGGTTTTAAATATATAGGTGATGATTTTCCATTAAATTTGGGATCTCATTAGAGTTTTGGTGTCATATGAACCTTCTTTGCTTGCACTTCTCCATAGATCAATCTAGTCCATCAATGTCCCCTCAACTGCCCGCTCTCCTTTGAAATCCGATGAAATCTCCAAAAACTTGTTTGGAAGTGCATACCAATATTAGTCATTTGAATAGAACAAGATGACAAATCATTTCCACCACCCTCTTCTTCATGTCTCTTATTGATTGTAGACGGTAAACGCATGCACAAGTCACATCTACCGTGGAAAAATCAAAACATTACAATGAATAACATCATTTATCATAAGTTAATCAAAAAAATATATCATAAATATGAAACATCAAAAGAGAAAGTTCCAAAAAACTCAAACTTTAAATTACAAGAGTAGAAGTCAACTCAATTCTCTTATGGATTCATCACGTTCGCCATCGGGCATTCCTCTCGCCCATCTCACAGCACTATAGAGTTTGTCCATATCTATTTGAGCTTGGATTTAGCTCTTTTTATATTTTTAATGCGCTAATAATAATATCTTGGATGATTCTCTCTTGATGGCTGATCTTATCATTATTCTTGGTTCCGTCCAAGAATCAAAGTTCTTATTGTCAAAAATTTCATTCTCTTCACGGTGCATGCAATTCACCCACTCATATGTGGTCTAGCTTTGATACGAAACGAGTCATGGTTGTCTGCTAGTTCTCGACACTTTTACCTTTGGCCTCAATAGTGAATATGAACGTCCTTCTCTAGGTCATTCTCAAAAGTTTCGTCATGTTTAACTTTTTATCTACTACAAATTTATGTATATTCTATATATTGTTAGCTAAAAGTATTGTTTTACATCTGCTAGCAGTAGAGAGGCATGGATGCAGATGGACTCCAATGGTGCAGACGAATTGAGACCTCTCTCCTTGCCAAGAGAAGAAAGATGTAAAAACCTTACAGAGGTATGACTTGGATCATCTAGCTAGTGAAAAACTATACTTAGGAAAACTATATCATATCATATTTCTTTACAGTTACATCTTAAAGTGATAAATAACATAGTTTTGGGATGCAGGAAACTGATTCGAATCGTTTGAAAAGTTATTTAATGTCGGATCTGAAGCAAAAGAATCCAAGCTTGGAGTTCACACTAGGAAGACCAGATTGGCGCGACAAAGAAGATAACGGATTAATCTAAAAATAAGAATATCCACTAAATATATATAACTAATTTTGAGGCATGGTAAATAAACCATGGAGTTGAAATTTAATTGCAAGATAAGCCTCCTTTCATGTATTTTGTAACCCTTCTTTTCTTTGTTTAATTACTCTTTTAACAAATTTAACCCTATTCCTCCTCGTTATATGAACTGAGGGTTTCGCATAAATATTCTTATTATTCTTGGATGGTACACATGAGAAATGAAACATGATCTATATTAGAAAGGGCATGCAAATTTTGGTAATCCTTATTATATGTCATCTTTTGTTACTTTATTCTTCTATATTTTTTGTTCGAGTTTTAATATAAGGTTATTAGATGTCATCTTTTGTTACTATATTCTTCTTACTTGGTTTCTCGGTTATTTTAGATTTAGAGTTTACCAAATCTATATTTCACTCATTTGTTCTATTTGGTTTGGGTTTGTATGTAGGTTTAAAGATTGGTTTCATGGTTTACTCGGTTAAATTGTTAAAGAATCTAATTGGTTTGGAAGGCTTCTAAGAAAGTTAGAATATTTTTTTAAAGTTAATGGCTTAATGCAATATAATATATAATAGAATGAGAATCGTTTAAATATAATGATAAAATCATACAAAAAGTATAAGTATCCAAATTGTCACCAATCACACCCGAAATACCCGAAATATAATTAGATTAATCATTTAAGAAACAAAATGAAATCATAAACAAAAAATATTCACCAACAACTAAACATAAAAACTAATTTTAACGAGTTCGAGAATCTAAATAAAATTTTTCAAAAGAAAAGTTAAAAAAATATAACTTTTTAAGCAACTTTTAAGCATTTTGGTTACATTGCATAGAATTAGATCACACGCAACTCCAATTATTATATTGAGGTGTGAACTGATTCGATCCTAAATTGTAAAAGGGGTTGAACTGGACCAACTTTGCTTTTATAACTTTATCCATTTTGGTAATGTGAATTTTATAATAACCTATCAAATCTTAAACCGAAACATCAATTTTGTATTTGTAGCAATTAATTTATACAACTTCTTTGGAGTTACACATCAAACATAAAGTAGAGATTAATGATCTTGGTGCATGTAGTAGTGACTTATAAACATTTGAGGAAGAAAATAGTGAAGGTTGCAGCAATCTTGAGCAATCTTGAGCAATCTTGAGCAATCACCTCTACCTTTGGTTTGTAGAATAGATGGTGACTATAATCCCATGGGCTAAAGTAATCGTCTAATGTAAATCATCTATTCGTGCGAACTTATGAGGACCAAAATAAAACATATTAGTCTTATGTGAAAATAGTCGTTTAAAAGATAAAATGTCACATGTTCGATTATCACTGTAAAATTTGAATAGATGGACAATTGAGTATTAAAAAGAAAAGGAAAGACCGTGAACATAGCCAATTTATTGTGTATTTTAAACAACATAATTCTATTTTTCTAAGAAAATCACTTACACATTGCTCTCGTATTTTATAATCCATATTTATAATATCTGTAATTTGTAACTTGAACTGAGCTATCATTATTGTGGTTATTTATTTATAAATTTAAGTGTTAAAGATTGAGGGCTCCCTCACCATTTGTTTAGTCAATTCCAAATCAAATTCTCTCCAATAGTGGGCATGAAATAAGTTCAACATGGGGCCACCTAATAATTTTTCTTTTTTCAATTCATTAATTAATTTTCTTGCTTTATTGTAAAATTCTTTTTCTATATTTTCTTATAAACTTTAATATCGTTTTAATAATTTAATGTGTACTTTTGAATTTATTATATATAATATTTGTTGATGTTACATTTTCAAAATTAGTACACATATTGCTTTATCTATTTATTAAAGTTAATTTTATGATTAACATATTAATTAAGGAAGGCATCCCGTGATAATCGAATCGAATTGTCCGGTTTGGTTCTATTTTATTCAGTTTGACCGATAGTTGACCAGAGATAGAGCGGAGATAGTATTTGTGTCCCCCGCACCCACTCTGATTGTGCCCCGGACACTAAAAACGCAATTAAATATAAAAAATTACAAATATATTTTATGTATTTCATTATATTTTATAAGAGTTTAAAGTTTATTTTTTATAATAATATAAATTTTTAATATATTAAAATATATATTATATTAAAAAATCCGATTATAGAATTTAATTATATAAAAAATTATTTATTTTTTAGAATATGGTATAAACAGTGCCCCGCGGGGATTCTCCGAAACCGAATGAGTCGGGAATGATAGTAAAAAAAAATTTCGAAAGTAAAAAGGGAACGGGATAATAATACATTCTCGTTCCGAACCACCCCATTGTCATCCCTAATATTAATACAATTTTTAACTTCACAAAATACAACATAATTAAATAAAATATTATGAACGCAACACTTATTTTATATTTTTTATATTTATACAACTACAAAAGATAAAATTTACAAACTTAGAAAATTAGGTTTATTCTTTGAAAGGAATCAATCAGGATCCTTTGTTGTCGTTTCATTGGATAATCAATTTTTTTTTACTTCTAGTAATCAGGATCCTTTGTTGTCGTTTCATTGTATAATCAATTTTTTTTTAACTTCTAGTCTTCTAAATAATATATATTTTTTTTATTAGAGTTATGTACCTAGATCAATTAAAAACACATTTATAAACTAAACTTAAATTAAAGAGATAAAGTTATATATTTATTTAGGGTTCTAAATCTCTTATCATTTGAATCTGGTAGCAGATACATAAACAATTTTATATATATATATATTTTAATTACCATATTTTCTTAATAAACATGTGGACCCACTTGCCTATGGAAGCCCATCACAGCTTGTTTGATATGTTTTTATAAAAAAAATTTAAACTTTGTCATTATCATATAATTATTATTTAACTATTAAATTATTTAATTTATTAATAAAATTATCAAAATATATTTACTTTACTTTAATTAAATTTATGTTTTAAATACAAAAATATTTTAATAATTTATCTTAATTTATTTTTAAAATATTTTTTTTTATAAAACATAATCTTTCATAAAATTAAAATAATCATAGATCAAACCAGCTCCTAGCAATATCAAGAAATAAGGAAGGCAACTTATTAAGTTAGCCAATCTTAAAAGTCTTCTTGATCTCTACATCCCAGGTTCGATTTTATCTGAGAGCATTGAGTTGAGGTCGGAAGTCAAAAGTCATGGTTTTAACTTTCATACTAATTCTGTTTAATTAAAAAAAGACAGAAAAAAAATTACATTTAATAAAGTTAATAGGTAGAGATTAATTTATTTAAGAAAGAAAATGAATAAGTTTTCATATTATTACTATTTATAGGAGAGTAAACAAAACCGAACTGATAAAAATACCGACTTAAATAATTATAAACCGAGTTTTGACTACTTATTTTAAGACCATCTCCAACTTACCCTCAAATGCTCAAATCCAAACCTATTTTGAGTTTTTCTATTCCAACCAACCTTCAAATCCAAACCCAAAATGCAGTTGTGAACGTTTTATCTCTCCAATGAACTCATATTAATTTGTGTTTATGTTAATCTACCCAAAATATTTTTAACATTATAAATTGATCCTCCAACTTATCATATATATGTGTTAATTTTATATATTTAGATTTTTTTATAAAATTTTTTATATGTTTATTTATTTTTTATTAAATATTATTTTACATATTATAAATTTATAATAATCAACCACACTAATAAAAAACAATTTTTTTTATTAAAATAAAACACAAAAATAAAAAATAATAATTCATTACAAGTTATAAAATTTTAAAAAAAATATTTAAATTATTAAATTAAATACTTAAAGATAAAAATTATATTTCCCAGAATAATTAAAAATACAATAAAAATAATAAAAATTAACCACAAATAATAAAAATATGATAAATTAACACAATTTCTTCTAAAATTATTACAAATATATTAGAGTTCAATTTGTAAAGATTAAATATATATAATATTAAAAAAATAAAAAGTTAGTATGAAAATAAATATTTTAAGAATATTTTCTGAGTTTTAGGATGAATTTTGGGTTAGAGATGAATATAGTTGAAGTAACATTTATTGTAAGAATGAGTTTTTAGGTTGAAGATAATTTAATTTATTATAAATTTATATTGTGGTAACGATGAACATAATATTATTTTTGTTAATATTGATATACACATATTTCTTATTTTATATATTTATGTATTTTTTAAACTCATTTTGATTTAATTCATATTGTAATATTTTTTATGTTAAATATTTTTTTTATTATTTAATTTATTAGAATTTTATTATAAAAGTCAACTAGTTTTTATTACATTATAGCTATGTTTGGCATAGGATATAATATTATAAATAAAAGATTTATTTACAATAAATTACAATAGTTATTTGTTATATTAATAATTATATCTAAAGTGTTATTCTAGTATAATTTATACTTTCTAAGAGATACAACATTGTACACACTATCACATGTTACAAAAATATATAAGATTTAATAAAATTTAATATTTCTATTTTACCCTTTAGTTTTATAAATTATTAAAATTTTAATTTTTTATTATATTTTAATAATAATAATAACCTATAACTAAATATTTATTTATATTAAAAAATATTTTTTTTAATTTTTATATATTTATTTATCTTTGTAAACACAAATTATAATATTTTAAATATAAAAAATTTAATTGTAATAATTTTATACACAATTAAATATAATAATTATTTTAAAACTAATAATACTAATTAAAAAAGAATAGTCATATATATAATTAATTTAAAAAATAAAAAAATTGTATTTAATTATTAATAAATTATATAAATTAGTGATATTATTATTAATTAATACAAACTTATATCTATATAATTTATTTATAAGATAAATATTAAAATAATAATTAAAATAATTTATATAAATATAAGGATAAAATAGTCATTTACATCTCTTACTACTTTCTTATACCATAAACCAAACATAAAATAATAAAACTTATATAATTTATATTTATTTTATAATCTCAACCAAAACAAGAATAACCTATATAATTTTTACCTTTTAATACCTCTTTACAATTTATACCCTGTACAACTTATAACTATATATTTAATATCGCATACCAAACACTACCTATATATATTATTTTATTTTAAAAAACACAATTATTTTTTTTTCATTTTTAGTTTATTATATTATATATATTACTTATTTTTTCAATGATTAAACTGATAAACCGAATGAACCGATTTTATAACCGACTAAATCAAATCAAACTTTAACCGCCAACCGATGAATGTAGATTTTGAAAACCCGACAATAATAATTGAGATGAATTATTCGATTAAAAAACTGAACGAACCAAATCACTCTCACGCCTAACTATTTTTATAACATTTTAATAAGTATATATATGGGCATGGCCTAACTTCAGGGAGTAGGTAGCGTTTAGACTTATTTAATTTAATTTTCAATTTTTTTTAAAAGTGAGAATGTATAATTTTTTTTATGTGATTCTCTGAGAGTTGGCGATAAACTAATGTATAGGTTATAAATCCACCTGTTAACTCACTTATTTGATTGTGTCATGAACAAAATCTTGCGAATATTTTAGTTCGGTTCACTTTTCTTTCTCACGAGTTATTTTAAGATTACTTTATTGGTGACGACATGGTTCCACGTTATTCGTCACAATTCCTTGTTGGAGTTGTTTTGTAGTTGGGTTTATGTTCCTTGTAAAACTAGGTTTGCTGAGTGCAATATAAAAAAATATCCAATATCCTATTTGGATTGTGGTTTTAAAAAAACATGGTTATTTAAAAATGTAATGAATGGTTATGATTTTGAGAAAAAATTTATTTTAAAATTAAAATATTAATTTATATTGATAAAATAAAATTTTAATAATTTAAAATAAATAAAATGTTAGTATTTTAGTTGATAAATTAAATAATTTTTTTTTTATATTTTTAATTATTCAATTAATCTAATAAAAGTTTATGGTCCTAGAATAGGTTCAAGTTGTTTCTATTAAAAATTGGAGGCGGCCATGTCCTCAGTAGGGTTTATAAATGCTAATGATTGGCTCTACAATTTATAAAACCTATTTATGACCCATAATTTTCAGTTTCTCTATAATTAGATTTAATATGAAAGTTTATATTACAAATAACCTTTTATATATCAAATTAAGCTATTATAATATTTTTAAGTGACTTTAACAATTAACATCATCCTCATTTTAAATAACACAGAACTGCACCAATAATATGAAAATTGTTGAAATTATAGACTAAACAAGTTGTTAGAGACGCTTAAATTGTTTTAAAATATATAAAAAACATTCGACTAATTTAAAGGATACAAAAATAATATTTTAAATTATTATAATGATACAATACATTATAAACTTGAAATGTGTCACTAATATGGTGATAAGAAGTTAAAATCCCAAAATTATCGTGATCGATATTTAATGGTTTCGATACAAGTATGCAATCATTTCAAATAAAAGATAAAAAGAATTCAGTTAACTCTTAATTATACAAATTTATAAATAAAGAAAATAAATAGAATATTCATATGTAAATTAGTTTATCTATTTGATTAGTTTGTTTAAACCAAATTAATTTATAAATAAATATCAAGATTTGTTTTTTCACTCAATGTGAATACATTGGAACTCATTCTAAGGGCATCTCCAACCCTACTGCAAACTGAGTTTGCAGTAGCCCATTCTCCTCCAACCGGCCTCCAAATCCTTCGCCAAAACGAAGTTCCGGCATATCTAGATGAAGAAGACGCCATATATGGCGGAATATATGGCGGAAGACTGTTCATGCCTGCAATTATCCAAAATATGTGAAAAGGTCCTTGTACTTTTTTATTTTAATTAAAATTTTCTTTAAGTTTTCTTTTATATTAAACATTTATTTAATTATATATATTTATAATCTTTTTGTATTTATTTATAATTTATTTAAGTATTTAATAATTTTATTTATTTATATTATAAATTTATAATTATAAATAATATTGATAAAAAAATTAACAATTTTCAAAAAATATAAAATAATAATAATTCGTTATATGTTATACAATTTAAAAAACACACTTAAATTACTAAAACAATACTTAAAAATAAAAATTACAATAATTAAAATTACAACATAAATAATACAATAATTAAAATTACAACATAAATAATACAATAATTAATAATCTGATAAATTAGCATCACTTCCTCCAAGATTATTGAAAATATTCATTTCAAGATTTCATTTCTCGATATGGAAAAATTAGAAACAGAGAAGCTCACATAGAACTTCGTAATGCATCTGTGGGAGGAATACACCAATTCCGAAAATTGATATCATTTTTATTATTTGTACTTGTGTAAGTTTTTTTTAATAATATTTAATTTAATATAATTTTTATTTTATAATTTTTGTTTGTTTAAAATATTATTAAATTATATTTATGTGTATGAATTATTAATTTATAAAAAAAAATTCATAATCAAATGAGAAAAGATTGGGGTTAAATTTATAAAGTTGATAAATATATAGATAATATTAGTAAAGTTAAAAAGTTGGTGTAAAAAAGAATATTCTGAGAATATTCTTTTGAGTTTGGAAATGAGTTTTTGGGTTGGAGATGAATTACTGTTTGATGTGACGTTTACTGCATTTTGGAGATGAAAATGGGAGTGAGGGTTGGAGATGGTCTAAAAC
Source organism: Impatiens glandulifera (assembly GCF_907164915.1). Classification (NCBI taxonomy): domain Eukaryota; kingdom Viridiplantae; phylum Streptophyta; class Magnoliopsida; order Ericales; family Balsaminaceae; genus Impatiens; species Impatiens glandulifera. The sequence goes on from NC_061862.1 coordinate 99,495,720, forward strand.
ATAGAAAAATTGTTCATTTGTTAAATTGAAAGGTATATAGTTATTTAAAAAATAATATTTCACATATAATCCTCAAGTTTTCGTACATATATATAGTCGCCATTCCACATTTTTAAATATTATAATTTCTCAAATAATTTTAACATTAATCTCCAAGGTAAAATATTAATACTTTAAATATTTTTTTAATATGATTAAATGATTAGGGTCAAGTTATTAAAATTTTGATTTAACTTTTACGATTTTAAAAAAGGTTAACGATTTAAAGTAACTTAAAATAGGTAAACTCTTACGATTTTAAATTTTCAATAATAAGATTTTGCGATTTTATAAATAATTCGATTTTACGATATTATATAAATTTACTTAAAAAAAATTATATTTAAAAACTAAAAAATAAGTTATTATTTATTCAAATAAATAAATTAATATAATTAATTTTGTATATATAATATTTTTTATAGTGTTATTTATTATTATTATTTTTAATTAATTTTATATTTAAAAATATATATTTTTTAAATTAGCTAAGTATTGTATTATATATATATATATATATATATATATATATATATATATATATATAAATAATAATATAATTATTAATAATTATTATTTTTTTTTCTAAATTAAATTATTACGATTTAAAGAGTTTACAACTAACCTACGTTAACTCTCGACACATTTAATTAAAATCATGGATATTGATAAAGATTAAATGATTTGGGTTAATAATATATTTTTGGTATGTTAATTTTTGTGTTGTGCCAATACCAGCCCAATTAATCATAGTAGCAGACTCCCTCTTACTGTAAGTTTAAAATAATGTTTTGATAGAGGATGGCCCAATCCATAAATTCAATTAAAAACCCAACCCCCATTGTTCAAACCCGTCTAAGATTGAGAGCTTAATTAAAATCCTAATTAAAAGTATATTTTTGGTTCATACTTTAAATTCTTTAGTGTTTGATTAGATGTCCAAATGCGGTTAAAACTTCGAATATAATTATAAAAATGTTAACATTTTATGATTTAAAAAAAAACTAACGATTTAATTTTAAATAAACTTTAAATAGTTAAACTTTTACAATTTAAAATTTACGATAATAAAATTATGATATTATATGACAAGATAATAAATAATTTTGATTTAATGATTTTAGATTAACAAAAATTATATTTGTAAATTAAAACAAAGTTATTATTTATTTAAATAAATTAATAAATTTTATAATAGTATATATATATATATTTTATAGTGTTATTTATTTATTATTAATTTTTAATTAATTTTATATTTAAATATTTAAAAAAATTAATGTATAAAAAATTAATTATATATATAATAATAATAATAATAATATATAACTAAAATATATCTTCAACGAAATCAAGAGAAAATTTTTAAACGAAAGAGAGAAAAATTCTCAACGATATTTAAGACTTTTGAGACACCATATTAAATCTACATTATATTCTTAAAGATTTAATAAAAATACATCATTTTCTTTCACTCCATTTTGCCTCTTCTTTTCATAAAATTTAATTTAATTTAATTTATGGGTTTGTAGGACTGGTTTACCTGCAAATAGAGATCTCAATGTATTAAGAATTTTAAAATCAGTATGTTTAAAATAAATGTATATAAATTAAACAAAATAATATTACAACTTCAAAATGTTTGATCATAGTTAAGAGATTAAAAATAAGAAACTCAAACTTATTTCTTAATAAAAATAAGCATGGTAAGATTAAACAACTAAAGAAAATTAATTAGTATATTAAGAAAAAACAATTAATAGGGGGATTAGACCTAATTCCATTTAATTTGATTTGGAATAGACTATGAAAATGGCGATTCCAAGATTAACAATAAATTATTTATTTGAGTATCCTAAAAATTGCTTACATTTGTACTTAGTAAACTGAGATAAAACCTCTTATTTTTCGAGAGAAGATAATAAATAAAATTAATATCCTACAAAGTGTTGTGAGTTCATTGCGCTTTTTTAACAACAAAATTATGTCTCAGAATGACACACCTCTCACTCTTTGTTATGTAATGACATAGTCAATATAGATTAACTAATTGAGCTAGAGATGAAATATGACGAAATATAGTGATAATATAAATTTAAAAAGAAAAAGATATTTATAGATTTAAAAAGAAAAAGATATTTATAGATTTAAGTATCGAAAATTAAAAGGCTCTTTCGTCTCAAATGGAATGAGAACTGGATCATTCATTTAATACATAATAATTGTTTTTATTATTTTTTTCATGATTAATTAATTTTCTTATAATATTATAATTTTTTTTTCTATATTGTCTATCTTAATTTTTCATAGCTATATTTTCTATATAGTCAAAAATATTGAATTTTTAATTTATTTTGTAAATTTGAACACTATATATATATATAATATTTAACAATATTAAAATAATAAAAAATTGATCATTTAAAAAAAATACTAAAATATATAAAACAAAATATATTGTGTAGATATCATGTTATTATCTTTTACATATATATATAAATATATTTTTTTTTGAAATTGGGAATCAAGTTTCGAAAATGACGCGATTTGATTTACGTCACAAAAGTTGGAACGTAATCGAAGAAGTAGGGGATCGATTCTAAGATGTTCTTGGTGAAACTCATTTGATTGACAATAGACATAGAGGCAATGTGGAAAATTTGTAGAATTTGGCCTTGAATTTTGAAACCCAATTTGGTGTGCTTCAATGTTAGGTTTAAAAAAAGGAAGGAAGATATGTGTGATTATTTGTTGGATTAAAAAAAAACATGAAATCAAATAATGGTGAAGATTTCAATCAAATCGTATTATTATGAAAATGTCAACTAAATCGCAACGAGATCATATAATGGTGGAGAAGTTAAAGATATCACATGATATTTACCCTAATTGTGAATTCTAAAAGCCTATATATACATTATAAACGAGAAAAGGGTATGAGACAAAAACCTAGAACAAATCGAGAGAGTTAGAGTTTGTAATCCCCATTATAACTCTATTGTTCTGCATTTAACTATGATTGCTATTATTCTGCTTTCATTCTTAGGATAATAGTTTTTCACCACAAACTGTTCTATACCAATTTGTGGTGAAAAACTATAACCATAAGAATGAAAACGGAATAATAACAACCGTAGTGGAATTCAGAACAATAGCTTAAAAGTGAGAAATAACGATACAAGAATCTTACCCAGGTTCAGATCAACAATGTCCTACGTCCTGCTTTCGGAAAATCGATTAACTAGAGTTATAATAAGGATTACAAACTATAACTCTTTCTATTTGTTCTAGATTTTTAGTCTCACACACTCTTCTGTTTACAATATATATATGCTTTTAGAATTCATGATTAAGGTAAAGATCATGTGATATCTTTGACATCTCCACCATGATATGATCGATATCGTGGTGAATTAGTTAACATTCCACTAATAATACGATCTGATTGACATCTTCACCACTATGTGATTTCTTGTCTTTTTGAATTTAACAAATAATCACATATATCTTTCTTCCCCTTTTTATACCTAACACTGAGGCACACAAAATTGGGCCACAAAATCCTAGGTCCAATTCCAAAATTTCTCCACCTTGCCTCTATGTCTATTGTCAACGAATTAGCCTCATCACCAAGAATACCCTAGAACCGATCCTCCTACTTCTCTAATTACGTTCCAACCTTTGTGACGTGAATCAAGTTGCAACATTTCTAAAACTTGATTCTGAATCTAGTCCCTTTTTGTACATAAAATTAAGGCACACTAAATTGGGCCTTTAAACATTAGGCCCAATATATATATATATATATATATATATATATATATATATATATTTTGTGGTCCTTTAACCAACAATGTCTTTTTGATAATGTCTTTTTGATGAATGACTCTTATTCCATTAAAAAAATCTATGCATTTAGAGTTCATAAATTATCTTCCATTATATGTTCTAATTATTTTGATTTTCTTTCATATTGATTCTGAATTAGTATTAGAATTTTTTTTAATCTTTTCTATTACAGCAGTTTAGTCTTTTAAAAGAAAAATCTAAGTTTACAATAGTTAGCATTAAAGGGGTATTTTTGATTGATCCACATGGATTAGGTAAAGTTTGTTTTTCGAAGTTGAAATACTACGTGGAAATGGTAGTCTATCAAATTTCGGAATAAGACATGTTTGAACAGTGAGATATTTTATCAAAATCAAACAAGGCTTAAAAATATGAAAATAATAATAAAAAAAAATCTGTAAAACAAACATGGTTCTAGGATATTGGATCAGGTCTCGGCCTAGAAGTGAATCTGAGGTCACCGAATATAGCTAGGTTGCAGGCTAGCTAGGGCGGAAATACTTAGGCTTCGTTTGGCCTCGTTTGATGAAAGAGTTTTTGTGATAAAACACAACTTTTATCTCAAAACTCAAACATCTTATTAACCATTTAATCAAATAATTTTATCATTTAAATACCAAAATTACCCTCTAATTTTATTCTCTCACTTATACCATATCCTCTAAAGGCAAATGACAAATTAGTCTTCAAATTATAAAAACCAAATTTTTCCTAATTTTTATCAAAAAAAAGATTTTTTTTTGATAAAATCTAGATATATATAATAATAATAATAATAATAATAATAATAATAATAATCTTTGTCTAGTTGATTTGTAATAATATAATTTTAAAATTAATTTTAAACTATTTAAATTTTTTATAAAAATATATAAATTAATATTAAAAATAAGTTAAAATTTTTTAATAATAATTTTTTATATTTCTTAATTTTAAAATTAATTTAAAACTATTTAACTTTTTTATAAAAATATATAATTTAATATTAAAAACAAGTTAAAACAATTATATTGATTGATATTTAAATAAATATAAAATTTATTTCTTTCAAAATGATTTATAAGCATTAATATTTTATAACCTTAAAATCTGTTTTTGTCACAATTTTGTATTTTTTTTATTTGTTTGTTTTGTTTTCTTTTTCATATATTCTCAAGGCTGAAATTCACAAATTAAATTTATATATTTGTTTTATTTATATAATTAATTTTTTTTATATTTAAAACATAACTAATTTAACCTATGATGTTTTCTTAACCTAATTTTTCTTTTAACTGTATAATTTTAAATTTATAAATTTGTTTTTTAAATTAAGTATTCTTAAATTTATTAGATTTCGTATATATTTATTTTATTTTAGTAAAGGTATTCGTCGAAGGGTTTGATTAATATGTTCACTTATTACCCGAATTAGTGTAATACTTATAATCTTATCCCGCATGAAAAATATTCCTGAATTCGCCCTTGCAGACGAGAACCGATCTCATTCGGAAACCGGCTACCGGTCGCGTGGCTAATGTGTCTAGGTCGCCTTCGTCGCGTGTGAAAGGCCTCAGTGGTCTTCAACCTCTAGTTGACGAAAATTTTCTCAAAATTGGTTTTTACATTTTGATTCAGAGCCTTGAACCTCAGATCTAGCTAGATAAAAATGTTACTCATGATATGAGGAACTTGTCGACCATAGCCATGAGTTGTCTTTCAACCAGCATAGGCCTCAACGGAGGCTCATCAAAAAACCCGAAGGTTGCCGAAAAAACGTAAATCACATAAATGAGGCTAAAGCTCAATTCTCTTCAACCAAAAATCTTACTTAAACTTAAACATATTTTTACCAATCATAACACACAACTTAACACCATCAAACTCACCACAGAAGCGAAAATCTGAAAGTTATAAACTTTTTGTAAGAATAATGTTGAGAACATGTCTCAAACTAACGGGAAATGGTCTAGGATTGATCCTTAACATGTTACTGCTTTTGAGTTTGTCATTATTAAGCAAAATAGAAAACCCGATTTTCAAAATTAAAAAGTGAAAATTGGGCGTTTTGATTCAAAGTGAATTACCGAAATCTAACTCATCAGAAAACTTTTCAATCATGGAAGAGATGTGTTACTGGTAAGCAATTAAAGAATGAGACGGTGAATAATAATACGCGAACTAAAGTACGTAAGTGCGGAATCAAAAGCGAAGTTACAAAGAGAATGGAGGATTATAGTGAGCTCTAAATTTCTCTTAGGAGCTAATGGAAAGTTTTTGGGAGGCCTAGTTAACTATCACTCGAAACAACTTTCAAAAAGATAAAAAATTTAGAAAAAAGTTTAAAGAACACAAAATGACGGATTTCGCTCGAAGTGATTTCAGGTGAGTTTACTTTCGGTGTCCCTTCTCCTATGCATAAGGTTTTATAATGGTCGGCATGTGTATTGTCTTAACCTCGTCAAGAATTTGGAAATCCCTCTTCGGTTGCCAATGTTCGAGAGAAAATTGCATCATTGTGGTTGTCGATTGAGTACCTGGCCAACTCCATCAATTTCCTTGTCGTTGCCTAATAATCCACGGCCTTTCCGTGGTGAAAATGATGACTCCAATCAAAAGTTGAGATTTTTGATTTTCGAATTTATTTGACGCTGTTTCCGTGTTCAAATTGGCAGTTCGTCGTTACGGATTTAACACCTAGCCAACGCCAATTAAATCTCCTGGTTGATGTTGTCATTTCGCTTCTAACTGCTTGTAAGCCAATTAAAAATTAGCCATATGAAAAAAAAATAAGACAGCAAAACGAGTGTGTGCAAATACAACAAAATAATATCAGAAACTATATATTTTGAGAAGAATTTATCGTTAAATACATAAAACCAAAATAGATTACATGGAAATTCCATTATTTTATAACCTAAGATGAAATAACTTCAACATATTGTAGCATATATAGTTAAGAGATTAAAAAAAAGAAACTCAAAACATAGTTTTTAATAAAAACAAGCATTATAAGAATAAACAAATTACAATATCAAGGAAGAAAACATATGAAAGAAGAAAATTAATTATTATATTAAAAAAACAATTAGGTGGATTAGACCTTATTCCATCTTACATTGAATTGGAATAGACTATGAAAATGGCAAGGCATCCCTCAACTTCTTTTCATAGATAACTCATTGCAATTCATACATGCACGCATGGTGAATATATATATATATATATATATATATATATATATATATATATATATATATATATATATATATATATATATATATATATGGTGAATATATATATATATATGAAAGAAAATCTAAAAAGAAGAGAAACTTGAGATTTTCTCAAATAAAAGAGTCATGTTATTCAAGAAATATAATGAACTCACAACCCTTTGTGGGATAAAAATTCTAAACCGTCTTTTCCCTCAAAAAGAATGTGTTCTCTTCAGGTTAGTTGAGTACAGATGAAATAGTTGACAAGCTTAGAGTACTCATATGAATAAATAATTGTTAATATTGTCTAAGATTAACAATAAATTATTTATTTGAGTACCCTAAAAATTGATCAACTATCTTTTTCGTACTCGATTGATCTAATAGAACATCTTACTTTTCGAGAGAAGACTAAATAAAATTCATATCCTACTAAGTGTTGTAAGTTCATTGCATCTTTTGAACAATATGATTCTCCTTTGTGGTTGCTCTCACTTTCTTATGTCATCCTCATAGTCAAAAATAGATTCATTGCATAAGATGAGATATAAAAAAAGATGGTGATAATATAAATTAGAAAGAGTATATTTTATAGATTATTGAAAATTGAAAGGTTAAGCTAATTCAATTTGGCTACAAATAGAATAAGATCCGGGTGGATACATAATAATTATTTTTTGTTAAATCGAGTAACTAATTTTTTATAATATTATAAAATTCTTTTTCTATAATTGTTATTTTTCATAAATATATTTCCTATGTTGAGAAAAATATTGGATTTTTAACTTATTTTGTAAATTTTACCTTATATGTAATATCTAACAGTATTAAAATATAAAAAAATATGAGCTTTTAAAAAAAAATATACTAAAATGTATAAAACAAAATATATGATATAGATAAGTTATCACGGTATATATATATATATAATATATATATATAACTAATAAGTAAATAAAATTATAGAGACAAAAATCAAAAGTAATGTTATTAATTATGTATCAATAATTACATATTTTCTGGATTTATTTCTCTTAAACATTTGTAACAATATTTTAGTATAGAAGATGAAATATTAATTGTTATATTGACTTATCTCAAATACATATAAAATATATTATAACAAACATTTTATGAAAAAGAAGAAGATGATTTTAGTCTTTTCATTTGCATTTAATACAAGTTAAATTTTCTTTGTGACTAATAGATCAGTATACTCTTGTAAGTTGTAATTAAGATTGTTTTTAAAACATGTATCATTTTATAAATAAATAATAAAAAAAATGAAAGAATCATAAATAACAGATCAGTATACTCTTGTAATTAAGATTGTTTTTAAAACTTGTATCATTTTATAAATAATTAATAAAAAAAAATGAAAGAATCATAAATAACAAAAACAAACTTTATTTCTAGATTGGGAATATAAGGGTATACAATTTTTACATAACAAAAAAAAAAAACAAAGTAAATAAAATAAATCTAGAAATGATTTCGTCATAGATATTTAGTTTTAAAGATTTAAATTGGCAATAATATCACATTCTTCATTAAAAAAAATCAAATTTTAATAATATTGGGACCTTCAATTGTGGATGAGTACCATTTTATTTGGTTCTCAAGTATTTTCGATCTTCTTTTAACTTTTCTAACTCTAAAATAGTATTTTGCGTTCTTTACATTTTTAATAAATTATTACTCAAAAGAAAGTTATTTATTAGTTGTTAGGGAACTTTAAAAACATCATATACTTTACAAACTTCTCATATCTAATAAATAAGAGAATAAGTGTTAAAAAGGTGTTTAAGAGCAGGTGAAAAAAAGGTTTATTTTTTTTTACGTTATGGACAATCAACTTCTTAACCTACCCTATTTTTACACTCAAATAATTAAAATAAATAAATACGGTATAATATGATTTTCATACACGAAGATTAGAGCATAATATCTAAAACAAACGTTTAACTCTTGAACCAACCCTTTGCTTTGCTGACCTATGGGTTGACTCAAACACAACTTTTCAAAATACTCAAAAAAATTCTTATGCTTCCGCAACGAACTTCTCGAAAAAGGGACTCTCGGCCCTTGGGGCCATTATTTGGAATTAAACACAACATTTTTTGTGGCATGATGTTTGTAGCATCAAAATTAGTTGTTTTTTTACTACAATATTGTGTTTTCATATTTTTCAGACAAAAACTCTCCCATGATTGAAAAATAATAATTTGAATTTTGGCGGGAAATTTAAATCTAAAAGAGTCCTCTACATTCCTGTGAAAATGGATCAACGTTAGAATTTTAGATCTTCATGAAATTTGAAAACAAATCAAGGGGTCAACATGAAGATCAAACCGACCTTGCTCCACTTAAAACGTTATTCTTGGCGTTGTAGTGGTCCATATAGGGTGATTCCAGTTCGTGATCTTAGCTAACATCCATCCCGATTGAATCACATTGGTTCCAACCTTATAGACCTCAATTAAGGGTTGGAACCATCAAACACAAAGTGATGCATGTTCAGGCTTCGAGCCCATGAACTAATCTGAGATAGGCTCCACTTCTTAAGGCCATAACTATGACTACACTCAACCATTTTGAATCTATGACTCACCACTAAAAAGATCTTCCTCTTACATTTCTTTTGACATCAAGTAGATCACACCGTTCAAACCATAGTCCATGTGAGGTCGCTCGTATTGAAATATATCTGAAATAGGAAACTTGAATTCATCCGAAGATTGAAGGAGCTACAACACATCTCATCCAAAGAGATTGCTACCAATATTGAATCTAAGGTCCATACCTTTCCAATGGTACCAATTCCAGCCTCTAACTCATCATGAGTCGACTAGGAGAGTCCAAACAAGGCCACTGTCCATTCAACCGAAATGAAGAAGGCAAAAATTAGGCCAATTTCATTCATCCACAAATGACATTCAATGTGTTATCTCTTTAACACAAGTTACAATGGGTCTTGTTTTGGTATTTCCAAATCATCCTAGAACAGCCCAAATGGTTAAGAGATGAGGGCCAATTTCGTGTTAAATCAAAAATCCCATTTAAAGTTAAATTACAAAATTTTCCCCATTCTTGGCTATAAATTGGACTATTTAGTTTTAAACTAAGTACTAGATCAATACCTACCTGAAAAACCCCTTGGCTTCCAACTACTCCCGAAGTGGCTACTACTGTCGTCAAAGAATCTCACCTCATTGGAGACCAGTTCGCCCATCAAGAGTGTGTCCCTCCTCTTACCTTGCATTTGAATTGCTTCCTCATCATGCTTAGGTAATAATCAATATGTTTGTGAAGTTTTCAAACAATTACACATTAATTTGGTCAATTAATTTCATGTTCTGCCCATTTGAAGTTTAATTTTGATTTCTTTGATTCCTTATTGTATTGCAGTATTATTGTTAATTGTTAATTAGTAAACCCTAACTTCTAGTTCTATGTAATCCGAACATGACGTTTTGAATAAAGAAACCAAACTTTTTCGGCAAAGAAAGGCCAAAAATCTTTTTGACTTGTTTCTTAATTTTGGGTCAAGAACTAAGGCCAATCTCTTCCAAAGTCTCCACCCATCATAGAGTCATTTTGAATCAAACATGAGGACAATTCGACCTCTGTTCGAGTTCTTGATTCTCGTCGGAGAAGTTTCTGCTCCTTGACGGTTGTCGCGGTTCTGGCCACCTTCTAACTACGAAAAATGCACGGGAGGAGCATGTTGATAAAAAGAGTTTTCATAGAATAATGGTCCAAATAACTCTATGTTACATTGTCTCTATTTATAGAAGTAGCCATAAAGACTCTATTACTACTTTTAAGCCCATTAAAGGTTTAAAGTCCACTATAATATATAAATCTAATATAATATGAGCTCAAAACCCAACAATCTCCACATTAATTAAGCGAATAATGCGCTTATTTGATGAATAAGTTATAAATTTAACAATCAACACCTTGACAAATTTCACGTCCCTTAGCAAATACACGAGTCGTGCCCATCAACTCCACCTTGACAAAAGTCAAGCCATCAAGAAATAAATGGGTTCCACACTTCAATCTTCACATTTGCTCGAGTCATTCATGAGATAACTTTTATACCTCTACTTCCACTCAAAAACCCTTAGAAGAATGAAAATCTCTACCATCAAATATATCATGCCATCAAAAGGTTATGATCCGCACATCAATCTTTACATTTTCTCGAGTCATTCACGAGATAAATTATTGTATCTCCACCTCTGCTAAAAAAAATCTTTAGAAAATAAAACCATAGAGTTTATAACACCAAATGAATTTAGGCAACCACGTTACTTCAGCGACTAGAGGCATTCAATAATTCTTCCTAAACGTTGTTCATACCCTTTGACATATGCGAAAACTAGAATAAATAATTCTTTATTATGTTAAAATAATTTGTACCCTTGTTTGCCACAAACTAAATGTCTGATTTTTCAAGTCCAACAATTGACTGAAACCAAAATATTGATTAGACCCAAGACAAACTTTCATCATCTGCTTTTTCAATAACAGATAACTATAAAAAAATCAAGGACACTCAAGAAAACGAACTTCCATCGTCTACTTCTTCAACAAAAGATACTGATCGAAAGAGAGAAGACTCAAGACAAATTTTTATCGTCTACTACATAACAAATAATTAGGTATATATCTTGACATCTCTTTTCTCAAGCTCAAGATATTACAAAGCATTTGTCACCCATCTTGCCTTTAACATTGTATACTCAACCAACTTGAAATTCATACTTCTCCTTGAACAAATTAAGTTACAATATATTAGTTTTTGAATCTAAAAAGACTAGCAGTTCAAGAATATATTTTCAAGATTCACTAACTATCTTCAATTTCTTTCACCATGCTTCAAATGATTATCAATAGTTTCTTTGAAAGAAATCACAAATGCCTTACATTTGAATTGATCGAGCCTCTCATCTAGTCCCATTTTCATGACTAGAAATCTCATTCAATGTTTCATTCATCTTCATGTATTAGATGACAATTCAATGATCTCATTTGCCTTCGAATTGACTGAGCCTCTTATATAGCCTCTTTTTCACGACTAATAATTCCATTCAAGGTCTCATTCATCTCATTAATAAGATGAAAAATTAATTATCCCATTCATCTATACTATGATCCACAACACATAGACAATTAAGATAGAACAAAATAAGTAATCAAATCATCATATTTGAATTAATAAAGTCTCACATCTAGCCCATTTTTTATAACTAGGAATCTCACTCAAGGTCTTATTTATCTTCTCACATTAGAAGATAATGCAATTATTTTTTCTTAATTCATTTGAGAGTTACTCTCAAGATGTCTCCACCTCAACTTATAAGTGTCTTTTACTAGTCTTCCTCTTCTGGGTATTTCATTCATATTGTGTGTTAAATAATATTGTATCAATACTTGATCACCTGCCAACTCAATGCAATCTTGCAATTTTGGCATGAAAGATTGCCTTGTCAACATGTCGATAATATTGTCACTAGTAAACAATTTTTTGATAATAACTTTCCATACTCGAACATGTTCTTTGTCAAGTGTACAGTATTTAATCTCACAACCGTCTTCATCTTGATTAGTTCTTCAAATGTGTTTCTTTAATAACTCTTTTATTAAGAAAATCTCTCCAAACTCATTTTAGTTGAGAGTTTCTTCAAGTTAAAACCCTCAACATAGTAAAACCTTTTGTTATTTTTGACTATCTCTAAGAATATGTTAATAAAAGTTTTAAATAATATTACTCATGTATGTCAATACAACAATCAGTTATAAAACTTCCAACAAATTTGTACAAGCATGAAGATGTATCGTTTATTCTCCACATTCTTCTAGCCAAATCCTAAATAGAAAGAATCTAACCAACTATGTATATGATTAGTACACACTCAATCCATACCTTATAAATTATTATTCTTGGTAGAACCTTTAAAGTATTAACACCCACTTGAGAAATTATCACTAGCACTTTACCAAAGATTTCCAAACAAAATATACTCACAAGGTTTGATGTAAATCTAAATCCGGTATTTATACACACATATCAAAACTCCACTTTTCAAAACAAACCTTAAAGCCACCTACTTTAATTAGAAAACCCTTTACATGTTGCATCACTTGTCTTCCAAAATCTACAACATCGAATAAGCACTCCACATTCTTTTTCAACTCCAATTTTCAATCTCCACGTCGACGAATATCAAATCTCTTAGGAGATAAATCACAAATCTCCCTCTTTGAGAAATTCAAATCAAACAAGCCTCAATACATATCAAGCAATTCCAAAATCAAAGCTTTAAGAACTTGATTAAAATCAAACAAGGCTTTACTTGTGAAAATTGGAATTAAATAAGCCTTAACTCATTTTGTGAAAACAAATGAGCCTTAAAGAAAAAGTCTTAGTTATTGATCGTTTCAAAGATTCGTGATTGACTCTTTCTCTCTATATATATTATATTATATCAAAATATAATATATATATATATATTCTTTTTTTATATTTTAATAGACCATATGTCTTAAATTAAAATAAGTCAAAAGAATAAACTTCATTTTCTTCGTTCTGGTGTTGCTGCCTAGAAGAATTTTCGTCACATTCGCCCATTGGCTCATTCGAGAAGAACAAAAGACACATTGTTTTTTTTCTCAAGACATCGTCACACATAATTGAAAATAATTTTAACGACCGTCGATATCTCCATAGCAACTGAAGTTTTAAACTCAAATTTTCACAACTACTAATTATTTTACAGCCAATGTCGTTACTTCAAACAACCAACAATCTTCAACAAAAGTACAAATTTGTAACAACTTCTTTAATGGCGGTTAGCGTTTCGTCATATCTTCATAACTAGATTAGGTTAAATCATCACATTTAAATTACTCGAGTATCCCATCTATCCCCCTTTTTTATAACTAGAAATTTACTCATGGTCTTATTTTTCTTCTCACATTAAAAGATAATGAAATTATTTTTTCTTGATTCATTTTAGAGTTACTTTCAAGATGTCTCCACCTCAACTTATAAGTGTCTTTCACTAGTCTTCATCTTCTGGGTCTTTCATTCATATTATGTGTTAACTAAAACTGTATCAATCCTTGATCACCTGCCAACTCAATACAATCTTGCAATTTTGGCCCAAAAGATTGCCTTGTCAACATGTCGACAATATTTTCATCAATAGACAATTTTTTGATAACAACTTTCCATACTTAAATATGTTCCTTGTCAAGTGTAAAGTACATAATCTCACCATTGCCTTCATCTTGATTAGTTCTTTCAATATTTTTCTTCAATAACCCTTTTATTAAGAAATTCTCTCCAAAATCATTTTAGTTGAGAGGTTTCTTCAAGTCAAAACCCTCAACATAGTAAAACCTTTTTCTATTTTTGAGTATCTCTAATAATATTTCAACAAAAGTTTCAAATAATATTACTCATGTATGTCAATACAACAATCAATTATAAAACCTCCAACTAATTTTCTACAATCATGAAGATGTATCGTTTATTCTCCACATTCTTCTAGCCAAATCCTAAATAGACAGAATCTAACCAACTATGTATATGATTAGTACACACTCAACCCATACCTTATAAATTATTATTCTTGGTAGAACCTTTAAAGTATTAACACCCACTTGAGAAATTATCACTAGCACTTTACCAAAGATTTTCAAACAAAATATACTCACAAGGTTTGATGTAAATCTAAATTCGGTATTTATACACACATATCAAAATTCCACTTTTCAAAACAAACCTTAAAGCCACCTACTTTAATTAGAAAACCCTTTACATGTTGCATCACTTGTCTTCCACAATCTGCAACATCGAATAAGCACTCCACATTCTTTTTCAACTCCAATTTTCAATCTCCACATTGACGAATATCAAATCTCTTAGGAGATAAATCACAAATCTCCATCTTTGAGAAATTCAAGTCAAACAAGTCTCAATACATATCAAAGAAATCCAAAATCAAAGCTTTAAGATCTTTATTAAAATCAAAAAAGCTTTACTCGTGAAAATTGGAATCAAATAGGCCTTAAAAACTCATTTTGTGAAAACAAATTAGACTTAAAGAAAAAGTCTTAATTGTTGATCGTTTCAAAAATTCTTGATTGACTCCTTCTCTATATAATATATTATATATATATATATATATATATATATATATTCCTTCTTTTTTATATTTTAATAGACAATATTCCCAAATTAAAATAAGTCAAAAGAATAAACTTCATCTTCTTCGTTCTGGTGTTGTTGCCTATAAGACTTTTCGTTAAATGCGCCCATTGGCTCATTCGAGAAGAACAAAAGACACTTTTTTTTCTCAAGACATCGTCACACATAATTGAGAAAAAAATTAACGACCTTCGATATCTCCTTAGCAACTGAAGTTTTAAACTTAAATCTTCACAACTTCTAATTATTTTACAACCAATGTTGTTTCCTCAAACAACCAACAATCTTCAACAAAAGCACAAATTTGTAACAACTTCTTCAATGACGATTATGGTTTTCGTCATATCTTCACAAATAAATTAGGATAAATATTCTCAAAACATTCTCTGATATTATCCGTTGAGAAAATGATTTAAATGGAATAATTTTCCAAGCTAATAATCATATGTTACATTGTCTCTATTTATAAGAGTAGCCTTAAAGAGTAAATTAATACTTCTAAGCTCATTAAAGACTTAAAGGTTATTGCAATAGGTAAACTCTAATAAAATATGAACTCAAAATCTAACATATCGTTGTTCAATGAGAAAGTGGATTAATGGGTTGCATTCTTCCTAATATCCCTATAAAATAAATGAGCCTTATCATCCTTAGAGCGTACACTAGTAAAAATGAAATCAATAGTGACAAAATTTAGCGACAGTACCATATTATTGTTGTTGGTGAAAAATAAATCAACATGGATTCAAATATATCCATATAGCCACCGTATTTTTATCCTGTGGACAATTAGTGTGTTTTTAATTTTTCAAATATCAAATATTTATATTTTAAATAAACTAACGTCCTAATTGCCTAAATCCTGAGTAAGATTTCGCCTAAATCCTAAGTAAGATTTCTGAAAGGTTTCTCTTACTTAAAATAGGCACCAGCTAATAGAGGAGGAAGCTCTATTATTGTTGCTTCTCGCACACAGTGATGATTTCAGGAAGTTTCAATCATTTGAACATGTTTCATTATCATTTGCAAGCTAGCTAACGATTTCACGTCTTCGAAATGCAGAAACACGATGATCATTATCATTTGCAAGCTAGCTAACGATTTCACGTCTTCGAAATGCAGAAACACGATGAGCTTTCCTTTCTGGTCTTCTTCGTAAGGGTTTCAATTTACGAGAACCTATCTCTCCATCTTTCTCTTGCACTCATGGATATATGTTTCAATCTCACAAAAAAGATCAGTTCTGTTTGGAAAAACCCTAACAGAAACACAAAAGAAGAAAACAAAAGAAAGAACACACTAACAAAATTTGATAACGGAGTTCGGCCAAAATGTTGCCTACATCTCCGAGAACTAAGGCTATCAATTAATAAAGGAGAAGAGATATAAATATTGGGTGCAATAAACCAAAGAGGGGAGAGTTTCTTTTATACACTAAGAAACTTTCCCAACTCCCATCATCTTCCGATGTGGGATTTATTCTAATTGTGAATATAGTTTCTTTTATATATACTAAGAAACTTCTTTCACTCCCATCATCTTCCGATGTGGGATTCTAATTATGCTAAAAACAACAATCTCCACCTTGGCACAAATTCCAAATACTAATCTTCAATATTAAAAAATAAACCTTCAGTGCTTCCAATTGGCGCTCTTCAGCGGCGACTCAAACGCGGAAGATGTTTACCAAATCTAAACAATTAGATTTGGTTTTCCCCATGTCTTTCATCTCGAACTCTTTACCCAATTGAGCCTTCAACTTGTCAACTTCATTTTGGCTCTTTGATGCTATCAACATATCATCAACGTACAAGAGTAGATAGATGTAAGACTCATCTTGCAATTTGCGCAAATACACACATGAATTGAATTTGATTCATGTGTACTTGTGTTTCATCATAAACTTGTCAAGTTGCTTGTACCATTGTCTCGACGATTGCTTCAACTTGTACAAATGATCTGTCCAACTTGCAACCCCAATTTTCTTTATCAGCAACTTTGAATCCATCTGGTTGATAAATGTAGATTTCCTCGTTGAAATGACCGTGTATGTCTGCGGTCTTCACATCTGGTTGAGCTAGCTCTAAATTCATCTACGCTACCAAGGCCAACAAAATTCTAATGGAAGAGTGTTTAACAACAGGAGAAAGTACCTCATTATAATCAACTCCTTCCTTCTTAGCGTAGTATTTATCTACCAAATTTTCCTTGTAGCAAATATCAAATTTTTCGGGAAATCCTTCTTTCTTAGCAATGATCCATTTACAACCAATAGCCTTCTTCCCTTTTCGTAGATGCGTCAACTTGCATGTCTCATTCTTATGAAGAGATTGCATCTCATCTTGCATAACACCTCTTCTTTTTCCATTTTCAGTACTTCGACTAACATCTGAAAAAGTGGATGGAACATCATCTATGACTAGAAGTGCATAGGCCGCCATGTCAACAAACCGACCTGGTTTTTGAATAACTCATCTTTTCCTATTCACAACAATTGATTCATGTTGTTCTGAAGGTTCTTGGATCGGAACCTCTTCCTCATTTGACTCTTCGTCTGTCGTCGGAGAGTCACTTATAGTTGTGCTTATCTTTATCTGCTCAAACTCCACCTATTGCGGAGTACAATCAATCTTGTCTGGTGTTACCTTATTTAACATTGAATAATCATCAAAAGTAACATCTCTACTGATAATGGTTTTCTTTGCATCCAAACACCAGAGACGATATACTTTAGCTTCCGTAGTAAATCCCATAAAAAGAGTCTTCTTTCCTCGTGGATCCAACTTTGATTCAACTAAATGATAATATACAGTAGAACCAAAAATATGCAAAGAATCATAATCATTTACAGGTTTTCCAGACCATACCTCTAATTGAGCATATGACACAGTTTCTGCCCAAAATTTCATGTCTAACCTAGCATTAGACAACATACATCGAACTTTCTCCACCAATGTCATGTTCATACGTTCCGATACTCTATTCTGCTGTGATGTTTTTCTGACTGTGAAGTGTCGAACTATGCCACATGCTTGACATAATTTCTGGAATGGATCATTCTTATATTCTCCACCGTTATCAGTCCGGAGAATTTTGATCTTTCTTCCTGCCTCGTCTTCGACTTGAGTTTTCCATTTAAGAAAAATCTCAAACACTTCACATTTATTCTTCATAGTAAACACCCACACACTTCTGGAAAAATCATCAATAAAAGTAACAAAATAATGTCTACCTCCAAGAGAAGGAGTCTTGGCAGATCCCCAAACATCTGAGTGCACATAATCCAAAATACCCTTGGTGTTATGGATAACAATGTCAAATTTTACTCGTCTTTATTTTCCCAGAATACATTGTTCACAAAAATCTAACTTACAAACTTTTGTACCTTTCAACAATCATTGCTTGACAAGAGTTTGCATAGATTTCTCACCAGCATGCCCCAATCGCATATGCCATATCTTTGTTGCCTCTAATTCCTTACTGCTCCTGGAAGTTGATACACATGCTGTCCCATTAACTGTACTACCTTGATAATAATACAAATTATTACTTTTCCTGGTAGCTTTCAACATCACTAGCGCTCCAGAGATTACCTTAAGAATTTCATTTTCCAATTTCACATGTAGGCCTTTTGACTCCAAAGCCCCCAAAGAAATGAGATTTTTTTCATATTCGGTATGTACCGAACATCTCTGATAATTCTGGTGGATCCGTCATCATTTCTCAGCTTGATTGAACCTATCCCCTTTATTTTACATGTATTAGCATCTCCCATTTAAACAACTCCACCATCCATCTCCTTAAAGTCAAAGAACCACTTTCGAACTGGTGTTATATGATAAGTGCAAGATGAGTCCAATATCCACGCATCATGATGTGATGTTGTGTGTGACATCGATAAAGAGTATTCTGAATCTGCATCACCTTTATTTTCTGCAATATTTGCATCTTCAGAATATTTTTCTTTCTTCTTCAACTTTGGGCAGTTAGTCTTCCAATGTCATTTCTCACGACAGAAAGCACATTCATCTTTGACAACTCTATTTTCATATCTTCCTCCTTTCCATTTTAATTTGCTTTGCTGACGGTCCCTGACCATCAATGATTCCTCTACTGTACCTATTTTGTTTTTACTTTTGTCTTGTTTTCTCAATTCATGACTATATAAAGTAGAACTTACAGCATCAAGAGAAACATTTCCCTTCCCATGAAGTAACGTTGTTTCTAAGTGTTCAAATTCATCAGGAAGGGACCATAACAACATCAAAGCAATATCTTCATCCTCAATCTTAACATCAAGGTTTAACAGATCTGCTACTAATTCATTAAACTTAGTAATATGTTCATTCATAGAAATACCTGATTGGTAGTCAAACCGGAACAACCGCTTCTTCATAAAGAGCTTATTCTAATCACTCTTCTTCAAAAGTTTGTCCTCCAATGTTTGCCACAATTTCTGTGCAGAAGTTTCGTTCTTCACAGCATACTTCTGCTCACTTGACAAGCATGATCGAATTGTTCTGCACGCCAATCGATTCATGATACTATATTCTTTTTCTTCTATACTATCTGACTTTCTGACCTCAATAGCAACATCTAGACCCTGCTAAAAAAGACAATCTAGAACATCACCTTGCCACATGCCGAAATGCCCAGTTTCATCAAAGATTTCCACCGCAAACTTCAAATTTGACATCGGTGTCCTTGTCCAGGATAACGAAGGAATTGACGCCTTTTTGAAGACTCCACCATGCCAAGGACGAACCTTCGGCTCTGATACCACTTGTTGGGAAAAATTCTAACAGAAACACAAAAGAAGAAAACAAAAGAAGAAAACAAAAGAAAGAACACACTAACAAAATTTGATAACGGAGTTCGGCCAAAATGTTGTCTACATCTCCGAGCATTAAAGCTAACAATTAATAAGATAGAAGAGATACAAATATTGGGTGCAATAAACTAAAAAGGGGAGAGTTTTTTTTATACACTAAGAAACTTCCCCAACTCCCATCATCTTCCGATTTGGAATTTATTCTAATTGTGAATATAGTTTCTTTTATATATACTAAAAAACTTCTTTCACTCCCATCATCTTCCGATGTAAGATTCTAATTGTGCCAAAAACAACAAGTTCATGGTTTTATTGAAATCAAAACTGATAGGATCGACTTTATCGATAGAGACGAGGGTCTGGCTAAGGATGAATGCTTATGAAAAACGGTTTGAAAGAAATCCTGTTAGGGATTTAATTCGCTTTCTATTCTACGCAAATACTTGCAAACACTTGAAACAGATACAAGGCAGAATTGTTTACTTGGTTTTGAAGCACAAGATGAAATATGAAAAGATGACAGAAAAGAAAGAACACAGAAGTTTGTTTATGGATGTTCGGAGAAAATCTCCTACGTAACCCCTTCTTCCGACCACCGGAAGGATTCACTATAATATGATTCAAATCAAAACAGTTTACACACACTTAGCTCACTGTTGAACAAAACACTTTATGTTCAATTACAAGATGAAGAATATCAATCAGCTAAAGGTGTTTTGATTCTAGATCTCTCTTGATTTACACACAGTACAATCAGAAAGCAGCTTCACAGTATGAATATTTTAAGGCTTGAATTCTCTCAAGATCGGCAAGTTCGTAAGGCTAACAATTGTGCTTATTAAGGCAGATTGTCCGTTGTCCTTTAGATTTGTTAAATACAGAGAAGGAGCTAACGGTCGAACCTTTTAGAATGATACGTGGCACTCTTCCATTGGAAAACCACCATTGTACACAACAGGTTCTGAGCACAAAGATCGTGGCCGTACAACACTGGTAGTGCGCCGAATATTCCATCAGAGATGTACCTGCAAAACAAGTAATGTGAGGAAAATTCTCTTACATGGCATTCCTTGGTTGGTTGCATATAGCTATTGTACTAATCTTCACTAGAAAGTGGAGCAGGAGTAGGGTACATCTATAGCACGTGGGTAGGTGAAATGCTAGCTTGAAGCAAATTGCTTAAGCTGAGCATTAGTCGTATTTAAGTTAGACGGATTGTGAAAATCAGTCTAATGAAATCAAACATCTCCTACTAATAATAACGTCTATTAGACCGCCTGGTCTAATAGAATTAGACTCACGTCTAATTACAATAACCATTAGATTACACGTCTAATTCCACTGAGTTAGACTGCACGTCTAATTCCGGTTCTACCTCAGACATGTCTGAAGGAGTTAGACTCACGTCTAACTTTCACTAATTAGACTACACGTCTAATTATCAAATAACCATTAGACTGCACGTCTAACTCCGCTGAGTTAGACTGCACATCTAATTCAGGTTCTACCAAAGACTTGTCTGAAGGAGTTAGACTCATGTCTAACTTTCACTAATTAGACTACACGTCTAATTATCCAATAACCATTAGACTGCACGTCTACTCCACTAAGTTAAACTGCACGTCTAATTCCGGTTCTACCTCAGATTTGTCTGAAGGAGTTAGACTCACGTCTAACTTTCACTTTCTATTAGACTGCACGTCTAACTCCACTAAGTTAGACTGCACGTCTAATTCCGCACATATTAGACTATCCGTCTAATTGCAAATATATTAGACTACACGTCTAACTCCGATGAGTTAGACTGTACGTCTAATTCCGAATATCTATTAGACCATCTGTCTAATTACAAGTCTATTAGACTACACGTCTAACTCCGCTGAGTTAGACTGTACGTCTAATTTCGAATATCTATTAGACCATCTGTCTAATTACAAGTCTATTAGACTACACGTCTAACTCCGCTGAGTTAAACTGTACGTCTAATTTCGAACACATTAGACTTACGTCTAATTCCGTGTATATTAGACTTACGTCTAATTCTATACATTCATTAGACTACACGTCTAACTCCGATGAGTTAGATTGTACGTCTAATTCTATGCATTCATTAGACTACACGTCTAACTCCGATGAGTTAGACTGTACGTCTAACTCCGATGAGTTAGACTGTACGTCTAACTCCGATGAGTTAGACTGTACGTCTAATTCTATGCATTCATTAGACTACACGTCTAACTCCGATGAGTTAGACTGTACGTCTAATTTCGAAATCGGTCTAATGACCCTCATTAAAGCCAAGTTTTATGAAATATTGTTTCAATACACCTGCATCAAAACTCATAAGTCATTTCATCATCAAAATCTCAGTGGTTAAATTATTTCAACACTTAATCAAAATAATTTGACCCAACAAAAACAATTATTTATTTTCGGTAATTTATCTCCTAAATGCATTTTTCATAAATTTTTGAGCACAATGTACCTTTCCCCTAGTAGTGGTGAAATCAAAACAACTTCTATTCTCTTTCTTCTCTCTTTCGCTTGTGCTTTCGTATTTTTGTTAGGGTTTTAGTTTTTGAGTTATGGCGTCTTCTTCATCTGGACCAATCGGCTTGAAAATTGAAGTTGTAAGTAGTTTCGTTGGAGGAACAGGAACAGGAAATTGAGAAGCATCGGAAATTGCTATCGCATCAGTCGCATCAGGAACTGATCAGCTATTTGTATATAGGGATTGAAGAAAGCTAAGAAAGACAGAGGATGTACTGTAAAAGAGAAAATCAGTAAGATGCCTCCTTGTGCTGCTAGTAAACGAAGCTCCATCTACCACGGCGTCACCATGTACTCAATTATTAGATGAATTGAACTTGGAATCTAAATCAAAATAGAAGTGTTATTGTTAAGCCCTAAAAACTTCTGGGTTTTAAATATTTTCAGACATAGATGAATTGGTAGATATGAAGCTCATCTATGGGACAAGAGTACATGGAGTTAGAACCAAAATAAGAAAGGGAAACAATGTATGTTTTACTAGTGTATATTTTCAAAATTGAAATTTATGTTTTCTGTGTTTTACAATGACTAATTGAAATTACCTCATAAATACAATTTTCATCCTTCTTTTGATGGAGGCTTACATTCTGTAATTCAATAGAATCAGTTGTCTTCTCTTGATAATACACCACTTATTAAACATTATAAACTACATGTTCATCATCTTATCCACAATATTAGAAACATCTCATCCTCAAACATTTCCCCTTTTTATGGAAGATGAAAAAGGCGCGAAAAAATACCATTTAATTCTATCCATATTGAAAGTTTTCCTTCAAGACAAAAATAATAGTATGCATGAAGAGTTGGTCATTTTACATGTGTTTTTACCTCCCTACTCAAACTTGTTTTTCAATCCTCTTTCTAGAGGAGAACGACATAAAATGCTACTTTCTATACAAGTAATGTTTGAAGAAGAGACTGTGTATATTCTTGAAGTAAGCATATTAAATATCTGTGTCACTAACTTGTGTTTTATTCCAATTGTTTGACATATTTTTGTGCAGAGGTGCCAAATTTATGTTTTCATAAATGCTCTTTTATTTAGAGGTAAACTTATATGTCTTGCTCATGTCATTCCAATATCCTATTTTGAAGCATTTGGGTACCTAGCTTGTACAATTGTTGAACCTGAAAAAAAGGTTATATAATGTTCATCATGTGAAATGAATAAAACAGAGGAGAATTTGAAAATACTTAACAAAACGGGAAACTAGGAAAAATGTGTCGACCACCAGATTTGATATCCCAAACAACCTCGGTTGAAGGCTGAAAATTCTGTGGAGCAATGATTGGACTTGTTTAGAGAATATTCTTGTTGAAATGGATTAATGTGAGATTCAGCAGTAGCCTAGTGATTTTATATTCTGTTTTCTTATATTTCTTAGACCTGAATTGTTAGCCAAACAAAAGGGGCTTTAAAAATGGTCTAGCTATGGAAAATGGATCTTGGGCAAAGAGATTGTTGTTTGACTTATGTTTGTCATTTAAAAGAATTGATGTAAAAAAGGATTGTACAAGATCAAAAGAAGTATCATCTTGTATATTTGAAATCTATGGTTAATATTCATTCGTCCATTCCACAGGATGGACAATTTCAGTTTTCTTGAGTGAAAAGAGGCATCAACTTGGTATGATTCCAAACCTGAAAACTTTGATAGATCAATATTAACTATTAACTCATTTGGTTTGGTAATAACTTGTTCACTTGATTATGTACTTTCAATATGGCTCTATTCACTAGTAAAAAAAAGGGTTTTACCGAAAGATTTTTTCGACAGATTTATATATCTGTCGGTATAAGTGCCAAAAGGGAGAAACCTGTCGCAAATGAGAAAAAAAGCCGACAGTAGATGCAAATATTTCGGTGTTTAGATACAGTACCGAAAGATATATATACTATATCTTTCGGCTTTGATCCCTACCAAAACATTTTCAGAAAACGGCTAAGTATATATGATTTTTTTTAAGGTATATACCGAAAGATATAGTGTATATCTTTCGGCCTTGATCCCATCCAAAACATTTTTAGAAAAACGGCTAAGTATAAGATTTTCTTTAAGGTGTATACCGAAATATATAGTATATATCTTTCGGTTTTGATCCCTTCTAAAACATTTTCATTAAATGGCTAAGTATAATATTTTCTTTAAGGTATATACCGAAAGATATAATATATATCTTTTGGCTTTGATCATTTTCAAAAAAATTCAGAAAAACGGCTAAGTACATGGTTTTTTGGGGTTTAAAGGCCAAAACTGAAAGATGTACATATATTCTTTTAGTTTTTCTATAGAATACCGAAAGATGTATATAAATCTTTTGGTTTTTCTATAGAATACCGAAAGATTTGCCATATATCTTTCGGTTTGGCCATCCTTTACAAATTTCTTACCCTTATTTTAATAGGTGTTTTGGTTTCTAAGTACATTAATCTTATTTAATTGTCCAAGCATATAAATTGTGATTCAATATTCCAAGTAGATAGATTGTGATTGAGTTAAGTTACAAGTATAGGTTTGTATTTGAGTATATAAAATGTATATAAGGTTTGTGTTTGAAAAGAATATACAGAAAGATATGAAATCTATCGGCTTAGGTCTTCACACCTTTACCGACAAGATCAATACCGACAGATGCCGACAGTCTGCCTGGTTGTCAGGAAAAGACTTTTACCGACAGATATAGGGCTTTTACCGAAAGTTTATACTTTCGGTAAAAGACCTATTTTTACTATTGATTATAACAAGACAAATCAATCTTTTTGTGGAGAATATCTAATATTAAATCCCTTGAAAATATAACTAATTAACATTTTCATTCTTGTAGCATGTTCAAATTCAGAATATAATGTTATTTTTTTGGTGATAAATTCCATAGGATTTATTTTTAATCTCATGGATTAATTACTTTGATCTGAATAAAATAAGTTTAGTTTCAATATGGGTGACTTTTGTTCAATTTTGTAGTCTGTCAGAATATTACTCTTCAGGTCTCTCAAAGATATTCATAAGATTTGAAAACGGTTTACATTCCTATTGAAGTAAGTTCATAGGATTCTTCTATTGTCATTATTCTGATCATTATCACCAATGCTTTTAACTTTCTTTAGTTGGATTTTGTATGATTTATAGTGTAAAATCATTAAAATTGTCAATATTCTTTTCTGCCCATAGTAAGACTTTTAAGTTAGAATCTGAATCCTGATTGATATTAAATAACTAGTTGAGTGAATTGCAAGTCCTCTTTGATTGATTTTATAGCTATTGTGTTATTTACAAGTTATATTAAGATTACTTATTTGTAGACAATTTAACTTGATTGTTTCATATTATAATCTAAATTCCTCATGTTCATTCTGATTTAAGTGATAATCATTGTAACTATTGTTCTAACTACTGTTCTAACTACATGAGTTTTTTTATAAATTAAAATTAAATTAAAAAATATAAATAAAATTCATTTTAATCCTATAATAATAATTAATTTTGGATGGTTATATTAAAATTTTTCAGGGATAAGATCAAGAATTTGTGTGTCCCCGTCACCGCTATAAAAAGGAGGTAGTTTTTATATATAGAATAGCCTTTATCTGTTGATTTGTTTAATGTGAAAATATTGGATCATATTGTCATCTTCATCTTCTAGCTAGTAAGTAAAGACTGAATACAATATCTAATGGATGGATGGGATTCTCAGCCTGTCATCCTAGAACATGTTAGTCTCTCAACTAAACAAAAAAAGGACATGAATATTTTCATTATGTATATATAAGAAATTTTATAGTCATCCAAGAATTGGTTGAATGAAATTAGTTGTTTTTCTTTTTTGTTGGTTAATTAGTTAAAAATAGTTTAGGTAGAAGCTATTGATTGAATTATGTTATTTTGGTAAACAGATTGATGGGTGCATAACTCAAAATGATTGGGAAAGTCCTTGAGAGATTAGATTCAACAAGCAAAGAATATGGTTCTTCTAAACTAATTTTTTATTAGTTATTGTAATGTGATTAAATATTTGATAATCTATATGCAAATTTAATGATGGTTGGAATTTGTTAAATGTTATGTTTGCTTATTTAGGTAATATATTAATAATTTTTTATTAAAAATTTGTATTTCAAAGTCTCTGGTAGTTATTAATCGATTTAGTAAAAATAAAATGACATAGTATCCCTTAGCGACGGTAAAACATTCGTGTGGCCACATTTTAGCGACGATATCTAGCTCTGTGGCCATAATTTAGCTACGGAGCGAATAGCAACTGACGACAGTCCCTGTTGCTATTTCCTTTTAGCGACGGTAAAATAAACAATAGCGACAGTTATTTTTTGTCTCTATTGCCTTATTTTATACTAGTGGTAGTCTACCTCTTTGTTTTCTCTTTGTACAAAATAAAGAAAACAATGTTGAATTGTGAATTTACAATTTGTTAAATAATGATAGAGGAAACAAGCCACCTATATTCACTTTTTTTTTTTTTTTTTTTTTAAGTATTGATTACAAGAAATATCAAAATTCTTTTTAATATTTTTTATTTGTGTTGTAGTTTAAAAATATTTAAGTGACAAGAGAGATTCATATGAGATCGAATGTGATTGAGTTTGATTCTTCTATCTTAAATTGAAGTGGAGGTCGTAACTAAATTTTAAATTTTAAAATTTAAATTTTAAAATATTATCTTATTTAAATTAGTATTAGAATAGCTGAAAAAATGAATTTGAAATAAAAAAAAAAATTGTTTGTTTGTTGAAACCTCTTGATTTTCAATCATAACAATTAAAATTGAACAACAATAATAATGAAAATCTCATAATAAAAACTCCAATCAATTAATCACCTAATTCAAGATTCTATCAGAATTACTCATAGTATCAATTTTAGGTAGTAGTATTTTAAGATATTTAATAGAAAAGGAAAGCCTACATTAAAATGCATATCATCGTAGCATCCACAATACTTATATATATATATATAATAATTCTTAATTTTTAAAGTGTTCAGATTGCCGGGTCCGAGAGTTGTGGTTAATTTAGATATATATGTGAGAGTAAATGGATACTTGAGTCGAATTGTGGGTTGACCCGCCCATAAACTTAAAACGGTTAAAAATAAAATTAAAAATGCTATAGATATGGTTCGAACTTGCAACTTAACAAAATAAGTACAACCATTTAACCAACTAAGCTAATAACACCTTATATTTTAAATTCATCACCAAATTTGATGAACGCGAGACATTTTAATAATATAAGTTCAACTTTTTAACTAACTAAAATATATATATATATATATATATATATAATTATGCTTAATTTTTAAAGTGTCATGATTGTCGGGTCGAGAGCTATGGTTAATTTGGATATATATGTGAGAGTAAATGGATTCTTGGGTCAGATTGTGGGTTGACCCACCCATAAACTTAAAACGGTTAAAAATAAAATTAAAAATGTTATAGGTATAGTTCGAACGTACAACCTAACAAAACAAATATAACTCTTTAAGGCTTTAACCATCTAGGCCAATAACACTATATATTTTAAATTATACACCAAATTTGATGAACGCGGTGGTTCATTAATAGTTTTTAATCGGTCATAATTCTCTTTTAACTCTCCGCTATATATTTCACTATTATTAGTGAGCAATAATGGAAAAATTCTGTCATATTTATAAAGATAGAGGACATAATTCATATGGATATAGTAAGTCTCGCTTGAGCTACTTTAATGGTAGTGTTTACATTTCTCTTTCACTCGTAGTATGAGGAAGAAGTGGACTCTAGAGGTCAAACTAATTGAGTTAATAATCAAATTGTATCAATTATTTTAGAGATCGTTCTGTAATGTGAGAGTAAATGGATACTTGAGTTGGATTGTGGGTTGACCCGCCCATAAACTTAAAACGGTTAAAAATAAAATTAAAAATACTATCACATTTTTACCGTAATATTTTTTTCACGGTTTTTTATAATATTACTCGTGCAAATGCACAAGATACATGCTAGTTTAGTTTAAAATTCACACATAAATTGAGTTTAAATTTACAATTTTCTAGAGCAATATTACACATTTGATAAAGATCCACAATCAAATAATTGTGCTAAATTCATTTAAATTCAAGTCACTCAGAACTCGAAACCATATAAAAAAATTAATTCAACAAACAAAAATTGATTCGACAAAAAAAAAAAATCTAATTTTGAATTAGGTATTAATAACAAATTCCTCTGTGGTCTCTTTATTCCCCCTATTTATCTTAACCAGTAGGCTTTCTCACTCGCCCGTGTAATACTTAAATCATACTGTTAGTCTTTCCAACCGTTCTAATCAGATCATTCGATGTGCTTTGCAGGATTCTCGGCCGACGATCGCGAGGAAGTGGAAGACTCTGTTGAAAAATTGGATTCTCAGGTCCCTCATCTTCGGGGACTTTTAATCGGGCCCATGTACTTTTCCGGGATCCAATGTTGCCTTAGAACTCTTAATTTCCAATTATTTTAATTAAAAGTTTAATTGGGGACCCCAGACTTTATGCTTTCTTTCAATTGAACCATAGACTTCATTTTCATTCAATTTTGACTCAATGTCTTAATTTTGAAGTATAATAAAAGTCCTGTTTGTTTTCTTATTTCATCAAACGACACTCTTTAACCAAATTGAACATCAAAATCATTTTAGAAAAATCTATAAAAAATACAGAAAATCAAGAATATTATTACAAACAATAGTAATTTTTTCTACTAAATTTTTTTAGGGTATGTTTTAAAAATTCTTAAACTTTGTGATGTCATAACTCGAGTTCTATAACTTCAGAAATCACAAAATTAATTTTGTATGCTCCTAAAAATATTTTGAGCTTCAATAAAAGTTTTAAATTTTTTAGGACACTTTTGAAAAAATATCTATTTTTGCAGTGTCATAACCGGAGTTCTGTAATTCTGACTATTCTAAACTCGATTCTAATGTACTCCTACAAATATTCTTGATCACTAAAAAAATTTGAATTTTTTGGAATGCTTTCGAAAAGCACTAATTTTAGTAGTGTCGTAAATGAAGTTCTTTTTTTTAATTAAGGAGAACTATCATAACACTTCATAGTCATGGTCACCGCTTTCATTCAAAGCACTCCCAAATGAAGTTCTATAACTCCGAAAATTCCGACAAAAATTCTAGAATGCTTTTAAAATTATTTTATACCCATAAATGCAACCAAACTATACTTCAAGTAAATTGTGAATTGTTCACTTTTCGATTTGTGCTCTCTTTCTTAATTGAGAATTACTTAACTATTTTATCTTATGTATCGTCGCTAAAAGATACTCACAAGAGTAAAAGAAGTTCTAAACGCATAACACAAATGTAATAATCCTTCATATCATAACATTCAATGTTCAACTATTTCGTAGTAGAGACCGTCCGTTTAGGATGAGCATGTTATAACACTAAAACCCTTTCTCACACGTAATCAAATACCGAACCCTTAATATATATATTCTGACTTTCCTAGTTTTTTTAAAAGAAAAATATATATGTGACGACTCTAAAGTCAACTTGATCAATTCGTCAACGTACATGTCGTTCTAGAACTTGTACGGGCCAAGTACAAACAATCTTGTTAGATAAATTCTATTATTGGTTCCTCATCTCACTTCAAGACGAAACAATTCTAAAGAAAGTTATTTTCTTGACTCTAATGAGATTGGAGAGAAAGGTAAGTCAACTGTGTTGGGTTTTGGGCTCATATTTATTAGAGTTTATATATTGTAATGGGTTTTAAGCTTTTATTGGGCTTAGAAGTAATAGTTTAGTCTTTTGGCTTTATGTACTCCTATAAATAGAGACATTGTAACCTATGGTTACTTGGACCATTATTTCATGAAAAATCAATAGAATGGACGACTCCCCGAGAATGTAGGCATTATTGGTCGAACCTCTTTATATCTTGTGTTTTTTATTATTCTTTACCACTTTATCTTTATATCTTTTTTTATCGTGTGTTTAGATTAGATATTTTCTCAATAAGTGGTATCAGAGCATGTTTTGAGAATGTTTAACCTAATCTATTTGTGAAGATATGATGGAAATCCTAAAGCCTAACCACCATTGAAGAAGTTGTTGGATATTTGTGCTTTTGTTGAAGATTGTTGGTTATTTGAGAAAACGACATTGGTTGCAGAAGAATTAGCCGCCGTGAAGATTTGAGTTGAAATCTTCAATTGCTAAGGAGGTGTCAACGGTCGTTAAAATATTTCTTAGTTTTGGGTGACGCTGTCTTGAGAAGAAGAGAAAAGAAGACAACGGGTCTTTTGTTCTTCTCGAAGGCGCCAATGGGTGCAGGTGACGAAAAGTCGTCGTGTAGGCAACGACACTAGAATGAAGAAGATGATGTATATTTTTTTGACTTATTTTAATTTGGGACATATGATCTATTAAAATATAAAAAGGAAAAATATATATCTCCATATATATTCCATATATAGCTCAATATATTCCATATAAATAGATATTATATTATGATATAATATAATATATATAGAGAGGAGCCAAGAATCTTTGAAGCGATCAACAACTAAGACTTTTTCAACTAAGACTTTTTATTTTAAGTCTCGTTTGATTTCATAAAATAGGTTTAAGACCTATGTGATTCCAATTTTTACAAGTAAGTCTTGTTTGATTTTGATCAAATTTTCAAAGTTTTGTATGCTTTGATCTTGGATTTGTATTGAGGCTTGTTTGACTTGAATTTCTCAAAGATGGAGATTTGTGATTTATCTTCTAAGAGATTTGATATTCGTCAATATTGAGATTGAAAATTTGAGTTGAAAAAGAAGGTGGAGTGTTTATTCGATGATGCAGATTATGGAAGACAATTAATGCAACATGTAAAGGGTTTTCTAATTAAAACAAGTGGCTTTAATGTTTGTTTGCAAAAGTGTGATTTTGATACGTGTGTTTAAGGGCCGAATTTGCATCAACCTTGTGAGTAGGTTTTGATTGGTAATATTCGGTAAGTGTTGGTGCGAGGTTGACAAGTGGGTGTTGATGCCTCAAGGATTCTACCAAGAATGATAATTTTTAATGTGTGAATTGAGGGTGCACTAATTATATACATGGTTTGTTAGATTCTTTCTATGCATGATTTGGCTAGAAGAATGTGGAGAACAAACGATACATCTTCATTCTTGTTGAAAATTAGTTTAAGGGTTTATTATAACCTATTGTTGTCTTGGCATACATGAGTGACAAAATTTCACTATGTTGAGGGTTTTGACTTGAAGGAAGAAATTCTCGGCTAAAATGAGTTTGGAGAGATTTTTCTTTGGAAAACAGTTATTGAAGAATTTAAAATTAAAAGAGAGGTAGAAAGAAAATCTAGTAGCAGATTTTCACATACAATCGCGCAGGGTTCATCAAACTGGCGATCGAAGATTTAAACAAAGTCTGATTGCGCTGAGATTTTGTCGAGAGGGTTTGTAACTCATTCCTCCACATTTTCAACGGTCGGATCAACGTTTGAACGTCTCGAAGTTTGTTTTTCTGTGGCTTAAAGTGTCTGCCTAATTTCAGTTTTATATGACTTGTTTAGGACCAAACATTTTGTATCTTTTTGGTTATGACATTATCTTTTTGGAAGAGCTAATCATGATGAAGATGGTGGGTAATCCTTCTGACCAAATTGCAAGATTGCATTGAGTTGGCGGGTGATTAAGGATTGACACAATTCTAGTTAATGCACAATATGAATGAAGGACCAGGTAGATGAAGACTAGTGAAAGACACTTATAAGTTGACATGGAGACATCTTGAGAGCAACTCTCAAACGAATCAAGAAGAAATCATTGCATTATCTTCTAATGTGAGAAGATAAATAAAATCTTGAGTGAGATTCCTAGTCATGAAAAATGGGCTAGATGGGAGACTCGGTTCATTCGAAAGTGATGATTTTATTACTTCTTTTGTTCTATCTTAATTGTCTATATATTGTGGATGATAGTTTAGATGAATGAGATGATTGATTTGTCATCTTATTGATTAGATAATTGAGACCTTGAATGTGATTCCTAGTCATGAAAAAGGGCTAGATGAGAGGTTCGATCAATTCAAATAGAAGGATATTCGCAATTTCTTTCGAAGAAACTTTAGACGATCATTTGAAGCATTGGTGAAGACAATTGAAGAGAGATAGTGAATCTTGAAATAATATTCTTAGATTGATAGGAATTTTTGGATTCAAGAAACTAGTAGATTGCAAGATAATTTGGTCAAAGAAAAGTATGAGGTTCAAGTTGGTTGAGTATGCAATGTTCAAGGCAAGATGGATGACAAATACTTTGTCAGATCTTGAGCTAGAGAAAAGAGATGTCGTGATAGCCTAATTTATTTGTTATGAAGTAGACGATAAAAGTTCGTCTTGGGTCTTCTCGTTTTCGATCAATATCTTATTTTAAGGAAGTAGACGATGAAAATTCATTTTGGGTGTCCTCAGTTTTCGATAGATATCTGATTCTGAAAAAGTAGACGATAAAAGTTCTTCTTGGGTCTATTAGGTATTTTGGTTTCAGTCGATTGTTGGATTTGGAAAATAAGACATTCAGTTTGTGATAAACAAGGGTACAAATTATTTTGACATAATAAAGAATTGTTCATTCTAGTTTCCTCATATGCCAACGGGTATGAACAAAGATTGGGAAGAGTTGTTGAATGTCTCTCGTCGTTGAAATAACGTGGTTAACCAAATTTATTTAGTGTTATAAACTCTATGATTTTATCTTCTAAGAGTTTTTAAGCGGAAGTGGAAGTATAATGATTTATCTCGTGAATGGCTCGAGCAGTGAAGATTGATGTGTGGCTCATAACTTTTTGATGGCGCGATATACGTGATGGTGTTGATTGTTATTTTTCTAAGGGCTCTTGAGTGGAATGCAGGTGAAGATTGATGGGTACGGCTCGTGTATTTCCTAAGGGACGTGAAATTCGTCAAGGTGGAGATTATTGAAATTGTAATTCATTCATCACATCTCAATAAGCACGGTATTCGCCCAAGGTGGAGATTGTTGGGTTTTGGGCTTATATTTATTAGAGTTTATATATTATAATGGACTTTAAGCCTTTATTGAGCTTAGAAGTAATAGTTTAGTCTTTTGATTTATGTACTTCTATAAATAGAGACATTGTAACCTAGGGTTACTTGGACCATTATTCCATGAAAAATCAATAAAATGGACGACTCCCCGAGGATATAAATATTATTGGCTGTATCTTGTTATATCTTGTGTTCTGTATTATTTTTTACCACTTTATCTATATATATAATTTTTTATCGTGTGTTTAGATTAGATTTTTTCTCAACAAATTGAGCTTCTAACGAAGTGATCTTTTCAAAAAACGTTTTTTCTAAAAAAAATATTCGGATCAAACCTATCATAAAAATCACTCATCCCTATCCTTGGAACACAATGGAAGGTTAGGCATGAGACACGAGCGGAAGATACATAGGTTACTCTTAAATAATAATCTATCAATTTATAGTTTTTAAAATTAGTAATCTATCAATTTATAGTTTTTAAAATTGGTATGTGAAAGAGAATTAATTAATAAAATAACATCACAGCGACCACCGAGTTTTTTTATCTTACAAGATTATAAGCGTGTCTGATATTAGTTTTTAACGTAATATTTGTATCATTATAATATTAATTTTGTAAATTGATATGGTACACAGATACTTTTAGATTATTCGAAATTTTATTTTATTTTAACACATGTTTATTAGAAATGGAAAAATAATAAGATTCAACATAAGTAAAATGGAACAAGTTCATCAAAAAATGGTAAAGTAAATTAAGGTGGTCTTAAGACATAAATTCATCCATTTTACTTGCATCAAAGACAAATTTCAAATTTCTTAATGAGAAATGATACAGACAGCTATTGGGAGAGCGATTCTCCCAGCTAAAAAAAAAATCTAAAAACCCAAAAGCCCAGAAGCCCGCCCTTTCATCTTCCATTTGCCATTTTCATCTTCCCAAACATTTTAGGTTTCTCTCTCTCAAGTTCATCTGCAATTCTAGCGATTTACAAACGCAATTGATTAACTCAACCATCTTCAACATCTTCCAAGACATTCACATATTTCTCTCTCTTTCTCAAATCCATCTGATTTTGAATCCTAGCAATTTCCATCGTCTGCTCGCGTTCTTCAGAGAAAACCCTAACATTAATCATCAGAGAAAATCCATCGTCTGCTCGCGTTCTTCGTTCAACACAAAATGGTAACTTCTTCATCATTTTTTACTTTAGTACATTCGTTTATATAATCTAACTTGCGACATTTTTGTAATGTTTAGGAATCAAATAAACAAGTGGTTATATATGAAGCTTCTAAGAAGAACGAAGCAAAAAAGACGAATACAATGATTGAGATGAAAACAGTGAAGAAGAAGAATAAATAGAATGAGGAAGAAGAACGAATGTAACAAACGAACAACAGTTAACTGCATTGTCTAGTTGATTTTGTTAACTACATTATGTTTTATTTATGCAATTTCATGTTTATGAACTGTAATGAACTATAATAAACTCCAATGTCATGCTACATGAGCTGCAATGTCATGTTTCATGAATTGCAATATAATGTTATATGAATTATTTTGTCATGTTATTTCTGTTAACTGTATTGTCCTATTAACTTTGTTAAATACATTCTGTAATGAACTCCAATGTCATGCTACATGAGCTGCAATGTCATGTTTCATGAATTGCAATGTAATGTTATATGAATTATTTTGTCATATTGTCCTATTAACTCTGTTAAATGCATTCTGTAATGAACTGTAATGAACTCCAATGTCATGCTACATGAGCTGCAATGTCATGTTTCATGAATTGTCATGTAATATTATATGAATTATTTTGTCCTGTTATTTCTGTTAAATGTATTGTCCTATTAACTCTGTTAAATGCATTATGTTTCATTTCTGCAAGGTCATGTTTAGGGGTGTTCATCGGTTCGGTTTCGGGTTATTCGAGTTCTTTAATTCGGTTTCTTCGAATTTTTTGTTTTTTTTCGTCAATTCGAAAACCGAACCGATTTCGAATAAATTTTAATTAAACCGAACCGAATTCGAATTTTATATTCGGTTTGAACTTCGAATAATTCGAATTCAAACCGAATTCAATTTTCTTTTATTTTAAACTCAAAATAAAATGTACCAACCAAGAATTGAACCCGGGGTCTATACCATGGTATGGTACTATTCTACCACTGGACCACTAGTGTTTTTGTCTTATTTTTTTCTTTTATTATAAATCTTAATTCAAAATATTCTAGTTTGATTATTTTGAACTTATTCTTAAGTTAAGTTTGGAAGAATAAATAATAAAAAATAAATTCGGTTTTCGGTTTGGTTTTCGAGTTGAAACCCAAACTCGAAAACCAATTCGAAAATCGTATTTGAATTCGAATTGGTTTGAAATTCGATTCGAAAACCGAAAATGAAATTCGAATTCGGTTTATTCGAATTCGGTGAATTCGAATTCGGTCGGATATTCGGTTCAGACCAAATATTGAACACCATAGTCATGTTAAATGAACTACAATGTCATGTTATATGAACTACAATGTCATGTTACACGAACTATAATGTCATTTTAAATGAACTATAATGTCATGTTACTTTTCTACAATGTCATAACATATTAACTGCATTGTCGTGTCTTTGTTTCAGTTGTGCTACCTGGACAGGGTATTAGATTATAGTACAAGAAGTAAATTCAAGAGACAGTTCCCTATCTTGTCATGTTGGGATGACAAGATGGTATCTGAAAGAGTACAAAAAAAAGAGGAACATGGGGGATTCGGCCAAGGGAGGGTTGTTGATAGGATTCAGTTACCTACAGTGGAGAATGTGCATGATGTGGAGAATGAAGCTGATTCGGAGAATGTGGAGAATTCAAGTGTTGATGCTTGGAAGAATGTGCATGATACAATTGAGAACTTAACAAAGATCTCAACATGCAATTCTTCAAATGTTCAATCCATACATTCAATACTTCAAATATTGAATGCATACATACAAAATCCAAGCGCTCACAATGATGGTGGAAGTGACAAGCCTGAGCATGAGCCTGAGCCTGAGCATGAGCCTGAACCCCCATCCACTGCGTTATCAATCCCCATGGAAATAATACAAGCTATGCCGTTGAAGAAGAGAACTCCCCGTCTAAGGAGGAAACCTTTGAAGTTGAGAACTCTAGTGGCGAATGATGTTGTTAAGAAGGTGGCGAAAGATGTTCTTAAGCCGGCGGCGAAAGATTTTATTAAGACTGTGGCAAAAAATGTTGTTAAACCGGTGGATGAGATCCTATACTCAAGCAATTATATAAGCCTACCACGTAGTGTTTTGCAGTCGATAAAGAATGGCCACTGGCTTGACACAAATATCATCGACGTTTGGGCAATGGAAATGAATACCGTTGCACAATACGAAGCCTTAACTAACAATATCGAAAGAAGAAGGATATTCTTCTCAACTGTACATTGTGGAGTGTATGAATTTGGAGACAACTTATATAATGATTCACTGAACCTGGAAGTGAAGTCATTCGGCATAACAATACAAGCACTCGATGAAGCAGACCTAGTAAGTTCTCATGTTATTTTTAACTGCAATGTCATGTTACGTGAACTTAAATGTCATGTTATATTAATTACAATGTAATGAACTGCAGATTTTTGTTTCGTTATGTATAAGTTCACATTTCTATGTGTCGGTATACAACAAAATCAAAGAGGAAATTGAAATCATCGACAATAGGACAGTCCCTGATGGTATTAAATTTGAGGACAAGTATGAGAAGCTTCCGACAATACTGAAAAAGCTAATGGGTTTTTTGAAGTCTGTGATGAAGTCTCCCATCGCTGATGCACTCTCCACCTACAAGATGAAGTTGGTCACTATGTCGTGGCAAGATAACAGCAACTATGATGATTGTGGAGTGTATATGATGCTTCATATGGAGAATTACATGGGCGAGGCCCATAATTGAAAGTGTGGCATCACACATGCCAATTCAAAGGAAAAACTTATTTGGTTGAGAAATCATTACGTGAACAGAATTTTGCACTCGAAGAATAATAATATCAACCTGTCTATTGATTTTAAATTGTAAACTTGATACTTGCTTGTATGCTTTTAACTTGATATTGGGTTATCATATTTATAATACAGGATTTTCTTGTTCATAATTCTGAAATGTCATGTTGTTTCAACTACAATGTCATGTTGTGTCGACTACAATGTCATGTTGTTTCAACTATAATGTCATGTTATTTTTATAAGTTGCAATGTCATGTTGTTTATAAACTGTAAACTGTTTTTTATTGGTTAATACTGTAAACTGTAATGTCATGTTACTTGAACTGCAATGTCATGTTACTTGAACTACAATATCATGTTACTTGAACTGCAATGTCATGTTACAAATTCGAACAGTGCTTAATTAAAATATTTATACAATTACTATCTACGTTGACATCCGAAAAATACTCATAAGCAGCCCTACATCTACCATCAGCCCAAAATACATTCTTTATCCGGGATTCCTCATCTAGATCATAAAGATAATAAAAATTTAAACATCTACTTTGCATTCGGTTGAAATATTGACAAAGAGCTTCGGCATCACCATTTCCTAACCTCAACCTTCTAGCTTTCGAAATAAAATTTCTACAACTTCTCTCATCAAAGTTCAAATTCTCATATCCTCCAGCTTCAACCACAATAGATTGAAATGTTTTTGACAAAGGTATTCCAGCTACGTCGTTTACTTCCAATCTTCTCTTCGCAATTGAATCTAGAACTTTGTGAGATCTAATATGTCTAGACTTTCCCGGGCTCAATATATGGTTGTGCTCAAGGTAAACACTAGTAATCTCAAATTCACACTCATTCCTAACAGCAATGTTAATCTTAACCTTACAATTCGTCTTGATGGAAGGTCTAAGTTGTAAAATATTTTTCCCTTTTGAAGTAAATACACCATTTTTAGCACATGCAATGGAGAACCACTTTTGCTTTCCATCTTTCCCATTTCTTGCTCCTAACTTACAAATGCCAAAACCCTTTGATTGTGTGTAAGCATTATAATACTCACGAAGTTCATTTTTAGAATCAAAAGTAATGCCAACAATGGGGATTTGAACATTGGGAGGGGATGATGATGGTTCACCCATGAAGCTGAAGAATAAGAGAGAAATTTCAGTATTAAAAAATGACATGACATTGCATTGTTAAAAACATAACATTGCGGTTGAAAGAACATGACATTGCATTTGAAAGAACATGACATTACAGTTGAAAGTGTAATGTAACCGAAATTCAAAATACAAAAAATGAAAAAATATTAAAAATGAAAATTGTCAATTTTAATGTTGTATTAAGCTTGAATGTCATGTTTTGAAATAATAAACATGACATTCAATTTTTTTTAAATGAAATGCAGTTTAATAGACATTTTATTTTAGTGCAAAACATGACATGACATTGTAGTGTTAAAAACATAACATTATAGTTGAAAGAACATGACATTGTAGTTAAAAGAACATGACATTTCAGTTATATATAGTTTATGAACAAAACTAAATACAATTCATTTCTCTTATTAAAAACAGAGAAAATAACGACATTACAATATTTTCTTGAACAATTAATAATGATACTTGGACAAACCTCTCTACATTCAGGGGTTACAAACTGGAAGCGGGAGATAGGGAGCGGACAACCGAATGGAGGGAGGTCGGAAATCGTAGTCGATGGAGAACGGACGGAGGTCAGAAATCGAACGGAAATTGCAGACGATGAAGGCGCTAGAGAGCGGACAACCGAAGATGAGAATGGAGAGAGGTCGAAAATCGTATTCGACGGAGAACGGACGGAGATCAGAAATTGGACAGAAATCGTAGACGATGAAGGCGCTGGAGTTTGTAGAATCATTAGATGATGATCTTGAGTGAGAGAGTGAGCGGTGAGATGAGCGGTAAATGTGAAATTAATGGCGGGCTTCTAGGTGCTTCTGGGTTAATTTTTTTTTTTTTTGCCTACCTACGTGGCCGGCCACGTAGACAGTCGCTGGGAGAATCGCTCTCCCAGTAGCTGTCTGTATCATTTCTCTTTCTTAATATCATAAAGTCGATTGTCCCATATGTTCAACATAGTCTAACTCTCTTAAACACCTTTTTAACACTTATTCCCAACAACTAATTTAAAATTAAGGACTTCTTAATCCAAAATGTTTTGGATGACTTGGGCATACACGAAAAGGTTTTATGTAAGATAACTTGTCTAACAATAAAAGATATTCTTTTGTTCTATAAAAAAAAATTATGCTTGGATCTGAATAACAATATCAACAAGTTCTTATATTATTGATTTATGTCACATAAGATAGATTTGTTGTCTAACTTCATCGTTAATTTAGAAGAAGACACGAAAGCGAACCAAGAAAGGTATGACCATTGGGAACACGAAACAGAAGTCGCAAAAAAGAACCATCAGATTTCTCGTAACATTGTTAAGGTGCATATAAATATAATTAACCACCAGCCACAAAATAACAGTGTAAAGAAAATACAACAAGAAAACAGCAACAAGCTTTATATAAAAGGTAAGAACATGGAAAACAGGCTGAACAGTACAGCCCCAACCCAACAACAACAGCTTATTAGTTATTACTAATACAACCACTATGGGCAAACCACAAATAATAATAATAACACCCAGGGGAGAAGCATTATACCTAGTTTGGATAGCATGAACACGGTGCTGCAACGAGACGAAAATTTCACGCATACGGAGACGATACTAAAAAATCAACTGCGACCAAACCAACCAACCCCTTCTCTTTTTTCCTTTTTTTTTAATCTATTTACATTCTTAATCGCGATGACGGTGATGAGAATGTTTATATGCAGATATCGCTGAACCTGTTGTGGTTAATGAATGTTTTGCAATGTCCAGACTTTTCTTTGTCACCAGCCACACCACGAAGAAGAATCCGATCCAACCTGATTCAGACATTTACCACATCTATAAGATCAATACATATGATGCCCATGTTAAAAATATATTATATCACATAACTATTATTATAACCAATTAACCATCAAAACACTTAACAGTCTTATTAACTCATGAACTAAAATATCAAAATACTCTTATTTTACTTTTATTAAATTTTAAATATAAAAAAAAGGATATTTTAGTTATTTATGTTAAACAAATCTCAAATAACCCATTCTTTTATCAAACAAGGTTTGTTTGAAAAACTCATAAAAATCCTAAACAAAACCCCAAGATCAAACAAGCCAAAGTCCTGATGAAAATCCAACTACACTTAATCAATCAAATCATTCATTACAACCAGAATACAAAATTATTGATGAACTATTTTTTTTTATGACATTTTAAATATTAAATAAAAAAGAATATTTTAGTCATTTAACCAAAATAATTCCAAATAATCCCAATTTTCATCAAGTTTTTATCGAAAACAAATTGGTATATTAAAGAAAGGCTATACCAAACAAGATCTTATCACAGATGGGATGTGTGGTGGAGGTTTTGTTAACTAAGAATTGATTCAGGATGATTTGGGAGGTTTGAGAGGTCTGAGAACTAATGGTCAATCTCTCTCCATCATACTGACCTACAGATGCCACCACCATCTGTTCAAACGGCTTATTAAGGGGTTGTTTGGATTGTTTACATAAAATCCAAATAAACTAATATCTCATTAATCCATCAATTATTTTCAAATAACCCTACATCAAAGAAGTCATAAATTTTAGGAAGATAGTGATGTGCACCATTGAACAAGGCTCACTTCCCTTTGTAGTTCAAGTGAAAATCCAAAACAACTTATATGGGGCTGCTGCTTTAATCAAGAAGCTCAAGATGCAAAGATTTTGGTTAAGTTTTTATAATTTTAGTGATCATAATAACCTGATGCCATGGTCTTTCCCTTTCCCCGTTTTCTATTCTTGTAATGTTGTTTGTATTGGAAGAAAACGCTTTCATGACAGCTTATTAATACAAACTTAATGATTTTTCTATGAGTCAAGTATATGAATAGTTTTCAAGACATATATTTGTGTGTTAAAGGGAGACTAACATAAACACAAAGGGCTTGTTCCCATCATTAACTAAAATACCCTTCTTACTTTTTTTTTATAATTTTCAAATCATCAAGTCTTGCCTTTTCACCTACAATTCAAATGGCATATTGAACAATACATAATAAATCCCCCAAAATGTGAAGAAACCTTCCTCAAACAAGATCAAAGTATAGGCCAGGGAAACTCATAGATTCACCAAACAGAGAAATGCTACCAAAAGAAAGCCAGAATAAATTAAAAACAAAAACAATAAAGTGTTACCTGTGGCAATGAAAGCTGCAATCACTGCAGAAATTGTAACAGCAGAAATGACAAAGGCAGCAATTGACAATGCTCCAATGTAGACTGCCATCAAACATGCAAAGAAAATAGCCAAGAAACCTCCAGCTGCTGCCAGGGACATGAGAAGGGAGATGACTATGGCATTCACAGTTGCTGCCAAAAAGAAAACCATGAAAACTGATAGTCCTGTAAATGTCACAACACCAATTGTCCCAACCTGCATCATTGATAAAAGTATAATGAAATTGAGAAACTCATTTGTTTGAAGTCCATTTTCGAACACTTACTATTTCTGAATCTGAATCAGTATACAAATAAGATCGGACATAAAAAAAAGTGTTTCCAAATGGGCCTTCAGAATTATTCAATGTCAGAAGATCCCACTTCACGCATACACATTAAAAGAGTGATCAAAATAAATGCATTAATTTCATTCTCAAGTCTTGTGTCACTCACTGATGTGAATGTCAGTCACTATGTCTTTTTATGATTAAGGAACAATGTGGAGGGTTAAGTTGAAAGTAATCTTAAGCAGTATCACTTGGTCAAGTGATCACAAATACAAATCTAAACAACATATAATATGATAAAGGAATGAACACGATGAAGGAGGTTTGGCCAACAATGCACATGTCCTCAAGGAATCGCTCATTCTATAGATTTTCGAAACAATGGTCCCAATATTCTTAAGTTACAAAGTCTCTACTTATAAGAGTTCATAAAGTCTCAATTACTAAAATATCAACAATGATCTCAACCCACTAATTAAAAACCTAAGTCATACCCAACAATCTCCATATTTGTGAAAACAAAACCCAGAGTAATGACCAACAATCTTCACCTTGATGATATCAATCACCTTAGAGAAGATAAATGAGTCAGTAAATTGGTTATACCTCCACCTTCCCTCAAGCCTTTAAAGCGA
Organism: Impatiens glandulifera; assembly: GCF_907164915.1. Taxonomy (NCBI): domain Eukaryota; kingdom Viridiplantae; phylum Streptophyta; class Magnoliopsida; order Ericales; family Balsaminaceae; genus Impatiens; species Impatiens glandulifera. The sequence goes on from NC_061862.1 coordinate 99,538,795, forward strand.
TAAATTAGTCATAAATATACCTTCCCTCAATCCTTGAAGAGAAAAATTGGTCATTGCTCGAACTTGACTCACAAGGAAGCTATGTGGACATAGAATTTAATTTCCCCTACCTATGTTCTCTTTTTTCTCATCAAGTTTTTAACATCTACAGGCCATTTATAGTATGAAATCTCATCAAGTTTTAAAATCTATTATAACTGACAATAGCATAAAGATCTCAAGAACAACTGGGATCTATATCTGATTGATTACTGTTTCCCTAATTAAAAATCTTCTTTAAAACGGGAAATCCACATCTGCGTGACCACGATAACAATAAAGCTCGGCCTAAACGTATGATTAGAGGAAAGCAGTAATAATAATACATACAGAGGCGACGAGAAGAGCACGAAGAGGACTGCCGCGGCGAGCCCAAATAAGAACATCGCGTCCGGTGTTCCGCGAAGCTTCTGGAAGAAGAGGAAAAGTATCGGAGAGAGAAGACTTGATCCGGTTGAAAACCGGCGCATTCTTATCGGAAGAGTAGATATCTGCAACCAGACGACGGAGGACAGCGTCGAGAGTCGACACATCGTCCCGATGGTTCGACTTAGTTTCTCCGTTACCGGTCACCTCCACGTATACGCCGCCGCTGCTCTGTTTGGTGTTTAGATCTTCACCTTCAGCCATTTGTGTATCTCGCTTTATCTTTCTCTCCAATTGTCAGAAGAGAGTTTGTTTGTTTGATGATTGATGAGTAGATCGTACGTCGGCAGGAGGAGAATTGAGAATTGACTGACAGTTAAGAAGTTCATAGAATGGGGCAAAACTGATGATGGGACTCTGTTTATATTAGCCGTTCGATTTCATATGATTAAACTTATTAATTAACCAATGGATGTCTAACACACCTATTTTAACTCTCTCCACATTTGTCCAACTTTGAAGAGATTCTCCCTCCGGATAAAGCTAACAAAATGCAACTGTTTTCAGAAAACAAAAACAAAAATTGGACTTTTGTTCGGTTATAGGTTATTTGGATATTAAAAATATTAATATATAGTAAAAAATAAAAAATAAAACATAAACTATTTAGAAACTTATAGGTTATAAGTATCTTTCTCACCATCACAATAACTAAAGTCTTAAAATACGCATTCCGGCCGACGATCAATCGGTAGAACTGTGGAACGAGTGAATGAATACTTTTCGAATCGATCAAAATCCGGTTTAACCAAAATTCTGATCCTCTGGTTCAAAACCTATAACACTGAAAGAATCATCGAATCTTTTACAAATTAATAATTATAACTCTTTCTTTCTATTAGTAACTTTACTAATTATCACACTCTCTTTGATAACGCACTCAATACAAACTTTTCGATACTCTTTCCTCAAGACAACGTATCCAATCCCCAACCAATTTGGATAAGTTTCTCAAATAGAATCAAGCAATCATGCATCCTTTTTGGATCAAGCAAAAGACAATAGACATCAATTTTGGATAACCTTTTTGTGGTGAAAACCATCACTTTAAGAATGGAAGCGGAATAATAACAACCATAGTGGAATACAAACCAATAACGTAAAAGTAAAAAAGAACGAAATAACGACACAATAATTTTACCCAGGTTCAGACCAATAATGTCATACGTCCTCCTACTTTCGGAAATTTGATTCAATAGAGTTATAATAGGGATTACAATTTTAACTCTCTCGGTTTGTTATAGATTTAGTCTCACTCCTTTTCTCGTTACAATGTATATATATATATATATGCACTTTTAGAATTGGTAATTAGGGTAAATATCATGTGATATCTTTGACATCTCACCGTGATATGATCTCGTGGCGATTTAGTTGACATTTCCATAATAATACGATTTGATTGACATTTTTGCCATTATGTGATTTCATACCTTTTTGAATTAACAAATAATCGCACATGTCTTTCTTCCCCTTTTGTACCTAACATTGAGGCACACCAAATTGGGCTTCAAAATCCTAGGCCCAATTCCACAAATTCTCCACATTTCCTTTATGTCTATTGTCAAACAAATGAGCCTCATCACCAAGAACATCCTAGAATCGATCCTCCTACTTCTTCAATTACGTTCCAACCTTTGTGACGTGAATCGAGTAGCAATATTTTCGAAAATTGATTCCCATCACCACCTTCGTGGCCATATCTCTAGGATTTGTATTTATGTGAACCTTCTCCACAACTACCGCTCCACTCTCTATGACATCATGAATGTAGTGAAGTGGAATGTCAATGTGATGCTAGAAGAATCAGACTTCTTGCAAAATATGTGCGCTCGTGAAGCATCGAGTTCTTGGACAAGTGTATGACGCTTTGGTTATTGCAAAACAACTCCACTTTATCGTACTTCATCCCCATTTCACCCACGAGACCCTTCAACTAAAGTGCCTCCTTGACGCCCTCCATCACAATGATATACCCGACCTCCGTTATTGAAAGGGCAACTACACATAATTGTGTCTTCCAAATAGGGTAAAAACATATCTCGTTAAGGGCCTTCTCTTGTCCAAGTCACCTGCAAAATCAGCATCAACATATCCTCCTCAACTTATCCCACCCACCCGTTTAAAACAAAGACCGGCATCTAAGGATCTCCCAGCATAAAAGAGAACCCACTTCATCGCCTCCTAATGTTCTTTCCCCGGGTTTGCCATAAAGCAACAAACAAGACTCACCGCGTGAGCAAGATCAGGTCGCGTACATACCATGTCATACATTAGGCTCCCGACGACACTCCCATATGGGGTGTTTTCCATTCTCACATTTTCCTCATCGACACTTAGTGATATCTTTGAGAAGAGCTTGAAACGAGTAGTTAATGGCGTTTGAACCTCCTTAGCATTAGACATCCCGAACTTGGCGTCCACTTTTCGGAGGTAGTCGTTTTGAGACACGAACAAAGTGCCTTTCTCCCGATCCCGCTCAATCACCATCCCCAAATTTTTTTATGTTGGTCATATATCATTAATCTAAAACCCACTCCCTAATAAACTCTTGACCTTGCGAACCTCTTCCTTGTTTCCTGATGCGATTAACATATCATCCACGTATAACAATATGATGACCCAACAACCATTAACCCACTTGACATCGACAAAACTATCGAAATTGATCCTCACAAAATCATTACGAACCATGAACTCATCAAAGCACAAATATCATTGTCTTGGGGATTATTTCAAACCATAAAGTGATCGTTTAAGGAGACATACATCGCCTTCATCACTAGGTTTGACGAACCCTTCGGATTGCGTCTTGAAGATCTTCTCCTTCAAGTTCTCATGAAAAATGTAGTCTTCGCGTCCATTTGCTAGAGCTCCAAGTCAAAACGATTCACTAGAGAAAGAAACACACGAATGTATATGTGCTTCACTATTGGGGAGTAGATCTTGTAAAAGTCGACCCCTTTGCATTGTGTGAAGCCCTTAGCTACCAATCTCTCCTTAAACATTAGCTTTTTACTACCCTCTACATCTTTTTTGCACTTGAACACCCACTTTGAAACATCCACCCGCTAATTCTTGAGTTTTCCACCAATTCCCACATCTCATTTTTTTCAAGCGATGTCATCTCCTTCTCCATAGTACGCTTCCATTCGTTTTTCTCCTTGCTCTCCATCGCTTCTCTAAAAGACCTCATCTATGAATCTTGTACCTCATCTGCCACAAGGAATGCAAAAGCCGCCAAATCGGAGTAGCCAAATCTCTCTGGAGCTCGGACTGTCCTATAGTCTCTATCTCGCGCTAATTGTTAGGAGTTAAGGTTCTTTTCCGGATACGTACCTTCACTCTCTACCTAACCGTATGTTTCATCATCTTCACTAGCATCTCCCGTGTCTATTGATTTTTTAGTAATCCCTGCTAGGAACTCCACCTCAAATTCGGTCCTCTCTTTAGCGACTTCGCCAACTTCGACTAATTGTGCTGCTCCATAATAGGACTCGATTTCCCTAAAGACCACGTCACGACTAATGATGCACTTGGTCATCTTCCTGTCCTTGTAAAACATTTTCCAACCTTTTACTCTCTCAGGGTATCCAACGGACATACACTTCTTCGCTCTCGGATCAAGCTTTCTATCACGTTGGTGCATGTAAGCCACACACCCAAATACCTTCAATTTGTCAAGTTTTGGAGGAGAACTATTACAAACTTCTTTTGATGCATTCCAATGTCGTCGATGGACAACGATTGATAAGAATCCACAGTGTTAACAACCTCACCCCAAAACTATATCGGTAGACCAACCTCAAACAACATACACCGAACACGCTCAAGTAGCGTTTTGTTCATTCTCTCCACTAAGTCATTCTGTTGCGGTGTCTGTTAGATGGTTTTGTAACGAACCATCCTTACTTCCTTGATAAACTGATTGAACTCCTCGCCTATGTATTCCAAACCGTTATTTGTTCGGTGCTTTTTAACCTTCTTCTCGGTATGAGATTTTATCATCTTCTTCCACTCCTAGAACTTAAACAAATGCCTCATCCTTGTGCTTCAAGATATATACCCAAACTTTGCACAAACAATCATCAATAAAGGTGATAAAATACCGAACTTCACCTGAAGTTGCAGTTCTCGTCGGTCCCCACAAGCTTGAGTGAATATAACTAAGCGTCTCCCGAGTCACCTCAATCGACTGCCCAAACTTTACCCTCGTAGATTTACTATATATATTTCTCGTAAAACTCCAAATCGTCAAGTTTCTCCTTGCCAAAATAGTCTCTTTTACACAACTCCTTCAAACCCCTCTCACTCACGTGCCACAATCTCTTATGCCATAGACTTGTGAGCGATACATCTCGAGACTCTATCACTACCGTCATATCACCAACCAAGGTGATGCCTTGAAAGATGTAAAGACTCTTCTCTCGCATGTCTCTCATTACCACTAACGACCCCTTTGTGACACTCAATACGTTCTTCTCACCCTTCCATGCAAAACCAAGTTGGTCTAGTGAGCAGAGAGAGATTAAATTCCTCCGAAGGTCTAGGACGTGTCGTACGTCCATCAATACCCTCTTGATTCCATCATGCATCTTTAAATGCACTATTCTGATCCCCATAACCTGCAAGACTTGTTGTTACCTAATAAAATCTTGCCCATCGAAGTCTTCTCATAGGTCTCGAACCAATTCTCGTTAGGTGTCATATGGAACGAACATCCGGAATCTATAATCCAACGTTTGTCGGACAGTGGAGACAATGAGAACGTCTGCACTTTTGTACCCATTCTCGACCTCTTGAACAACAGCCGCTCCTCCGCTCTTCTTCCCATCGTTACTCAAATCTGGACAATCTCTCTTAAAGTGTCCCTCCTTGTCACAATTGAAGCACGTAGTATATTTCTTCCTAAGAGACTTCGAATGCCTCTTCTTCTTGCTTTTATTGTCTTTCCTCTCGGTTCTCCCTCGAACTAAGAGTCCATCTCCACTAACATTGCTCTCTTCATTCTTCATATTTTGGTCATTCGATCTCAATGCACTCATCACATCATCGAGGGTAAGCTCCTTCCTTCCATGCTCGAGTATGTCTATGAGCATCTCATACGACTTCGGTAAAGAATTCAAAGGCATCAACGCATTTTCATCATCCTTGTATTTCTCCCCAATATTTTCTAAATCAAGGAGAATCTTGACATAATTATTGAGATGTGTCAACAAGTCCTTCCCTTCATCTATTCTAAATTTAAAGAGTCTCTACTTGATGTAGATCCGAGATGATAGTGTTTTAGTCATATACAAATACTCCAACTGAAGGCACACCTTTGTGGACGTCATGACACTAACAACATCTCGTAACTCTTTATCATTGAGACTAAGAATCAAGGTGTTATAGGCCCTTTCCAACACCTCCATATTTTTCTCCGCGTCCATCGAGGCCGGTAATTACGATTCCTCTCGAGTTCTTTAGCAACTCCCATATTACCTAAGTGTGCACTCATCTTCATCTTCCACAACCCAAAGTCCTACAGCCCATCGAACTTCTCAATATTAATACTAGAAGTCGACCCATCTCAAATTTTCAAAATAATTGATCGAATCAAAAAACTCACCAAAATAAAATCGAACCGCGACTGCCTTAGCCCAACTTGGCTCTAATACCAGTTTGTGGTGAAAACTATCATCCTAAGAATGAAAGCTGAATAATTGCAACCGTAGTGGAATACAGAACAATAGCGTAAAAGTAAGAAATAACAAAATAACGACACAATAATCTTACCCAAGTTCGGATCAACAATGTCATAGGTCCTACTTTTTGAGAATCAATTCAATAGAGTTATAATAGAGATTACAAACTATAACTCTCTCTGTTTGTTCTAGATTTTAATCTCACACTCCTCTTCTCATTTACAATATATATATATATATAGACTTTTAGAATTCATAATTAGGGTAAAAATCATGTGATATCTTTGGCATCTCCACCATGATATGATCTCGTGGAGATTTAGTTGACATTTTCATAATAATAATACAATTTGATTGACATCTTCATCATTATGTGATTTCATGCATTTTTAAATCTAACAAATAATCGCACATATATTTCTTCTCCTTTTTGTACCTAACATTGATGCACACTAAATTGGGTTTTAAAACCCTAGGATCAATTCCACACTTCTCAAATATCAGAGGTATGCATACATCTATTTTTGGATAACCTTCTCAAGCAGCAAAGCAAGCATACATCCTGTTGGATAAGAATCTCAAGTAGTAGAGGCAATAAAACGACACCATCAGATTGGCTTGATTTCCATTAGGCTAAGTTCAAATCTCCTTAAAATGTTGTAATGGCTTAGATTCTTACTCTAGATCTAGATCCCAATTGAAAAATCATGTGTTACATCTAGGTGATAAGTGAATTTGAATCGATAGGTATGAGATAAATCTTTAATAGTTAAATTAGTGACATAAGTTTATTTATTTATTTATAAATGTTACGTAAATAATAAGTTAACGATGTTTGAAACCGTTAATATAAAACCTTATTTTGTATAATTTTGAAAATAAAGAATTCCAAATTTTAAGATTTAAAACACAAGGTGTTGGGATCGGGATCGACGATGGAGACTGGGGTCTCACAAAGTTGAACGCTTATACACACTTTGTTCGATATTAACTCTGTTAGAAGTTAATATATGGCTTCTATTCTACGCAAGTCTTCACAAACTCTTGAACAAAGTTCAAGTGCGGAAGTGTTTGTTTGGACTTGAAGCAACAAAAAGATTATAGTAATGCAATAGGAAAGAACACACGACACAAAAGATGTTTATGGATGTTCGGAGACAAAGCTCCTACGTCACTCCTTCTTCTCAACCTTGAGAAGGATATCCACTAGAAGATTTGATTGAATACAACACTTTTACACAACCTAGTCGAACAACTAAGACTTCGTAACTACATGTTTTCGAACTCCTAACACACACGCTCTTGTTGATCAGAAACAAATTATGTCAACTTACAATGCTAACAAACTCACACAAAATAGGTAGAATTGTAATATAATTTAGAACTCTAACACAATTGAAAGCTTATGACACTTTAGAGTTTGAAAGAGTTGATAGCTTTTTGGTTCGTGAAAAGATTGTTTTGAAGCCGATGTGAAGCAAGTTGTCCTCTGTCTTCTTAAATAGGCAAATGTCAACGAACATATTTTACTGCTCAACGGACATACTTTGCTTCATGAGACATATGTCTTGATTTTGATTAGTTGAACTCCAAGATAGTACATCGGATGAGATATTCTTTGATCTTGTCTGTACTTGGATGATAATAAGCCAAATTGTCATTAATTGGATTATGATTTACGAGGAGCATAAATCTCAGAAGTTTTAACTTGTCTTTGATTCTTTTATCATATATTTGCTGCTTCCAACAAGGTCTCCATCAGTCTTTGCACCAAAATGGAAACAAAATGTTGATGACGCATAAAGTTGATATCTGCAACTACCAGAAATGTGTTTATATAATACCGAGGCTGATAGGTTGTGAGAAGCAAGAAAATGACCGAAAACGATTCTAAGGAAAATACCGATTTTATTGAAAAACAAATTTCAATAAAATACCGGGAACTCTTTTTATATAACCGAAGATATATATAATACCGAAAAATAGAACCGGACATTTATTTTGCAAAATACCGATTTGCAAAATACTGGCTCCGTGTCACAAAATGCCGAAATACAGACTACCGCTCCGCTTTTGTAAAATACCGATTTCGCTTCACAAAGTACTGACTTCGTAAAATATCGATTCCGCTTCATAAGTACCAACGTCGTAAAATACCGATTCCGCTTCACAAAGTACCGACTTCGAAAAATACCAATTCCGCTTCAAAAACTACCGACTTTGTAAAATACCGATTCCGCTTTGGTAAAATGCCGAAGTCCAGACTACCGGATGGTTTTGTGAAAAGCCGAATTGAGATAAAATCAGTTACGTGTTTGTAAAGTGTCGATTCTACAAACTACCGGTCTTCATAAAATGTCAATTATGTCTTTAAATAATACCGATTACGTATTAAACCGGTTACGCGTCTTCACAAAATACTGCTCTTGCAGATAATGCCGATTTTTGATGAATACTGATTTTAAGCAAATTCCGTTCAAATTGCTGTTTTTTCTTTTAGTTTTCTTTAATTTGCACCAGATTTATACAGTTAAGTTCTTATTTAAATAGTTGATTAATACTAATAATTAATTTTTTATTTTAAAATTTTCTTATTTTTTAATTATTTAAAATAAATATTTAAAACTTGGTAATTTTATAATCGTTGTTTACCTGTTCTAAGTTAACAAGCTAATGTGACATAATAGAATACTAAAATCTTGGGCAATAAAAAGCTCAAATTTGACTGTTCAACAATATAATTAAGCTTATTTTAATGGATATATTTCTTGTTTTTTATTTTTATTTATATTTATAATAATATTTAATAATTAATATAATATATATTTAAGTATATATTTCATATTAATCACTTTAATTTTTAAATATTTTTTTATACATTATTGATAATATATAACTCACTATTTAATTGTATATTTATAAACTTAATATTTTATTTAAAATAATTTGAATTTTATTAACTTAATTTTAAATACTAATAAATTATTCAAATTAAAAAATAATATATTTTAAAATAAATTATATAAATATATTAGTTTTTATAAGTTTTTATTAATATATAATTTTAAATTTTAATTAATATAAAAGATTAAGAATACATTTTTTTTAATTTTTATATATTATATTTTTATTTTTTAATTTTATCTATTGTTTAGTTTATTTATTATAAATCTTGTGGGTAATATATATATATATATATATATATATATATATATTAAAATAATTATTATTATAATAATTAAATATAAATGATTAATTTAATAATTAAATATAAAATTATATAAATAAAAAATGAAAAATATAATAAAAAATATAAAAGAGGCGAAAAAATGTATAAAAATATATTAAAATTATAAATTTAAACTATAAATAAGAAAGATAGAGAATAAATTACGTTTTAAAATATGTTTTATTATAGATTTTTTTTACTAATATGTTAGTTAAAATAACTGTAATATATTATTATACAGTGTTATAATAATTACTTATAAGTTGAATCAAACAAAGCCTTATTTGATAATATGAGAGTGTAAAAAATTCTTCGTGTCACGGCCCATTCTATGGGTGACCAAAACCCAAAGAGATGTCAAGCCTTAATGCATTTTTTTAGAAGGTTTTAAATTTGTGTAGTATTTTCTTTTTTTTGTAAAATTTTCTAAAATTCTTTAGGAGTTCCTATTTCTAGGTAGGTTATAGAACTCCCTAAAACTCTATAAGAGTTCTTAAAACTAGGTTGATGGTAGAACTCTATAGAGTTGTCTAAGAGTTCCTAAGTTTAGATTAAATAATATAAGTATCTAGAAAACCCTAGGTTAAAGAGGATTTAGGAAGATCTATCTCCTTGTATATAAACAAGTCTTGGCCAAAACCAAGCACCCTACCTCACACTTGTAAAGCAATAAGTAATAGACAAGATATTCTCTAGGCTCTTTCTCTCTCAAAGTGTTCATTCTTCTTGCATCTTTTAAGAGACTAACTAGCTAGGATTGATGCAATCTAGACTAGTGCAACAAGGGATGAGGAGTTATTTTCGGTGACCAATGGGAGCAAGTCCGCCGAGAGATGTGCCGACATGGAAGCGCGAGTGACCCTGCTTGAGGAAGTCATGTGCGAGCACCAGGAGGCTCTCGAGATATTTAGCATAGTGGCCGATAGGCTAATGGTGTTGGATGAGGCTGGTGAAAAGTTGTAGAATGAGGTTATGGGGATCATTAACAATTCGAATTGAAGCATTCTGGACAAAGTGCTGGAATTGGTTCGAGGTGAGGTTAATGACATCCAGAATGATGTGCTCGAGACAATCTAAGGGGAAATCCATGCGTTGATCGGCGCTCTCCGAAGGGAAATGATGGGGAGGCTAAAATTGATGGAAGGTCAGATTGGGTGGAAGGGAGGGGAACTTAGAGTTGTGACATCTCATCGGATAGAATTTCCCAAACCAACTATGTTCAAAGGCTCGAGGAATGCAAGGGAAGTTGAAGACTTCCTATGGAACATGGAACGGTACTTTCGTGAATTAAACATATTTGATGATTGCGCCAAGTTGCAAACGACCTCTTTCTTCTTGATAGAGATGACACTATTATGGTGGAGAAGGGGTAAAGTAGACATTGATCAAGGTACGTTGAGGGTGGAAACATGGGAAGACTTCAAGACCAACTTTAAGAGACAATTCTTCCTAGAGAACACCAATTTCGAGGCTTGGAAGGCTAAGTCAACTTACACAGAACAGGACCATGAAAGAGTATGTGAAGGAGTTTCAAGAATTGATACTCGAGTTGCCCAGTCTCATAGAACATGAGGCTCTGTTCGCGTTTATTAACGGCCTAAAAACATGAGCACAGTTAGAGCTATAGAGGGCCAAGGTGCAGAATATCTTCGAGGTAATTGTGGTTGTAGAGAGGCTGATCGAGCTCAATGTATTCGTTGATAGGTTGAAGTTTAACAAAGAGACTAAGAAGAAAGGAGGGAGAGACAACTCACCCAAGAAGTGGCATCTACACAACAACGCGGGGAGGTAAGCCCACAAATCGGGTAAACCAAGAGTTTGTCATATTTGTGGTGCTCATAATCACATAAAATTTATGTACCCGTATAAGGAGGAAAGGGTTGCAGCGGTTAAGGGAATTGAGACTTCTAAGGAGGAAGAACAGACTCAAATAGGAACCCTTAAACTGCTCAATGATGTGAAGGCTAATGCTGCAGAGCTAATCAAGGAAATAAAGAGGGACTCAATGTTCGTGGAAGTCTTGATCGTGGGAAGGCGCATAAAAGCACTAGTGGATATTGGAGCTACTCATAACTTCATGCGTGAAGGAGTGGCTAAAGCGTTGAGTTTTCACATCAACCTAACAAGGGGGATGGTCAAGTCCGTTAATACAATAGCCAAGTTGGTGGTCAGGGAGGCTAAAAAAGTGCACACCAAGATCAAAGACTAGAAGGGAATGGTCTCGTTTACGTTAGTCCCTATGGATGACTACAATGTTGTGTTGGGACTACGATGGTTCGATCAGGTACGTGCTTGTATAATGCCTTATTCTACTTCACTAATCATTTTGGATCACAAAAAGATTAGCATGATACCAACATGAAGAGAGTTAGAGGGAATGGGCATGTTCTCGACAATAAGATACAACTGAGGTCGCAAGTGTGGTAAAGAGACATTTGTCACTTTTGCTATGAAGGATGATGGGGACGGTTCCAAGGAGAAAGGGAAAGTACCTGAGGAAGTCCATATAGCGTGCATGGAGGCCTTCGAGGGGCTCAAGGCTAAAGGCACCAAACAACCATCAACTCCACAAATTTTGGCCACAGGTTATGTCGGCCAAAGTCCATCCGCCTTCACTCTCGCCAAATCTTTAGAAGAAGAGGAAGTAGATAATGTTCGGGCATCATTGTATAAAGTAACCAAGAAGATGAAGTAATGGGAAGATCTAAAGAGGCGTGAAGTCGAGCTTAAGGAACGGGGCGAGTAATGAAGAAATTACTCCTGCAGCAATTTAAGTCTCTACAATTTGTGTTCAAGGGGATGTGCACAAATACAAGGGACTGTTTAAAATCGAGAGACGTGTGGGAAATATCTCATATTGATTAAAGTTGGCCGCCATAAGTTTACCCAATGCCAAGAATAGTTGGGAAAGTGGATAACATTTATGGCACGTCAGGAAGAAGTCTAAGAAGTATCGGTCCAAGGTCGAGCCGAGAACGGCCACGACTTAGGTGGGAGAGAATGTCACAACCCATTCTATGGGGTGACCAAAACCCAAAGAGATGTCAAGCCTTAATGCAGGTTCTCTAGAAGGTTCTAGGTTTTTGTAGTCTTTTATCTTTTGTGAAACTCTTTAAAATTCTATAGGTGTTCTCTAAAAACCCTAAACCCTAGGGCTTGTTTGAGGAAGTGAGTTTTTGGTTTTTACCTGAGTTTTTTCCTAAAATCCTTGTTTGAAAAATAAAAAAAAGCTGATTTTTAAAATTTTGAGACAAATTTACCCTTGAGTTGAGAGGATATGGTGAATGTGAGATAATTGTGAATTAGAGAGAGAAATGATAAGTTGGGTTAGAGAGAGGGGGTATTTTTAGTATTTAAATTGATAAAATTGATGATTAAATTATTAATAAGATGTTTGAGTTTTAGGATAAAAATTGAGTTTTATTTCAAAACTCACTTCGTCAACCAAGCCATAGGAGTTCCTAGGTTTAGATTAGATAATAGAAGTATCTAGAAAACTCTATGTTAAGGAGGATCTAGAAAGATCCATCCCCTTGTATATAAACAAGTCTTGGCCAGAAACAAAGCACCCTACCTGACACTTATAAAGCAATATGCAATAGACAAGATATTTTTCAAGCTCTTTCTCTCTCAAAGAGTCAAAGTGTTCCTTCTTTTTTCATTTTTTAAGAGGCTGATTAGCTAGGATTGAGACAATCTAGACTAGTGCAACACGGGACGAGGAGTTATTTTCGGTGACCAAGTTTCAGCCCGTGACAATAGGCTATGAAAATTATGTTTAAATTAATTTTTAATAATATTATATAATTTTATTTTAAATATTTTAGTTAAATTATAATATTTGGGTTAAAATGTTTATTTTTAAATTCTATCCTTTCTCTTAAATCTAATTAAACTAAATGAATAGTTGAGTACAACCGTTACCCTAAATTGAACCCTTAAATAATTATAAATTGACTTAACCGAATTTTGGATGGTTCATAATTTCATATATTAACCTGGATCGATATGGTTGGCGGTTTAGATAATACAAAAATGACGATTTAACCAACCAGCCACCACGTATATGTGTTTTAATATATTTTTTAAATATATATCCTTCTAATTTATTGGCAAAGAATGAACATGATTTTTTTTTTCAAATTCGAATTTGACAGATTTTTTTTTATATTTGATGTTTCATTTTTTTTAAATTTATTTGGATTTAATTAATATTTTAATATTTTTTTCAAGTTAAATAATTATTTTATTATTTTATTATTTAATTGTTAGAATTTTATTAATAGACTTAACTAATTTGTTCATTCTTTAGTTTTTTTATTATATATATTGTTATTTCCCAATTTTTAGTTTATTATATTATATATATTTATTATCATTTTCAACCATTAAACTGATAAATCGATCCAACCGTCGATTTTATAACTGATCAAACCGGACCAATAAAGAAGATTGTGAAAAAATGATACCAACGTTTAAGAACAAACTTTTCGGTAAAAAAATCGATTGAACCAATCTGATCACACCCTAACCAGAAACCAAAATTATGAGGCCTGGTTTAATTATAATTTACTTCTTGGTTGATCTTGAATAAATTTTTGATTATTGAAAAAATTATTTGTTTGATGGGTTAATTATTTTGATCACTTTGATACAAAATATATTTAATATTTTAATTAATTAGAAATAATATAATTAAAAGTAATAATGTTTTGATGGGGTATATTATTTTATTTAAGGGACAGAGACTCATAAATAATGGGTTATCATTTTCATTATTTTTAATGGCTATTTGGGTTGAATGAATAATAAAGTAGAATGTACATTTATTAAATTCATTCATAACATAATTCTTGTGACTTTAGCCAAAGTTTTTACTTAAGTTTGATTGAATTATGTCTGAAGAACTTTGTATTAATTAAATTTATTTTTCCGATTTCAATTATGAAAAATTGAAATTATTCAGTAAAAATATTTAAAAAATATTAATATATAACATAATTTTTTTTTAAAAAAATAAACAAAGGATATGTTCATATTTAGTTATGGTATGAATAATTTTAAAAAATTATTATGTTATATTTTGTTTGTAAATTAACTATGTATATATTTAATGTCTTTAACTAGTAATATTTATAAAACAATTCTTTATATATTTGATTTAAAATAAAATATTTAAAAATAAATAAATTATCTTATATATGTATTTGAAATAATTTATTTATGTATTACAAAATAAATAAATAAACATTGTTTAACTACAACAACAACAATATTTATAATGAAAAAAAAATTATATAAATAAATCAATTTATTTTTAGTACATAATAAAAAATAATAATGTATGATAAAAAAAATTCATTACAATGAAAACAATAAAATTAAGATGATCACACATGCAAAATCAATCAAAAACATAAAAATCAACTTACAATTCATATGAAAACTACAAGAAAAAAACATTTACATTGTATAACCATGCAATATATATATATATAAAATTAATAGGACAAAATAGCATTGCTTTTGGTGAAAAAGTAAATGAAATATTATGAAGAAACTAATGTACAATGTTAACAACAATTTTCATTTAGGATATTGGGTTTGTTAGGATGCAGTTGCATTCAAAACTCATTTTATTTTCTCAGTTTATTTGAGATTTTTTTGTTTGTTATAATATTAAAAGTGACTCAAATTATTTATGATTTACTGAGGAAAAATAATTTGAAATTTTGTTAAAATATTTAGAAATAACAATAACTAAGGAAGTAAAATTAAAATTTGATTCCTTTTATTTCTACAACCTTAATACAATTTACTATAAATATTTTATTTGAATATCTATTAAAATACTGATTTTTTAAGGCAGTTTATACCAAATAGAAAATCCAGTGAATTACTTCGATGTAAAAATAATATGAATACGAAAATAAAGAAATATAACCTTTACATTATCGGTAAGAAGCCATTTACGTCAAATTATCTCGAATAATCTAAAAATACAAAATTTTCTTATACCATTTCCTAATAATATTAACTATAACAAATGCAATTAAGAAAATTAATTATTATGTTCATCCAAATATGACAAATATAAAATATTGTCAAATTTTCCCTGAAATTCGAATAATATAATTTGAATTCAAAATATAAAGAGGAATTATTCCTACAACGTCTCTCATTACAATTAATATAATTAATCGTGTAATCTAATTTGAATTCGTGAAATAAAAGTGAATAATTTACTAATAATCTCATTAAGAAATAAAATATAAAACTAAATGTACATGTGACCAACTTCATTATAAATAAAGGCTTCTTAGCCCCTTCTATACAACCCTCCAATTGAGAAAACATCAAGCATACAAGCAAAATAGTGTTAGAAATGGCTCAAGGTAAGTTCTAAAGTCATTTTCTTTTCTTTTTTTCCTTTAACTCAATCTAGATATATATGAGTTCATTTTTCATTCTCTTGAATTTTAATATAATTATAGCTTGGATGTATATCTATTTTATAATCACTTGTCTTTAGATATTGAATAGAGTTTACAATTAGTTTCAATATCCTTTAAAAGATGGTTTAAATTGTTAATACTTCTAATTTGTACTTACACATATAATGTTACATTTTTTTTAAAGATTTTGAAACATAAAACTTCTTCTATTTTGTACTTACACATAATATTATATATAAAATTAAAAAAATTGAAACATAAAAGTAATTTTAAAGATTTATTAGCCATTTCTAGTCTAAATCGTGACTTATGTCTAAACCCAAAATTACATTGTATTATTTTTCCAATAATATAAATCTTTTTAAAAAATTATGATCTATATTATAATGTGATATTTAGATTTATTGATACATAATATTTATTTGATGTTTGATTAGAATTGTTTTCTAGGTCAATTTTTTATTTTTGAAATATTTTTTGAATTAAGATTTGAATCCTAAAATAAAATTTCTTAACAAAATTGTCAATATAATTTTAGTTATTGAAACAGGCAAGTAAGAATTGAATCATCAACCCTTTGTAATGTTTAAAATTATTATGAAGTATCTAGTTTACACATATATATTATTCTTTTTCATTTACTTTATTTTACTCTTATCACTAAGTTACATTATCATGTTTTATTTAAAATTTTCATATATTTAAACATTCTTCCTCTTCAATACAAGGTCAAGGACAATTGGGTAACTATTTTTTTCTCTCTAATATCTCTCCCCCTTAATTTGTCTACAGGCAAGAAGATGATTTCTATTGAAAGCGAGGAATGTCAAAGGCTTATAAACGAACTGAAAATAGAAGCAACAGAGTTATGTCTTGATTTCGATGTTCTGAGTCACTATCCAAATAAAGGGAAAAAAACACGCAAAATCGACTAATATAGGAAATCCATCTTCGGACTCGGTGGTCAAGAATATGAGTATTTTCGATAACTCTAAAGGGAAAAGCTCTCGACCATTATCCGAAGAGGAGAAACATCAACTTAGGATTTCATTGGCCCAAATGAAGCAAGAGGCAAGGCGCTTCAGTGGAAGTGAATGTAGTGGATCTGATAAGTCGGCCCACGGGCCAAGAAAAACTCGACGTCGATAAAACCTGGAAGGGTGTGAAGAAGTCGAGGAGCTAGGAAGAAGAAGTTTGATTAATATTGTAATAGTTTTAATTATCATCCTTCGGAGAAGTAGAAATGAGGCCAAATCCTTGAGAAAGGATGTGAATGTTTTCTTCTTTTGTTTGTTTATGAGGATTTATCATTTTCTTTAGAATGTTTTATTATGATTATTATTATTTTCCCTATTATAATTTTGTATTTCCTTATGAACTTTGATTTTTATATAATTAAATGAAATTTGATGTTTTTGTTGAAAAATTGTATCATCATTGAAAATTGAAATTATGTCCTCTTATATTTTCTCTTACTTAAAAGACATAAAATAGAATATAAAGAATGTACCAAACGTGTGCAAAAACATGACATTTGATTCCCAAAATGTGGGCATGTGTTTTTTTTAATCTATTATTTTCTTTTTTTTACGTCTTTACTTCGATTTACTTCGATCTCATTCAGAAGAGGATTACGTGTAATTAAAATTTATTTTCACTTTTATAATAACTATTGTTTTTGCTTTTTATTTAAATTTGATTTTTTTTACCTTCAGAAAATCAAGCAATAAAAAAAGTTTAATAAATTATATATAATAAAAATATATTATATACAATATTGAAAAAGATAAAAAATGGTTAATATATTATATATAATAAGAATAAGGATATAATAATTAGTTTAGTATAAAAAAAATAAAAAGTTAATATATTATTTATAATAAAAGTATATTATACGAGATAAAAAAGGTTAATATATTATATATAATAAAAATAAATATTATGAATATAATAAGTAGTATATTATAATATATAATATATAATATATTATGGATAAAATGGATAATATATTATATATAATAAAATTTTATTATATATAATATTGTAACAGATAATTTTTTTTAATATATTTTATATAATAAAAATATAATATATATAATATTTAAAGAGAAAAAATATAATATATTTATTATATTAATAAAGAAGACTAAATAAATTTTTATTATTAAATTCTTATGTTACCTACTCAATTTATTACATATTTAATTAATTTTTCACTTGTTTAGAAAAGAGAAGACATACTACGAAATTTTGTTGTCGGTATCTACCTATTAAAGTAATTTAAATTTTAGTTATTTATTTGAACATTTATTTTTTATATTAATTATTTTTATGATTAAACATTTCATATTATTGAATGCGGGTAGTTGTACGTGTGCTATGATTGAAGAACATGAGTTAAAAAAAATTAATATATTGAATGTTTAAACAATTTATATAGTTTTGTACTTTGCTTTTGAATTTTATGTTTTAGAATTTTGAATAGTTATGATGATTTCATATTTTAATTTTTAAATATCATGTTTTAAATGTTTAATATGTATAAAAGTTTGATATTTTAATTTTACAAATAAATTTGGTTCGAGCTCGAGTTTGAGCTTGAAAATTCAATTTTTGTTCAAACTTCCGATTCGAGCCGAGCTTGTAGGTAATATAGTCGAGTCGAACTCGAACTCAAATTTATAAGCTCGTTCGAACTCGAGTTCGAGTCTAGCTAATATACTTAATCGAGTTGAGCTCCAGCAAGCTCGATCTTGGCTCAGCTCATTTGCAGCCATAGTCCCAACCCCAAAGAAAAAATGTTTAGGTTTGAATATATAATCAATTAAATATTAATAAATTCTAATTAAATATTTTATATTTTTAGTAAATGAGCTACCTTGGAATTGGAAGTATATGTCCTAGAGCGGCCCTAAATGTGACTATAGAATATTAAAAAAATATTAGATGTCCGATTGAATCAAAAATAATAATTTTAAACTATAGTCCGTTCTTATTGAAGATTTACGAGCTCGATAAATTATTAATTATTAGTTTTTTAATTTTTATTTATTATTTCATTGTCATGCTTAATCGTTATGCTTAAACGATATATATTAATTTTTTTTCGAAAAAAATAGTTTTAAACTTTTGAATACCCAATTGCATATATATATATATATATATATTTGAAATATATAATGTGTCAAAATTGAGAGTTTAGGTAAAATTGTAATAAATTCTCCTTGAATGGGCCATGACACTAATGAGCCATAAAATTCTTCCCCCCACTGGTACTCTTGAATCTTCTACTTGAATTGCCACAAGTGATCCTCTTTTTCCCAGTTATTCTCGGCATCGGGTAGACCTTCCCATCGTACGAAGTATTCAGTGTAAGGGGGAACGCCTCTTCTTTTAATTTCCCTATGAGATATGATTTTTGTTATGTCTTTATCAAAGGAAGTCGTGGTGGCGGTTACTACCCGACTAGATTGTCCCCTTTCCGCATTCTCCACATCTTCGTGAAATGACTTAAGTTTATTTACGTGGAATACTATATGGATCTTTAGTATAGGTGGTAACTCCAACCAATATGAGATATTCCCCACACGTCGCTCGATTTTAAAACGGTCCCTCGTATTTACGTACAAGTCCCTTGTATACAGATCGTAGAGATTTGAATTGTTGTATGAGTAATTTCACCATTACTCTGTCCCCTCCTTAAACTCGATTGCACGCCTCTTTAGATCTACCCATTTTTTCATCTCCTTGGTTGCTTTGTCCAGGGACACATGAGCAAGATCTGCCTCCTCTTCTAAACATTTGACGAAAGTGTAGGCGGACTTTGTCCTATGTAACCGGTGGCCAAACTTTGCAGAGTCGCTAGTTGTCTCTTTGTCGCTAGTTCGAACGAACTCTGCCCAATCGATTCGCTCCTCTTATATGAGAATTGTGCCGTGTCTAAAAGTTTGCTCTAGTCTCTTTGGTTGACGCTCACATAATGTCTCATATATAACTCTAGCAATGCATTGACCCTTTCTGTCTGCCCATCGATTTATGGATGGAAGTTGGCTGAGAATGCTAAATTGGTCCCCATCAATTCGAACAATTCAGACCAAAACTTCCTTATGAAGCATGTATCTTTATCGATCACGATAGTCTTTGGGACACCCCAATGATTCACGATGTTCATAAAGAAATTATTGGTTGTATTGACGGTCATATCTTCGGGGTGGTGTCAGACTCTTATCAATACAATTCAGCCGAGGCCTCTAACATGGTGAAGAGATATTTGTCGCTTTCACTATGATGGATGACGAGGACTGTCCAAAGGAGAAGGAGAAGTGCCAAAGGAAGTCCAAGAAGTGTTGGAGAAATTTAAATACACTATTCCCAATGAACTACTAAAAAGATTGTCGCTAAAATGGGATATGGACCGATAAATTGAGTTGGTGATAGATGTTTTGCCATCCTCTTGCTCGCCCTATAGAATGGACTTCCAGGGCTAAAGGAGTTGTAGAAGCAATTGAAAGTGTTGCTCGATGCTGGAATGATCCAGGCATCCAAATCGCCCTATGGTTCCCAGTGCTTTTCTAAAAGAAGTATGATGGGTCATTAAAGATGTGCGAGGATTATTGGGCGATGAACAAGTTGACAGTCCGAAATAAGTACTCAATCCCAATCATTGGTGAGTTGTTCGACCAACTTGGAGGAGCCAAGGGGTTCTCGAAGATAGACTTGCGGTTCGGATATTGACAAGTGAGGATAAAAAAAGGGATGAGTTAAAAACCACCATGGTCACGAGATATCGGTTGTATGAATTCTTTGTCATGCCTTTTTGCCTTACTAATGCACAAACCACATTTTTCACTCTCATGAACAAGGTTTTCCACCCCTACCTAGATAAATTTATGATAGTTTATCTTGATGATATTGTCGTATACTCATCCATGTTGCATGAGCATGTGGAACATTTGAGGTTGGTTCTCCAAAATTTGCGGGAGAATGATTTATACGCAAAGTAGAAAAAATGTTCGTCTGCTCAAGATCAAGTGATGTTTATTGGCCATCAAGTGAAGTTTGGGTGCCTTATGATGAATGAGGCCAAGGTTAAAGCCATCCGAGAATGGGAACCGCCAAAATGTGCCTCAACTTCGATCATTTCTTGGTTTGGTAAATTACTACCGGAAGTTCATCACAGGGCACTCAAAGATAATTTCTCCCCTAACCGACCTCTTGAAGAAAGATCGATCATAGAGGTGGGAAAAAAAGTGAGTGGAGTCCTTGAAGGGGCTCAAGGCCAAAGTTGAAGAGAGATCGATCATGGAAGTGGGAAAAAAAGTGAGTGGAGTCCTTCAAGGGGCTCAAGGACAAAGTTACTGAACAACTAATATTAGCACTACCGGACCATATCGAGGAGTACGAGGTGTAGACCAATGCATATAATTTTTCCATCGGATGTGTTTTGATGCAACAATATGGACACCCGATTGCATACGAAAGCCAAAAGTTGAATGACATGGAGCGGTGATACACAGTCCATGAGATAGAAATGATAGTGTCCATGCATTACCTACGCACATAGAGGCATTAATTGTTTGTGAGCAGGTTCATGGTCCAAACAGAAAATGTATCCACCAGTTACTTCCAAACACATAAGAAGTTAACTCCTAAGCAGCCTAGGTGGCAAGAACTCTTAGCCGAGTTCGCTACAGATTGGAGTACAAGTTGGGAGTTACCAATCGTGTAGCCGACATATTCAACCATAAGGAAGAGCTGGTCGCCATTAGTCATAAGAGACCAAACTAAGGGAACGCATATCGGAGGGCCTAGAGAAGGATTAAATGCACTAAGCCTTATGGAGTTTACTCAAAGCGACAAGACTCGAAGGTTTTGGGTCGACGACGGGTTACTCTTGACAAAAGGAAATTGAGTATTCGTACCCAAGTGGAGGAGGTTACAACGAGACGTTTGAAGGAAAGTCATGATTCAAAATGGGCGGGCTATCTAGGAATGCATCGCACCATGGAGCTGATGTAGGATTCATATTATTGGCTCATGTTGCGTGATAATGTGGAAGCTTATGTGCGGAAATGCCTTATTTTTCAACAAGACAAGATTGAGCAAAAACAATCAGGTGATTTTCGCCAACCATTACTAGTGTTGAAACATCCATTCGAAAGTATCTCGATGGATTACATCACAACCTACCAAAGTATGAGGGGTACATGTTGATCATAGTGGTGGTTGATCGTTTATCAAAGTATAACACTTTTATAGTCTCTAGCTCCCTCTAGTTCCTTTCTTACTGGTATTTCTCTAGTCTTTTTGTGATCCAAAATGACCAGCGAATGAGAATAAGGGAATTATACAAGCGCGTACCTGATTGAACCATCGTAGCCCAACACTACATCATAATCATCCAAGGGGACTACCAAAAATGAGACCCTTCCTTTCCAGTCTCCGATCTAGACTTGCATTTCCTTATACTCCCCGACCACCGACTTGGGTATCGTATTCACAAAGTTGATAGTTCCTTTGTTAGGTTGATGTGGAGACCCAACACCTTAGCCACTCCTTCACGCATGAAGTTGTGGGTAGCACCAGTATTGATTAGTGCTTTGATACGCATTCTCCGATCAAGGCCTCCACAAATATTGAGCCCCTCTTTGTTCCCTTGATTGGCTCAACGACATTAGCCTTAACAACATTTGAGAAGTTTTAGGGATCCCAGTTGAGTCCCTTCTTCCTCATCGGAGGACTCAGTTTCTCGAACTACCGCAACCTTTTTAACTTTGAACGGTACATGAACTTTTAATGGTTGGTAGCACCACAAATGTGACAAGTTCTTCGATTACCTGATTCATCGGTTTTCCTTCCCAAATTGTTGTTTGGCTACCACTTCTTGGGTAGGCGGTCTCCCCCACATTTCTCATTGGTATCCCTATTGAACTTCGGTATATCCATAGACACCTTTAGCTCAATTAGTCTCTCTATAACCACAATTCCCTCGGAGACATATTTAAAATATAATAATAATAATAATAAACTCTAACTAAATATTAATATTAATATTAATTTATATTTAATTTTCTAATTTAAATAATAATATTAATACATAAACAATTATATAATTATAATTTAAATATTATTTTATAAAATTATTATTATTAATATTTTATTTTATACAAACAATTAATATTATTTTAAATATACTAATATTTATAATGATACAAAAAAATTTTAAATATAATTATTAAATCTTAATTAATATATATTTTTTATTTATATAACTATGCAAGTTAAATTATAAGAAATTATATATAAAATAATGTGAACCGTATAATGATATTATTTATTTTAAAAATATATTTATATGATAGTCAAATATTATTTTTATTAATTTTAATATAATTAATAACTAAAATTATCTGTAAGATAAATATTAAAATTATAATTAAAAATAATTTATATAATAAAATAATATATAATAAAATTATTTTATTACTATTTTCTTATATCACCAACCAAACATAAAATAATAAAATTGATATAATTTATACATATTTTATATTGCTAACCAAACACTAATAACATATATAATTTATACATATTAATACCTCCATACAATTTATACCTCTTACAATTTATAACTCTTACAACTTATAAGTTATATTTGTATAACTAATATCGCTTATCAAACACTACCAATAGACAATGTTTGGTAGGGATAATAAGGGGTATAACAATATTGGTATAGTATAAACTATACCAATGTTTTTATATGATGTTTGTTAGAATTTTACTATTGGTATAAATTTATACCTCTATATAGTTTATATCTCACTCTATATAGTTTATATCTCATATTTGGTATAAAATTGTAACTAGTATTCTTAGGTATAACAATTTTCTTATATCAATTAATTTTTAATTTATCATTATATCTATTATTAATATTATATATAACTTATTCTTATATAATATATTAAATATTTTATTTAGTTTTAATATTATTATTATACATAATTATTTTTAATATATATTTTTAAAAAAGTTTAATATTTTAATTAAAAAATATTTATTTATTTTTATAACAATAATTTTATTAATTATTATTTTATATATTTACTTATAATAAATAATATTGTTTATTTTATATATTAATTTTATTTTAGGTTTGTTTTATTAAATTTATTATTAATATTCAAATTAAATAAATATAATTTACAGTTTATATTATATAATTATTTTTTTATAATTTAATTAAAATTTATATTAATTATAAAACATTAACAATACAATAATTTATAATAATAAACAATATTATTTTTAATACAAATAATACAAATAATAATAATTATTATTTTAAATTAATATTTATACAACTTATACTACATTTTTATACTATATATCAAACATAAAACTATAAACCATATATAACTTATATCATTTCATATAATTCATACCAAACATCAAAAACTTATACAACTTATATTACCCTATATAATTTATACCTCTATACAACTTATACCGTACCAAATGCTACCATAGTGTATTAAATTGACAATTCTACACACAAAATGAATCATCATCTCCTCATTTTCTTTTTAATTTTTCTACTATAGGAGGTATTTTGAGACGGATAAAACTCTGACAAAAACTCATTGTTAAGATTTTTTAAATATTTTTCTGAAATTATTTAAAGTTTGGCCATTTTCGGGCCAAACCTAACAAACTTCAAAAGGAAATTTTAATAAAAATATAATTTAGTATAAGTAAGTTTCTCCTTGAATGATAATTAAAATAGATGAGTTTATTTATAAAAATTATTAGTTATATATATATATATATATATTATTATTATTATTATATATAATCAATTATAAAATTAATGATAAGAGATTATTTATTTGAATGAGTAATTAGTTTTTAAATTATAAATATAAATTCACTTTGTTTTTTTATAAAATTATTTATAAATCGTAATATTTAAATGTAAAATTCTAAAAAAAATAAAATTAATTAATTACTTTCACATCTTACAAAATCATACTTTTTCAAAATCATGATTTTAAGAATAATTTAAAATTTTAATAAAATGACTTTTTTTTTAAACTTAATTTCTTACAATCGAATATCCACATATCTCTACCCAAATCTAAAAAACAATACTTGTCTTTTTCAAAGTTTTTTCTATTATCTTTCTTATACCACGTCTCGTTCTCAAATTTATTTATAATTTTTTAATGAAGACGATACAAAATGATTTTCATTAAAAAATACCGAAATCAATACATTATATAAAGACAAGTGAATTATTCCTATTAAATATTTTCTTGTTGCAAAGAAACATAAGATTTCATTGATAATATTATAATTAAAAAAAACAAGATAAAAGTTCTTACTAAAATAGAAATCCATAAAAGGGTAAAAACAATGCTAGTAATACAACATTAAAAAGAAATCCTTAACTAGAAAAGAAAACAAGAAGCAATCACTACTCCAATATTAAACTAACTTAGAAAACATAAATTTGAATCCCTCCATTCTTCTTCTTCTTCTTCTTCTTGACACCCTTAGCCCATGGGTCAACATTCATTCAAGGCCCATCACTAGTATATTTCCTTTTCTGGGACTGGCGACTTGTCTCTTCATTCATTAGGTCCCATGTAATTGCCAGATTCACATTTTCATCCTCTGTTGGTAGCGGAATTGGGCCAGAGTAATCGTACAGATTCAGATCCTCTACATTATCTGAATCTGGAGTTCCAATGTAAGACCAATTTCCGGGTTCGGGTCCCTTAAGTAAGATACTGACCCGAGCACCACATTCTTTAGAAAACTCAGCTACTTCTATTTTCAGTTCGTTTACCAGTCTTCTGAATTCCATGCTTCCAAACGCAGCCTTATTGGTGGCGGTGGCGGCGGTGGAGGTGGTGGAGGTGGTGGAGGTGGTGGAGGTGGTGGAGGTGGCGTTGGCGGCGACGGTGGTGTTGTTGTTGTTGCCTATTAGAAAAGAAAAAATAATTGGTTTAATTACCAAATTACCCTTAACAATATATTTTAGAATTGTCTAAATGAGAAAAATATAAATAAAGATTGACAATTTTGTTATGTGATTGTAATCATACTCATATAAAAATAATTTGTTTCAAATAAATTTAAAAATCACATTATAAATTAAAAAAAAAATCTTTACAGTTAAAAATATAAATAAATTTACACTATAATTTAGATCACGATAAAACATAAGTTGAAATCTTATAGAAAAAAATAAAATAAAATTTGAGTTTCAACTTTCAATGTTGTCCTCAATATTGACAAAATAATAGTTTCTAAAAGACACTCATTTGAGTAATTTGAAAGAGTTTGTATAGATGAAAATTAGTCAATAAATTTATTTTAAAATATATTTTATGTAGTATTTCATTAGAACGTGAATGTAAATGAGATAACATTTTACAATGAAATTTGAGATATA
Source organism: Impatiens glandulifera (assembly GCF_907164915.1). NCBI lineage: Eukaryota > Viridiplantae > Streptophyta > Magnoliopsida > Ericales > Balsaminaceae > Impatiens > Impatiens glandulifera. The sequence goes on from NC_061862.1 coordinate 99,565,093, forward strand.
AATTTAAAATTTGTATGACGTTTTCTCGTATCAAACTCAGAACAAAATACATAAAAGAAAACAAGTTAAAAGAAACTAAGAAAATGACTTTAGAATTCACCTTCAGCCATTTTTAACACTAATGTAGTTATATTGTTTTAACAATTGGATGGTTGTATAGAAATGGCCTAAGGAACCTTTATTTATAGTGAAGTTTGTTACATATAGATTAGGAATTAGGAATCTTTGTATATATTATTTCCCAATTAGAATATTATTAATTAATTACTATTTTTTGAATTTAAATTAGATTACATGAATTTAGTGCATAGAGATGTTAACGCGTGATATATTAAAAAACTTGATGATATTTCCCATTTTTTGTAATAGGACTAACATAGTATTTGCTTAATTGAATTTATGACAAATATAATTATTAGAAAAATATATGACAATTATGAATATTAGATTATTTGAGATAATTTGACTTATATTGTCAATGAGTTTTTACCATTCTTAAAATATACATTTATTTAATTTCGTATTCTAGTTTTTATTCAGTGAATGATGTACTAATTCACTGTATTTCTTATTTAAAGTAAATTATATTTTAAACATTCATTCTATTGTTAATTAATTTAACCGATTTAATATTTTAAATAATATATTTTTATTATAACTTCTTTTTTTAAATTATTTTATTTGAAAATTAGCACAATACATAGTTAGACCGTCACCTCATAGAATTTTAAAATATTTTAAATGAAAAAATATTTTAGTTAAATAATTGATATTAAAGAGTTTATTAAATTATATATTATATAAATATGATTTAATAACGGACTTTAATAAAAAAAAATTACAATTTGAGTGATTTTTAATAATAAAAAAAATGAAATTAATTGAATAAAATAAAACCAATTTTGTGACATTGTACATTATTTAGTTTATTATATTTCATATACTTTTTCAACAAAAGTTTAGCAAGCTAGTTTGTTTTATTAAATTTTGCAATTATTTCTTAAAATTTTAAAATATTACTCGAATTTCGTATAAAATTTTTATTAATATTTTACATTTGTCATATTGGGACAAACCTAATAATTAATTTTCTTAATGGTATATGTTATAGTTAATATTATTAAGAAATTGTATAAGAGAATTTTGTATATTTAGATTATTCGAGATAATTTAATCGTAAGTGCCTTCTTATCAATAATGTAAAACATATATTTCTTTAATTTCATATTCATATTATTTTTATATGGAAACAATTTTGCACTTATTCCTTAAAATTTGAAAATATTATTTGAATTTCATAAAGAGAATTAGACAATATTTTACCTTTGTGGGACAAACATAATAATTAACTTTCTTGATTGCATGCATTGTCATAGTTAATATTATTAAAAGATGTTATAAAAGAATTTTGTATTCTTAGATAAATCAATGTCTTCTTACCAATAATGTAAAAGCTATATTTCTTTAATTTCATATTCATATTATTTTTATATCGAAACAATTCTGCACTTATTCCTTAAAATTTGAAAATATTATTCGAATTTCATAGAAAAAATTTGACAATATTTTATATTTGTCATATTAGGAAAAACATAATAATTAATTTTCTTAATTACATTCATTATAGTTAATATTATTAGGAATTGATATAAAAGAATTTTGTATTTTTAGATTATTTGAGATAATTTGACGTAAGTGCTTCCTTATAATGTAAAAGTTATATTTCTTTAATTTCATATTCATATTATTTTTATATCGAAACAAATCTGCACTTGTTCTTTAAAATTAAAAAATATTACTCGACTTTCATAGAGAAAATTTAACAATATTTTACATTTGTCATATTGGGACAAACATAATAATTAATTTTCTTAGTTGCATTCGATATAGTTAATATTATTAGGAAATGGTATAACAGAATTTTGTATTTTTAGAATATTCGAGATAATTTGACGTAAGTGCCTTCTTAATTACCAATAATGTAAAAGCTTTATTTCTTTAATTTCATATTCATATTATTTTTATATGGAAACAATTCTGCACTTATTCCTTAAATTTGAAAATATTACTCGAATTTGATAGAGAAAATTGACGATATTTTACACATGTCATATTGGGACAAATATAATAATTAATTTTCTTAATTGCATTCGTTATAATTAATATTATTAGGAAATGGTATAAGAGAATTTTGTATTTTTAGATTATTTGAGATAATTTGACATAAGTGTCTTCTTACTAACAATGTAAAATCTATATTTCTTTAATTTTATATTCATATTATTTTTATATCGAAACAATTCGTTGAATTATCTATTTTGTATAATCTGTCTTAAAATTTCATATGTTATAGCCAATTTAATAGATTTCGTCAAATAAAATATTTATAGTAAATTATATATATTAAGGTCATAGAAATAAAAAGAATCAAAATTTCATTTTACTTCCTTAGTTTATGTTAATTTTTTGTTATTCTAATTTATACAAAATTTCAAACTATTTTCAATAGTAAATAACAAATCATTTGAGTCATTTTTAATATTATATCAAACAAAATAAAGCTTTAAAAATAAATTGAGAAAATAAAATGAGTTTTGAATGCAAATTCATCCTAACAAACCCTATCCTATATAAAAAAAAATTGTTGTTAACATTGTACATTAGTTTCTTCATAATATTTTATGTACTTTAATTTTCTCCAAAAGCAATGTTATTTTGTCCTATTAATTTTTGCACCTATTGCATCAAATTTTAATTAAATGTTTTATTTTTATCTCTTATATATATATATATATATGTATTATAGGTGTTTGCATGGTTAATACAATGTAAACTTGTTTTTCTTGATTATGCATGGTTAATACAATGTAGTTTTCATACAATCTGTAAGTTGAATTTTATGTTTTTGATTGATTATGCATGTGTTATAATGTTAATTTTATTGTTTTCATTGTAATGAATTTTTTTTATCATACATTAAAATTTTTTTATTATGAACGAAAAATAAATTGATTTTTTATATAATTTTTGCATTGTAAATATTGTTGCCGTTTCTTCTAGTTTTCATATGATCTGTAAGTTGAATTTTATGTTTTTGATTGATTATGCATGCGTGATAATCTTAATTTTATTGTTTTTATTGTAATGATTTTTTTATCATACATTATTAATTTTTTATTATGTACAAAAAATAAATTGATTTTTTATATAATTTTTTTCATTGTAAATATTGTTGACGATTGTTCTAGTATTTGTGTATTTTATATAATGATTAAATGGATTCACAATTTCCATTTCTATTTGCAGTTTTGTTGTACAAGAGAAGCATTTATGTTGAATTATTGTCAATTTCTCGTAAAGAGAAATGAGTACTCCATCAACACTTGAGAGGCCTTTTCAGGTATGTTAATTAAGAGTCTCCTTGTTCACGTGAGAGTATTGAATATCTTGTACTTTTAGGTAAATGAAGATTGAAAAATTTACCGTCACAAAGTATAATCGAATTTGTGTAGTTTGTAGTTCTCCAAATCCCAAGTTAGTGTCTTATTATTATTCTTTTGTACCAGGTTATCAAATTGTTGTATTCAGTAAATATTGGAATTTTTATATGAAGTGTATGTTTTGGTGTGCACAGAAGTATATGCACTCAAAGGCAATTAAGTTAATTGTTGCTCTTCATTCTTCATAGATTTTTTCAATTGCCTTTGTTAACTAAATTACAATTACATGTGTTGTCAGTAACTTTAGATGAATGAAGGAGGATAAAATTTAATCTATGACTGAAGTTAGTGAAAATACTAGTGGAATAAGGTTTATTAGTGAAAATACTAGTGGAATAAGGTTTATTAGCGACCTACATCAGCGACGACGTTGATTTGTCAACGTTGTCGCTGATAATTATTATCAACGACAATTTTTATTATAAACGTCGTCGATACAAAAAGAGGCTTCTAGTTACTTCACAAAGCTCTATTTTATATTCATATGAGTGGTTATTATTTTCATTTGCCCATTTCTCTTTATCTCTCTAATTTTCTCTCTATTTATCAGTCATTTTTGTTGGCCTAGGGATAGAACCACTCACAAGACTTGGAAATTTTTTTTTATAATTTTTTTTATTTTTTTAAAAGCAATTACAAGAGTTATTCTCTCTTTCCTTTTTTCTTTGTAACAGTTATAACGGTCAAGAGTAATGCAACATTCTCTGCCTTAATCTTGGCGTGGTTTGAGATCACGAACACCGATTAGGTGTCGCATCATCACCAGTTTTGATGCTAGTAAAGCCTTCGTAAGTATGTCGGCCTTCTGTACATCCGTTCGAACAAACTCTACATTGATTTGAGTTCCTTCAACACAATTTTGAATGAAATTATATTTCGTGTCGATGTGTTTGTTTCAACCATGAAAAACTGATTTTTTCATGAGTGCAAGTGCGAACTTGTATTCAACGTAGAGCTTCACTACCTTAGGTTTCGAACCACTTAGTTCGAACAATACTGATTTCAACTAAAGTGCTTAACACGTTGTCGCTGCTTAAGCCAATAACTCTACTTCACATGAGGATAGTGTCACTGTCTTCTATTTCTGGGAGTTCCACGAAACAAAACTATCATTAATGTAAAACGCCATGCCCCCATACTTTTCCAATCATCTAGGTCACCTTTGAGATAATTTCCAAAGTAACCCAATATTTCCTTGTCACCACCTCCTTTTAGAAACACTAGACCTAAGTGTATAATGCCTTGAAGGTATCGAAGCACATGCGTCACTGCATTGTGATGTATCTTAGTTGGCCTCTCCATAAATCTGTTGACAACACCATCAACATAAGAAAGATCTGGCCTTGTATGAAGGAGATAACGCAAACAACCAATAACTCTTCGATATTTAGTTACATCAACGGATTGTCCTTCGAGATCATTATAGAGTTGAGCCCTATGCTCCATTACTGCCTTTGTTGAGTTACAATCAAGCATTCCAAACTGGTTCAACACCTTTTTGCATATGATGTCTGCTTGATCGAGACACCTCCTTCGAACTGAGCTACCTTGATTCCAGTATGAAAGCAATTTGAGATCACTCATCTCAAACTCCTCCATTATCTGCTTCTTGAAAAGTTCGACACCCTTTAGATCTTCACTTGTTACAATAAGATCATCCGTGTAAATACCAATAATAATTCAGGTATTAGCGTCGCCTCTTGTGTACACCGCTTGCTCATGTGTACACTTTACGAAGCACATTTGTTTCAAACTTTTGTCCAACTTTAGATTCCACGCACGAGGAGCTTGCCTTAGGCCATATAATGATTTTTTTTAATTTAAGCACCGTATTTTCCTTCCCTATGGCTTTGAATCCTTATAGTTGATTCACTTACACTTTCTCTTTCAGTTCTCCATTGAGAAAAGATGACTTTACATCGAGATGATGTATTTTCCAACCACAATTAGCCGCCAAGGCAAGAATGACTCGAATTGTGTCCATTCGAGCGACTGAAGAGAAGGATTCTTCAAAGTCAATGCTTTGTCATTGCACATGTCTCTTTGCAACTAAACGAGCTTTGTACTGGATCACCTCACTCTTTGAGTTTTTTTAGCTTAAATACCCATTTGAGTTCAATTACCTTGTGTCCGACTGGAAATGGGATGAGAGACCATGTTTCATTCTTCTCGATGGCTTCAATTTCTTTAGCTATTGCTTCTTCCTATTGTGGTTTTCCAGTCGCTTCATTGTAGCAAGATGACTCCTCCGTATGTGTTAACATCAACTCTTCAAAATCAAGTATTACTCGAGGTGCTTCTTCCAAGATATCGGTCATGTTCCTGTATCAAACATGTCCTTCATCACTCCCAACGTGTCCACCTGACCATGGAGTGGGTAGACCATCGCATTGGTCTGTTTGTTCAGTCACTTGCTCGAGTTGTGGAGGATTTGAGACAGATTGTTGGAACATTCCTAAAGTAGACTATCCATTTGTCGATCCACTCTCGAATGAGATCGTTCGAATTTTAAGATGCTCGTGATTAAACTCTTCGTAAACTCTGAAAGGCTGATCACTCTTTTCACTTTGCAAATCCCAAACTACACTTTCTTCGAACACAACATCACGACTTACATGGATCTTTTCATTTTTTGATTCGAGCAACATGTGTGCCTTACTTCCTTCTCCGACACCAAAATAGACAAACGCATGGCTTCTGTTGTCTAACTTTTTCATATGGGGAGTGGTCACCTCGGCGTGCTTAGTACACCCAAACACACGAAGGTGCGCTAGGTGTGACTTCATTAATGTCTACATCTCAAATGGAGTTTTGTCTCAAACAACTTTGGTTGGAACTGGTTGAGAAGATAGATTGCATGACGAACTGCCTCCCCCAATACTTGCTCGAGACTGCCAAGCTTTTGATCAACGACCTAGCCATGACTATCACTATTTGATTACGCCTCTCCACCACACCATTTTGTTGAGGAGAGTACGGTGCGGTGATTTGTCATTCTATCCCTACTTCTTCGCACAGCTCTTCATACTCCCTCGAGAAGAATTCACCTCCTCTATCTAAATGAAGGACTTTGAGATTCGAAGTCCAGTCACATTCTCGACCAATTGCTTCGTCTACTTAAACGAAGAGCATGCTTCGTCCTTAGCTTTCAACATATGGCTCCACGTCCACTTGGAATTATCATCAACAATCAGCATGATATATCAATTTCCTCTAGGAGTTTTTGGCGTGATTGGCCCACATAAGTCAATGTGCAACAATTAGAGTAGCTTTTTCGCTCGAAACTTGGCTTCTAGCGCAAACAATTGTCTCGTCTATTTTGCAACCAAGCATGTTCGACAAAGTTGTTTTAGATGAGAAATTTTTGGAGCACCAATAATCATTCTCTTATTTACGAAGGACTTTAGTGCTTGAAAGTTAACATGACCGAGATGAGTATATGCCATAACCATGAAGGATCTTCAAGATTATTTAAAAAGCAAATCGATTTTGCCTATTTCAAGCAAATTTGATGTAGCCGATTATGACTTCATCTCATTTTTATGATAAGGCATGAAGTGTTCTTAGCGAAGACTTCAAGCTCTTCTTCGTCCATCATAGCCTATACACGAATCACCCAACTAATGTAGTTCGTGTGTATTAGTTGCGGATAATGGAATGTGTCATTGTTTTACTACACCCTTGATGATCCTGCATTCTTTGATATTTGATATCCCACCGGATGATTTTTGGCATTCACCTAATTGTTGGTTTAGGGAGTGAAACACTCACAAGACTTGGAGATTTTTTTTTTTAAAATCTTTAATTTCTTAAAAGTAATTACCAAGAGTTTCTCTCATTTTATTTGTAACAATTGTAACGATTAGGAGTAATGCAACAATTCTGCTCTCTCTAATTCTATCACCCCATCCTCTCTCTTTCCAGCTCTAATTTGCACGATGAAAAGGAAATCATTGCATATCTAAGTACAAGCTTGATCGTCTCGGATCGTTTAGTTTTTGATCGTGTCCGATCATTGATCAATAGCTAAAGCATCATGCTAATGGCGGATCAGATTGGAGAAAATGAGTGAGCATAAGTTAATTGATTCATTCACTCAATTAGTCAGTCATTTCGTTTGTTGAGATGCGGTTATTTATTCGTGATTAGGCTTGATTTGATTATTCTACACATAAATCGAAATCAGGAGAATATAATGGATAATATGATGACGAATATTGATGGAGATTTGTCCGATGGAAGCCGTGCTAAGACGTGTGTTGATTGCTGTACTTCGAAACGCCAGAGCTGGAGAGGCGAACTAGCCGATCATTAGGTCTGATTCATTCAATAAATCTCGATCGAACTACTAATATTTAGTTATGAAATCTGATATCGTTATTGTGAATATTATTGCAGACATTGTGTAATGCATGCGGAATTAGGAGTAGGAAGAAGTCTTATTCCTCCACTGAATGAAGGTTCATAGGAGGAGAATAAGTTGAAGAAACAGAGTAAATGTGCAGATGATTCATTGAAGAAAAAGAGGAGAAATCTGTTGGCGCTTGGTACTGAAGTATCGTGGAAAGAGATCGAGGTCGGCGATGGCGACGCGGCGGCGATGGAGAAGCCTTCGAGGATGAAACTTGGAGAGGTAGAGCAAGCGACCATACTGTTAATGGCGTTGTCATATGAATCTGTTTATGTTTGAATTAACGGTGGATTTAGTGATTAGTGACTAGTTTAGTTCATTAATTGTGTTAATTAGTGATGTTTGAAAAATAATAAGTTGGAAAACTGTAGACCATCCATCTCTCCATCAAGTTAATTTTCTTGAGATCAATATTAATAATTATTAGCGACGGTGAAGGTGATTTGTTGTTGATATTGTTAAATATTAGCGACGACACTACGTTGTCGCTAAAATTCATTATCTTTCAACGACGAATGACGACGATTTTATTCATCGTAATTGATATTTATTAGCGGCGGGATTAAAGCTTTTAGCGAGGTTTTTGTCGTTAATTATGCAATTTTCACTAGTGAAATGCTTCTACTAACTCTATTTACTAAGCATATATCCTAGAAAGTTACTCAAAACCTAAACCATATTCTGGCCATGAAGAACATGTAAAATTTACCAGGCTAATTCTTATTTCCACACAGCTATGTTATTTTTGTCTTCTTCAAAAGTATTTGAATCCTTTTTTTTCTCCCCAAATATAATTAAGTATGAATTGCAAGAACTTTTGAAGCTTTCTTCAAATTCTTCCAAGAGTGTCTCATCTCTTATATGAACTTATCAAAGAAGATTATGGACGACTTGTGGAGTTCATGTTTTTATCTCATATGGTAATATGAGATTTGTTTATTTCTCTATTTTGTTAAATTGTCAAAATAATCACATTTTTCATCTATATTATACCTTAAAAAAGTTTATCTCCTTCCATTATTGATTTCATATGCACAATAAATCTAATAACTTATTTGGTGAATGGATGCTGGTTGTGAATATGTTTTTTTGGAAAATAGATTAACATCATATCATTAAGAACCCAAAAGTGGGAGCAATGCTCAATTATCAAAGCTAGACAAATCCTAATTTTTATTAAGAGAATAAAACGACTCTAGAGTAACTAATTATAAACAAACAAAAAACAAAGATTGCAGAAACAGACAACTAAAACATACAAATCCTACTACTTCATTCTTGTTCAATTTAGCCAGGTTCCGTTCCTTTACTTTCAGATCTCAATCTGATATTCATATAGTTTAACCCAACATATGTGTGTCCGAACTTCAAAATATTTTCCAAATTTGTTCCCTACTTGAATTTCAATAATAGAGATCATGAATATTTGCTGATACTTTTTCCAATCTCATATGCTCTCATTGTTTTAGTAAAGCATCCTTAATGACTGAGAAAAATACACGATGCATACCTATGTAGTTCCCAATAACTACATTTTTCACATTCTTTAATGCATTTTTTCTCTACTTCAACATGTAATTTAAACTCAAAAGGGGATTTAAGAATATCAACTTTTGGTTTAAAATATTTCAGGTAAGTTTTTCCTTTATATTTCTCCTGATCTTCACCTTTCTGTCTTGCATTTTTCTTTCAGACTTCATTAACTTTCCAACTAGAGTTACTTCTGATAGTGTATGTCTGGGTTTTTGGGCACTTCATAAGCTCCCTCATTGTTTTCACAGACTAACTAACTATCTTCTTGTATTCCTCCTATTTTAGTAAGTTCAAATCCTGAAGATAGTGAATATTAAGTTGGACAGTAGATTATGGATATTATGAGTACATTAAAAGTGATAAATGTGACAAATTTAGCCGTGAGAATATGTTTTATAAAATTTAATTTGAATGTATTTTATGAAAATGAATGATTGGTGATGTTATTTTTTTCAATGTATATTTGAAAGTAATTGAAAAAAATAAAACTAATTTTGTGACATTGTACGTTAATCACTTTAGTATATTTCATATCTACAAAAGCTTAGCAATGCTAGTTTGTTTTATTAAACTTTGCACTTATTCCTTAAATTTTGTAAATAATTTTTTATTTTATTTATCTCTTATTGCACTTGTTATTATCACCTAGACAATTTATGCCTCTTTTTCTTTCACCCTATCAATGATTTGATTTATTTTGATTCACTCACATATTCGAACATATCTCTATTAATATCATGTTATAATATGTGATCTTTATTATACTTGAATGTTATACTTTCTTGAGTGAATCAAACTTAGAAGATGCATTTTCTTTGGTGAATCAAGCTCAATGATAAAAATGTTGTTTAGACAATTAAGATTTGAGTAGATATTAAACAGAAAAGAATAAAAAACAATAAAATGAAAACAAAATGGTAAATCTCTTTTGATGAGAGATCATCCTTTCACTAACACATAATTACCAAAAAAAAAAAAAATAATAATTGTTCCAAAGTTTCTTACAAAGTATAAATATACTCTTGAATTTAAATTACATTTGAAATCTGTAATTATAATTTCTGCCCACTGCATTTAATTTATTCTTATAAAAGTTGAGAGCTTCAACATATTAGTATCTTAGTTACTTTTTTCTTATGTTCAATATTTTTATTTTTATCTTATTTTTTTAAAATTTAAAAGTATGTTATTAATTAACTGATCTGATGGGATGAGAAGTAAATATTTAAGAACTTGTTTCAATTTAATTTATTTAAAAAAACTAAAAATAGAAAAAAAATTTATCACTTCCATTTTCATTTATTATATCATTTAATTCATTAACTAAAATATTAAAATATTTTTTATTTTAAATTATTATTTTTTATTTTATAATTATATATTAATATCATTTAAATTTTTTTATCAAAAAAAATCACCCTCCTCAAAATAATTTAAATCATTTTAAATAATTAATTTTATTTTTTTAAAATCTCAATCCGAACTAGACCTAAAATTTTGTTGTTAATTAGTTTTTAAACCAATGTTAATTTATTTTAAAAAATATTCGTCAAGGGTGATTTTGAGCTGATGATTTTATTTTTTCATATAAATTTTTTTAAAAATATTAATTTAAAATGATAAAAAAAATTTTAAATAAAAATTATTTTCGTATTTTGATTAATGAATTGAATAAATAATCAATTAAGTTATAATGGATTATAATTGTATTTTTAAAATTAAATAGTGAATTTAGTAGATATGGCTTTTTATTTTTTAATTTGATGGATTTTGAGATATTTCATTTTTGCCTCCTCTTAATTAAGGATTTTTTGACGAGGTTTATCTTGATTAGGGGATTGACTGACCTTGAAGTAATATTTTAACATGAATCATTTTTATATCAAATCATTAATTCATAAATTAAAACTTCAAATTATAGTTATTTAATAATTTTGGATATGAAAAAATATCATTACATTATTATTTATAACATTTTAAAAAATTACATAATAAAAAAATTAGAACTATTTGAACTGCTCTTTTTTTTAAATAAAAAATATAAAGTTTTTAATAACTTTTATTAAAAGTTAGTTATTTTGGTTGAATGTCTAAATAGTATTTAATGTTTTAATATACAAATTAATATTACATTTTAGTATTTTAATTAATAATTTAATAATTATTAACAATGAACAAATATGGTTGAAAATATAATGTTAATGTTGAAAATTTATATATAAGATATTTTATGAAAAAATAAATTAGAAGTGTTTACTATTTTAATTTTTATCTCACTAAAATGTCATATTTTCCTCCTTTTCCTCATATTTTGGTACATTATGTATATTCGATTTGGTGTCTTTAATAAGAAAAATTATAAGAGGACACAATTTCAATTTTCTATGATGATACATATTTTCAACAAAACATCAAATTTCATTCAACCATATTAAAATCAAAGTTCATGAGGAAATACAAAGTATAATAGGGAAAAATAATAATAATCATAATAAAACATTCTAAGGAAAATTATAAATCCTTATCAACAAACAGAAGAAGAAAACATTCATATCCTTTCTTAAGGATTTGACCTCGTTTCGACTTCTCAAAGGATGATAAATAAAACTATTACAATATTAATCAAACTTCTTCTTGTCCTCGACGTCCTCACACCCTTAAAACTAGACTTCTCCAAAGATGATAATTAAAACTATTCAACATTTTTTATTCAATATTTTTCATTTAACATCTCCATTCGACTCGACCAATAACTATAATGAATGTTAAGTTTTGGATGATTGAATTCTTACTTTTTCATCTAAGATTCTTTTTTTAATTAAGGGAACTAGTATGATACCGCACAACTGACCCTCCACTTTCATTAAGTGTTTTTGTTTGGAATCACACCTATAAACTTTTGGTACCTCTATGATTCTATTCTGACATAATTGCGTCTATATTCATAGTGAGGCTATAATTTTTTTTTAATCCTCTCTGAAATCCGCTTCAATCCTTGCATCGTTTTCTACATTCTGTTTGTATGGATGAATTGTGTTGCCAACTCTTCGCATTGCCAAATTTTAGTTTTGTTATGCTTCCATTTGGTTTATTTACGAGAAATTCTTCAGAAACATGTTATTTTTCGGCACAGCTTCGAGCGCCATTCCATTTTGTGTCTCTTGTTTGGGAGGAATTATAAATTTATTTATCTCAAGACTGTACAAGAGGAGACATTTATGTTGAATTATTGTGATTCTCAAAAAGTGAAATGAGTACCCCCATCACCCCTTGGGAGGCCTTTTTCAGGTATGTTAATTAAGAGTCTCCTTGATCATGTGAGAGTATTGAATGTCTTGTACTTTTAGGTAAAAGAAGATCGGAAGATCTACTATTACAAAGTATAATTGAATTTGTGTAGATTATATCTCCAAATCCCAAGTGGGTGTATGTTCTTAAACTTCATCTTATAATTCTTGAGTCCCGGGTTATCAAATTGTTGTATGATATTTTCAGGTCAGCCTATATTGGAGTTTTCATATGGTTAAAATGTTATGGTGTTCACATAAATATATGCACTCAAAGGCAATTAAGTTAATTGTTGCTCTTCATTCTTCATAAAAAATTTAATTGTCTTTGTTAACTAAATTACAATTACATGTGTTGTTAATAACTTGAGCCTAAAGGAGGATGAAATTGAATTCATGATTGAAGTTGGTGGAAATGCTTCTACTAATTCTATTCACTAAACATATATTTCATAAGGTTACTTAAAACCTAAGCCAAATTCTGGCCATGAAGAACATGTAAAATTAATCAGGATAATTCTTATTGCCAAAAACTATGTTTCTGCAAGAATTTTTGAAACTAAGCTTGCGGATATCTTCAAATTCTTCCAAGAGTTCTTCATGTTACTGCCCATTAGTGTCACGACCCATTCAATTAGAAGTCTTGGCCCATACCAAGGTGTAAGAGAGTTTTGAACTTCCAAACAAGACATTACGTACCACTCTCACACTCAACCTACTCCCGTACTCAACCTAATTATATTTAATGCATTACTTGTTGTAATTGCCTTACTTGTAGTTTATTCAAGGGGACTATAAATACTTGTGGTTTACCATGTAAATACTTGTGGTTTACAATTTTTATTCTCAAACTCTTTCTCTCTTTAAGTGTTCTTCTTGCATTATCTAAAAGGCTTACTAGTTAGAATTTGAGTCAATCTAGTTTAGTGTCACATGGGTCGAGTTTCAGCCCGTGACAAGTGGTATTAGAGTAAGGTTGTGCTTCCGCATTCAAGCTAAAAGAGATGAATTCATGTGCTATGTTATTAAGGTTTTGACCGGCCAACATAAGGACAAGGCATCCAAGAGGGATAAGTCTATCGAGAGAGATGCTGCCATGAAAGCGAGGGTGACCTGACTTGAAGTAGGCATGACCGAGCACCAAGAATTTCTCGAAGTATTTAGCGCGGTGGTCGATAGAGTTACAGTGTTAGATATGGAAGGCGAAAAGCTAGAGAATGAAGTCATGCATATCATTAACAACTCGAATCGTAGCATTCGGGATAAAGTGCTTGGATCAGTTAGAGGTGATGTTAATGTCATTCATAATGAAGTTCTTGAGACAATCCGTGGAGAAGTCCAAACGACGATCGATGCCTTCCGAAGGGAGATGATGGGGAGGCTCGAGGCGAATGAAGGTCAGATTGAATGGAATGGTGGTGGGGAATTTCGAGGTGTGGCACCTCATAGAATAAATGTTCCCAAACCAACTTCATTCAAGGACTCGAGGAGTGCAATGGAAGTGGAGGACTTCCTATGGATTATGAAAAGGTACTTTCGGGAATTAAACATATTTGATGATTGTGCCAAGTTGCAAACGACCTCTTTCTTCTTGATAGAGATGACACTATTATGGTGGAGAAGGCGTGAAGCAGACATTTTTTTTGGAAAAACGACTTAGCGTCATTTCATTAAAAATTCCCCAAAACGGGAAAAAAACCACGAGTTTGAGAGATCATTCTAGACAGGCCTACAATGATTTTGAAGTCGTAACATTCTAAATAAAAGCTAAAAAGCTAAAAACGTAAATAAATTATTTGTTTACAATGTTTTCAATTCTAGTGAGTTTAAAAAATGGTAAACTCTAGTTCCTACAGATATTCCAGTTCTGCTACGTGCTTGGAATTCCTCTCCACGTTCTCACGAGGGCACTACAATCCGATACAATATCTTTCCATAACTCGTCAACGCTCTTGCGGGTTCTGTCATATACCCTTGTATTTCGTTCTTGCCAAATGTTATACACCACTGCTCCAAAGCCGCACTTGAACACGCTTATTGCAAATCTATTTCCCTTGGCTTTGAGTAGTGATGCTTCTTTGATTTCATTCCATTCGCTCGGGAAACTAATCAGCTCTAGGCTTTTATAGAATATGTCCCAAAGCTCCGAAGCAATACAACAGCTCCCGAATAGGTGATCTATGGTTTCTTCATTTCCTATGCATAGAAGACAGCTCGCGTCCGGGATGCTCATATACTTGCTGATACGATCACAAGTGCTGAGTCTTTCCCAGAAGGAGAGCCATATGATGAACTGGTGTCGAGGGATAATCTTCGTTGACCATACAAGAGGAGCCCATTCTATTTTCTACGCTTTTTCCCAGATTACCTCCCATATTTTCTTCAATACCAGCTTCCCATTGTCCTCAGCTTTCCATTCATGAATATCCGGTCTGTCGTGTAGTTCTATGTTACTTGTATGATCAAGTATCCTATTTCCTTCTAGAATTCTTCTCAAGAGCAAGTTTTAATTCCCGTCTTTGATGTCTCAGATTTTCACTTTTGCGTAGTCCCTTCTAATACATGTATTTTGAAACTCCTCCTTGTCGATGATAGGCTGGTTTTCGAACCAGGGGTCGTGCCAGAATAGAGTGCATTTCCCATCCCTTAGTCGGATGTCATAAAGATCTGCAATATCACTTCTTAGTTTAAAAATCTTTTTCAAAGACCAGCTCATACCTTCGTGAATTTTGCAGGTCTAGATATTGGTTTCGTGTTTCATAAACCTCGTATGCACCCATTTGATCCATAGTGACTCCTGATTGCGCTCCAAAGCCCACATATGCTTGAAGGTTAGAGCCTTGTTCCACTCGATACAGTTCTTCAAGTCGATGCCTCCATCGTCCTTCGGTTTGCAGAGAGCGGTCCATTTGACTTTCTTTCCTCCTCTTCCACTACAACCCCATATAAAGTTTCTCATGAGCGTGTCGAGTTCCTTCATTACCTTCTTCGAAATGACCATTTGATGAGCCCAATAGCCAACTATGCCCATAACCACGGTTTTGATAAGTTCGATTCTCCCGCATAAGAAAGTTTTTTCGCTGCCCAACAAATATCGTGTTTTTTACCTTTTCAATCAGTGACTTGCAGTGTGAGATCTCGATTTGCTTCGCAGTTAACGGAATTCCTAAGTACCTTATGGGAAAGTTGCCTTCCTTGATGCCCATGATGTTGAATATGTCTTGCTTTGTTTCGTCCTTCACGCCTCCATAAAATGTCACATTTTTGCTTTCATTAATAGTTAAACTTGGAAACATGGGAAGACATTGATCAAGGTACGTTGAGTATGGAAACATGGGAAGACTTCAAGACCAAGTTTAAGAGTCAATTCTTCTCAGAGAACACCAATTTCGAGGCTCGAAAGAGGCTAAGTCAACTTACGCACAACAGGACCATCAAAGAGTATGTGAAGGAGTTTCAAGAATTAATACTTGTCAATAAGTAATAGACAAGATATTCTCTAGGCTCTTTCTCTATCAAAGTGTTCCTTCTTCTTGCATCTTTTAAGAGACTAACTAGCTAGGATTGATGCAATCTAGACTAGTGCCGCATGGGATAAGGAGTTATTTGGTGATCGAGTTTCTGACCGTGACAAGTGGTATCCAAGCAAAAGTGGTATCCTATCCACATTATGGTGGAGAAGTCGTGAAGTTGACATTGATCAAGGTACGTTGAGGATGGTAACATAGAAAGATTTCAAGACCAAGTTTAAGAGCCAATTCTTCCTAGAGAACACCAATTTCGAGGCTCGGAAGAGGCTAAGTCAACTTACGCACAACAGGACAATCAAAGAGTATGTGAAGGAGTTTCAAAAATTGATACTTGCGTTGCCTAGTCTCATAGTACAGGAGACTCTATTCGCGTTTGTTAACGGCCTGAAAACATGTGCACAATTAGAGCTATAGAAGGCCAATGTGCAGAATGTCTTCGAGGCAATTGTGGTTGTAGAGAGGCTGATCGAGCTCAAGGTGTCTATTGATAAGTTGAAGTTTAACAAAGAGATTAAGGAGAAAGGAGGGAGATACCGCCCACATGATGAAGAGAAATGTGGGGGAGATCACTCACCTAAGAAGTGGAATCCACACAAGAAGTCAGGGAGGCAAGCCCACAAATTGTGTAAGCCAAGAGTTTTTCATATTTGTGATGCTCATAATCACATAAAGTTTATGTACCCGTTTAAGGAAGAAAGGGTTGCATCGGTTAAGGGAATTGAGACCTCTAAGGAGGAATAAGAAACTCAAATAGGAACCCTTAAACTGGTCAATGATGTGAAGGTTAGTGTTGCAGAGCTAATCAATGAAACAAAGAGGGGCTCAATGTTCGTGGAAGTCTTGATCGTGGGAAGGTGCATAAAAGCACTAGTGGATATTGGAGCTACTCATAACTTCATGCGTGAAGGAGTGGCTAAGGCGTTGGGTTGTCACATCAACCCAACGAGGGGGATGGTCAAGTCCGTTAATACAATAACCAAGCTTGTGGTCGGGAAGGCTAAGAAATTGCACATCAAGATCAAAGACTAGAAGGGAATGGTCTCGTTTACGTTAGTCCTTATGGATGACTACGATGTAGTGTTGGGACTACGATGGTTCGATCAGGTACGTGCTTGTATAATGCCTTATTCTACTTCACTAATCATTTTGGATCACAGAAAGATTAGAGTGATACCAACACGAAGAGAGTTAGAGGGAATGGGCATGTTCTCAGCAATTAAATATAGTTGAGGTCGTAAGCGTGGTAAAGAGACATTGGTCACTTTTGCTATGAAGGATGATGGGGACGGTTCCAAGGAGAAAGGGAAAGTACCTGAGTAAGTCCATATAGCGTGCATGGAGACCTTCGAGGGGCTCAAGGCTAAAGGCACAAAACAACCATCAACACCACAAATTTTGGCCACAGGTTATGTCGTCCAAAGTCCATCCGCCATCACTCTCGCCAAATCTTTATAAGAAGAGGAAGTAGATAATGTTCGGGCATCATTAGATAAAGTAACCAAGAAGATGAAGTAATGGGCAGATCTAAAGAGGCGTGAAGTCGAGTTTAAGGAGGGGGCCGAGTAATGGAGAAATTACTCCCGCAAAAATTTAAGTCTCTAAAATCTGTTTGGGAAATATCTCATATTGATTAGAGTTGGCTGCCATAAGTTTACCAAATGCCAAGAATAGTTGGGAAAGTGGAGAACATTTATGGCACGTTAGGAAGAAGTCTAAGAAATATCGGTCCAAGGTCGAGCCGAGAACGACCACGACTTAGGTAGGAGAATGTCACGACCCATTCTATGGTGTGACCAACACCCAAAGAGATGTCAATCCTTAATGTAGGTTCTCTAGAAGGTTCTAGTTTTTTTTAGTCTTTTCTCTTTTGTGAAACCCTCTAAAATTCTATAGGAGTTCTCTAAAAACCCTAAACCTTAGGGCTTATTTGAGGAAGTGGGTTTTGGGGTTTTACTTGAGTTTTTTCCTAAAAATCCTTGTTTGATAAAAACTAGGAGAAAAATGATTTTTAAAATTTTGAGACAAATTTACCATTGAGTTGAGAGGATATGGTGAATGTGAGAGAATTGTGGACTAAAAAGAGAAATGATAAGGTGGCTTAGAGAGATGGGGTATTTTTTAGTATTAAAAATACTAAAATTGATTATTAAATTATTGATAAGATGTTTGGGTTTTGGGATAAAAAATGGGTTTTATTCTAAAACTCACTTCATCAAACAAGCCATAGGAGTTCCTAGGTTTAGATTAGATAATAGAAGTATCTAGAAAATCCTATGTTAAGGAGGATCTAGAAAGATCCATCCCCTTGTATATAAACAAGTCTTGGACAGAAAACAAGCACCCTCCTGACACTGGTAAAGCAATAAGTAATAGACAAGATATTCTTCAAGCTCTTTCTCTCTCAAAGTGTTCTTTCTTCTTTCATCTTTTAAGAGGCTGACTAGCTAAGATTGAGACAATCTAGACTAGTGCAACACGGGACGAGGATTTATTTTCGGTGACCGAGTTTCAGCCCGTGACAATAGGCTTTTAAAAATTATGTTTAAATTAATTTTTAATAATTTTATATTATTTTATTTTAAATATTTTAGTTAAATTATAATATTTGGGTTAAAATATTTATTTTTAAATTCTATCATTTCTCTTAAATCTATAATGATATAAGTAGGATACAGGTAAATGGTCATTTAATTAAACTAAATGAATAGTTGAGTACAACCGTTACCTTAAATTGAACTATCTAAATAATTATAAATTGACTTAACCAAATTCTGGATAGTTCATAATTTCATATATCAACACAGATTGACATGGTTGGCAGTTTAGATAATACAAAAATGAGGATTTAACCAACCAACCACGTATATATGTGTTTTAATATATTTTTAAATATATTATATCCTTCTAACTTAGTGGTAAAGAATTAACATGATGTTTTTTTTCAAATTCAAATCTGACACATATTTTTTTAGTTTGATGTTTCATTATTTTAACTTATTTTGATTTAATTAATATTTTAATATATTTTTTCAAGTTAGATAATTGTTTTATTATTTAATTGTTAGAATTTTATTAATAGACTCAACTAATTTGTTGATTCTTTATTTTTTATTATATATATATTTTGTTATTTTCCAATTTTTAGTTTATTATATTATATATATATTTATTATTATTTTCAACTATTAAACAGATAAATTTTTCCAACCGATTTTATAACTGATCAAACCGGACGAACAAAGGAAGATTTTGAAAAACTGACACCAACGTTTGGGAACAAACTTTTCGGTAAAAAAATTGATCGAACCAAACTGCTCACACCCTAACCAGGAACCAAAATTATGAGGCGTTGTTTAATTATAATTTACTTCTGGGTTGATCTTGAATAAATTTTTGATTATTGAAAAAAAATTATTTGTTTGATGTGTTAATTATTATGATCACATTGATAAAAATATATTTCATATTTTAATTAGTTAGTTAAATAATATAATTAAAAATAATAATGTTTTGATGGGGGTATATCACTTTATTTAAGGGATAGAGACTCATAATTAATGGGTTATCATTTTCATTATTTTTAATGGCTATTTGGGTTGAATGAATAATAAAGTATAATGTACATTTATTAAATTCATTCATAACATAATTCTTGTGACTTTAGCAAAAGTTTTTACTTAAGTTTGATTGAATTATGTCGGAAGAACTTTGTATTAATTAAGTTTACATTTCTCTTTTTAATTTATTTATCCAATTTACAATTATGAAAAATTGAATTATTCCGTAAAAATATTTAAAAAGTATTAATATATAACATAAAAAAATATTTGTTTAAATAGACAAAGGATATGTTCATATTTAGTGTTGGTTTGAACAATTTAAAAAAATATATATTATGTTATATTTTGTTTGTAAATTAACTATGTATATATTTAATTTTTTAACTAGTAATATATATAAAACAATTCTTTATATATTTGATTTAAAATAAAATATTTAAAAATAAATAAATTATCTTATATATTTATTTGAAATAATTTATTTATGTATTACAAAATAAAATAAAAACATTGTTTAACTACAACAACAACAATATTTATATTGAAAAACAATTATATAAATAAATCAATTTATTTTTAGTACATAATAAAAAAATAATAATGTATGATAAAAAAAATTCATTACAATGAAAACAATAAAATTAAAATGATCACACATGCAAAATCAATCAAAAACATAAAAAATCAACTTACAATTCATATGAAAACTACAAGAAAAAAACATTTACATTGTATAACCATGCAAAATATATATAATAAGTGCAATAAGAGATAAAAATAAAACAATTAATTAAATTTGTTGCAAAAATTAATAGGAAAAAATAACATTGCTTTTGGTGAAAAAGTAAATGAAATATTATGAAGAAACTAATGTACAATGTTAACAACAGTTTTCATTTAGGATATTGGGTTTGTTAGGATGCAGTTACATTCAAAACTCATTTTATTTTCTCAGTTTATTTAAGATTTATTTTGTTTGTTATAATATTAAAAGTGACTCAAATTATTTATGATTTACTGAGGAAAAATAGTTTGAAATTTTGTTAAAATATTTAGAAATAACAATAATTAAGGAAGTAAAATGAAATTTTGATTCCTTTTATTTCTACAACCTTAATACAATTTACTATAAATATTTTATTTGACGAAATTATTTATTAAAATACTGATTTTTTAAGGTAGTTTATACCAAATAGAAAATCCAGCAAATTGCTTCGATGTAAAAATAATATGAATACGAAAATAAAGAAATATAACCTTTACATTATTGGTAAGAAGCCATTTACGTCAAATTATCTCGAATAATCTAAAAATACAAAATTTTCTTATACCATTTCCTAATAATATTATTAACTATAACAAATGCAATTAAGAAAATTAATTATTATGTTCATCCCAATATGACAAATATAAAATATTGTCAAATTTTCCTTGAAATTCGAATAATATAATTTGAATTCAAAAAATAAAGAGGAATTATTCCTACAACGTCTCTCATTACAATTAATATAATTAATCGTGTAATCTAATTTGAATTCGTGAAATAAAAGTGAATAATTTACTAATAATCTCATTAAGAAATAAAATATAAAACTAAATGTACATGTGACCAACTTCATTATAAATAAAGGCTTCCTAGCCCCTTCTATACAACCCTCCAATTGAGAAAACATCAAGCATACAAGCAAAATAGTGTTAGAAATGGCTCAAGGTAAGTTCTAAAGTCATTTTCTTTTTTTTTTTCTTTCTTTTAACTCAATTTAGATATATATGAGTTCATTTTTCATTCTCTTGAATTTTAATATAATTATAGCTTTGATGTATATCTATTTTATAATCTCTTGTCTTTAGATATTGAATAGAGTTTACAATTAGTTTCAATATCCTTTAAGAGATGGTTTAAATTGTTAATACTTCTATTTTGTACTTACACATATAATGTTACATTTTTTTAAAGATTTTGAAACATAAAACTTCTTCTATTTTGTACTTACACATAATATTATATATAAAATTAAAAAAATTGAAACGTAAAAGTATTTTTAAAGATTTATTGGCCATTTCTCGTCTAAACCGTGACTTATATCTAAACCCAAAATTACATTGTATTTTTTTTTTCAATAATATAAATATTTAAAAAAAAATTATGATCTATATTATAATGTGATATTTAGATTTATTGATACATAATATTTATTTTTATGTTTGATTAGAATTGTTTTCTAGGTCAATTTTTTATTTTTGAAATATTTTTATGAATTAAGATTTGAATCCTAAAAGAAAATGTCTTAACAAAATTGTCAATATAATTTTAGTTATTGAAACAGGCAAGTAAGAATTGAATCATCAACCCTTTGTAATGTTTAAAATTATTATGAAGTATCTAGTTTACACATATATATTATTCTTTTTCATTTACTTTATTTTACTCTTATCACTAAGTTACATTATCATGTTTTATTTAAAATTTTCATATATTTAAACATTCTTCCTCTTCAATACAAGGTCAAGGACAATTGGGTAACTATTTTTTTCTCTCTAATATCTCTCCCCCTTAATTTGTCTACAGGCAAGAAGATGATTTCTATTGAAAGCGAGGAATGTCAAAGGCTTATAAACGAACTGAAAATAGAAGCAACAGAGTTATGTCTTGATTTCGATGTTCTGAGTCACTATCCAAATAAAGGGAAAAAAACACGCAAAATCGACTAATATAGGAAATCCATCTTCGGACTCGGTGGTCAAGAATATGAGTATTTTCGATAACTCTAAAGGGAAAAGCTCTCGACCATTATCCGAAGAGGAGAAACATCAACTTAGGATTTCATTGGCCCAAATGAAGCAAGAGGCAAGGCGCTTCAGTGGAAGTGAATGTAGTGGATCTGATAAGTCGGCCCACGGGCCAAGAAAAACTCGACGTCGATAAAACCTGGAAGGGTGTGAAGAAGTCGAGGAGCTAGGAAGAAGAAGTTTGATTAATATTGTAATAGTTTTAATTATCATCCTTCGGAGAAGTAGAAATGAGGCCAAATCCTTGAGAAAGGATGTGAATGTTTTCTTCTTTTGTTTGTTTATGAGGATTTAATTATCATTTTCTTTTGAATGTTTTATTATGATTATTATTATTTTCCCTATTATAATTTTGTATTTCCTTATGAACTTTGATTTTATATAGTTAAATGAAATTTGATGTTTTTGTTGAAAAATTGTATCATCATTGAAAATTGAAATTATGTCCTCTTATATTTTCTATTACTTAAAAGACATAAAATAGAATATACATAATGTACCAAAATGTGTGCAAAAACATGACATTTGATTCCTAAAATGTGGGCATGGTACATGGTTTTTTATAATCATGAATGGGAAAGAGAATGAAATAAAATGTTTGGTTAGTGGTTTTCATTCCAGAAAAATTTACTTTCTCTTCCATTATTTTAATTATCCTATTTTCTCTCTCATAATTATAATTACTAATATTATATATATTTTATAATTATATTATAAGTTATTTTAAAATTAACATAATAATAAATGTTCATTTATTTATAAATAAATAATTTCAATTATTTAAATAATAGTGAGGAATCATTTAAAATAAAATTTTAATAATAATTACAATAACTAATAATAATATAATTAATTTTAAATATTATATATTAATAATAAAATTAAAATAAATTAATTAAAATATAAAAATATAAAACTAAAAATAAAATAACAATTTTATATAAAAAATATTAAAAAATTAAATATGAAATATTTTAATAAAAATAATTATTTAAAACATTATACCATGTTATAATATATTATTAAATAAAATATTATATTTAATTTAAAATATATAATATTTGAAAGATTTTAATTTGTCTTATATTATTTATATTTAATAGAATAGTAAAACATTAAAACATTAAAACATTCAACATTTTTTTATAAGTATTTTTATTTTTATTTTGAAAAAAATATAATTAATATGAAAAGATATTAGATATTTATATTTTATTAAATTATGTCGCTTAAATATTTTATATATTTTAAACAATTATGTTATAAAAATAATAATATTTTATATTTTTATTTTAATAAAATATAATTAAAATTAATCATAATTTTAATAACAAAATTATATTTATAACTTTTCTCTTATAAATCCAAATGTTATAGAATGATTAAAACTCTTAACCAAACACTACACTTCTATTAATCATATTCATTCCTATTTCACACATCTATCAATTCCAATCATATTCCCTTCCTTTATTTGAACTAAACACCCCTGAAAAAATCAAATGAGTTTTGAGTGCAACTTCATCCAAATAAACCCATATCCTAAATAAAAATTGTTGTTAACATTGTAGATTAGTTTATTCATAATATTTCGTTTACTTGAAGCCAATATTTAATTTTGGGTTCCCTTGTCAGGATCCCTAGGAAAGAAAATTGGCCTTTGCGAACAACTGAATGTATAAATTATGTTAAATTAATGAATTTGTTAATAGATAGATGTGGTGGTAATTACAATCTTTAAAGATAATAAGCAAGCCTAAACAAAAATCTCTCAAAGCTCCCTCCTTTTATTATTAGTCTTTTTTCTTTTGTTACTTCACCTAACAATGGACTGTACTGAACAAGAGTCCAAAAGTAGCTCAGTTTGTATTATTTTATACAGTTAAAAATTGTGTCTAATCAATTTATCATCCACGATTTTAACAAAAATAATCAAATTGTGTAAATAAATATTTTATACTATCTAATTCACAGAGTTTAGTTTGATAATAATTTTTTGTGATTTGTAGTTCAATAAAAAAAAAATCTATTTGTGAACTTACTAATTTAGTTGATTAATTAGTAGATTAAAAATATTAAATAAATTAAAATATTAAATTTACAATGAAAGGATGATAGCCCATAATGTATTAGTATAAATTTGTAATACTAGTCACAAAAGAAAAGGAGTAGAAATCTATAAAATTGGTATTCAAATAAATTAATAAAATATGTTTCTCAAATGAATCAATAAAATGTTTAATAGAATTACTCAACTAATAAAACAAATTAAATAGAATTATTTTAAACTATTTTTTTTTATGTAGAGTTAGCTCTAATTAATTTAATAAATTAGTTATATAAAATTAATTTATAAATAAAATAAAATATTTAATATTGCAGTAAAAAAAATCAGATAATATCTAATATAATTATAAATTAAATATATAACTAATTAGTTTTAATATATATATATATATATATATATATATTTAAAAAAAATAAAATCTTATTTAAATAATAAAACAAATCAAATAGAAGTATTTTAAACAAATGGATAATATATACTACAAAAAAATTAATTTATAAATAATATAATATATTAGGTCGTCGCAAAACACATGAAAAGTATTGGTCATTGGAGCGTAAAAATCCCATGAAAATCCAAAATAATAAATTAATGCCTTTTAGATTTCAATCGCGCCTACTTTTACCACGTACCTTGTTATAAAACAACCTTCGATAATTAGTTTAGTTTATTCTAGCATTAACTAGTTTGATTTATCATGTTTCTGAGTTAACCAAACTAAATTTCCATTTATTTTCTTGATTTTGTCATTGTAACCCTCTATAGATCTAGGCGACATTCAACATTTTTCATTCAAAACCTCCATTCGACTCGACCAATAACTATAATGAATGTTAAGTTTTGGATGATTGATACTTACTTTTTCATCTAAGATTCTTTTTTTAATTAAGGGAACTAGTACGATATCGCACAACTCACCCTACACTTTCATTAAGTGTTTTTGTTTGGAATCAAACATATAAACTTTTGGTACCTCTATGATTCTATACTGACATAATTGCGTCTATATTCATAGTGAGGCTATAATTATTTTTTAATCCTCTCTGAAATCCGCTTCAATCCTTGCATCATTTTTCTACATTCTGTTTGTATGGATGAATTATGTTTCCAACTCTTCACATTGCCAAATTTTAGTTTTGTTATGCTTCCATTTGGTTTATTTACGAGAAATTCATCAGCAACATGTTATTTTTCGGCACATCTTCGAGCACCATTCCATTTTGTGTCTCTTGTTTGGGAGGAATTATAAATTTATTTATCTCAAGACTGTACAAGAGGAAACATTTATGTTAAATTATTGTGAATCTCAAAAAGTGAAATGAGTACCCCATCACCACTTGGGAGGCCTTTTTCAGGTATGTTAATTAAGAGTCTCCTTATTTATGTGAGAGTATTGAATGTCTTGTACTTTTAGGTAAAAGAAGATCGGAAGATCTACTGTTACAAAGTATAATTGAATTTGTGTAGATTATAGATCTCCAAATCCCAAGTGGGTGTATGTTCTTCAACTTCATCTTATTATTCTTGAGTCCCGGGTTATCAAATTGTTGTATGATATTTTAAGGTCAGCCTATATTGGAGTTTTCATATGGTTAAAATGTTATGGTGTGTACATAAATATATGCACTCAAAGGCAATTAAGTTAATTGTTGCTCTTCATTCTTCATAAAAAATTTAATTGCCTTTGTTAACTAAATTACAATTACATGTGCTACTCAATAACTTGAGCCTAGGAGGATGAAATTGAATCCATGATTGAAGTTGGTGGAAATGATTCTACTAATTCTATTTAGTAAACATATATTCCATAAGGTTACTTAAAACCTAAGACAAATTCTGGCCATGAAGAACATGTAAAATTAATCAGGATAATTCTTATTGCCACAAAACTATGTTGCTGCAAGAATTTTTGAAGCTAAGCTTACGTATTTCTTTAAATTCTTCCAAGAGTGTGTTACGATTTATTTGTAATTTAGAGTTTATGAGTTCTTAGGGAAGAGTGATCAGCCTTTTATAGGTGATGTCTTACCCCCACAATATTCAGAATTATTGTTGTAACAACATAACAAAATTCAGTTTGTAAAATAACGAAAAAGAAGACAAAACGGAATAAACAAAAACAAAAATCTAGCCCAAGTGTACATTAAGACCGTGTAGAGTGCTAGAATTATTTTTGGACTGTAGTATTATCTCCCCCTTCAAAATTCGTCGCCCTCGACGAAAAGACCGTGGCCTGGTCAGCCTCTAATTCGCATCCTTCCAACTTCAAAGAGAACTCTTTCTGTTCGGTCGGATTTTGAGAAGGTCTAGAAAGTGTTAGGGTCTACGACCGCAATCCTTAAAAACCTTCGGTAGCATCCTTTCAATAGTGGAGTTGGTCGGGACCTAGTGTAGATATACAAACAATGTCTTTCAGCTCCGCTTATACACTATGGTGTTATCAAAAATTCAGAACCAGTCCTTCCTTCGGCCCAGCACCCTAGGTGCAACAAAATGGTCATTTTTCTTCCGATTATACTCTAGAGTGTCTTCAAACAACCAAGTCCAGTCCTTTTTCTGGACCAGCAACACAGGTGCAACAAAATAGTCATGTCTTTTACATACCTTCCTGGATGGTGGTCGGTTGTTGGGTTACTGAAATAGCTGATTGAACCCTTTGATTATGTGCTAGAAATTTTCAGGAGTGTCTACCAATGTCGTTGTCGCGAGTGAAACAGTTCGGCCTTCATGCTTGTTTTTTATTTGCATCATGGCAACAACACTACAATTTTCCAAGGTCTTGTCCAACTGGTTTTCTTGTACCATGTTGACCTGCGCCCGAGGCATATTCTGCAAGACCGTGGCTTTGTCTTGGTTCTCATAAGAAAGGGTTCATGCATGCAAAGAAATGGCAGGTTCACTGCCTGCCTCAAGTTGCATCAGAGGATCATCAAAAATTGGTTCTTGAGTGGGTTCTTGGATGAGTTCTTGATGATTAGTCGAGTCTATGAATAATTTAGATTTTCTGCTTGGCCAAGCTTTGTTAACATTAGATGAAATGGGCAGCAACGACGGTTCAACGTTGTACAAGGGCTTGCTGCTCATTAGGGACGTGTATGTTGCTTCTTGGGGCAGTGCTGACCTGATTCAAGCTTATCCGTTGTCTTATGGGGTGTCGTGTATGGACAGACTAAATCGAAGCAATAGATCTCTTTTGAATACATCCCACGACAAGGCTTCTCTAAGGTTGCAGTTCTGCAAATACGACCCATACCACATTCTTGCTTCTTTTAAAAAGTGAATGGGGGCAATGTAAAGTTTTGTGGCATCATTCGTCTTGTCCACCCTAAAAAAATGCTCGGCAAATATGAGCCAACCCTCCAAATTAGTCCCATCAAATTCAGGAAAATCAACCTTTTTGAGCCGGGTTGGAGGACCGTAGTGTTGGCCATATTGGAAGGGCTTGTTCATAGAAGGACCGTAGCAAAAAGCATTAACATAGGGTCGGGTGCGGGAATCTTGGCCATTATTAGATGCACCAGTTTCAATAACTACCCTTCTTTCTTCAGCAACATTGAACCTTCCGTCCATTGAAGCTTGCATAGTAGTCATTTATTGGGACAAGCCTTCGATTAGGGTCTTTAGATCGTCCATCTTTGTTTGCTATCGAGTTTCTTTCATTTGAGGATCGTCTTGCTCTGATACTAAGATGTTACGGTTTATTTATAACTTAGAGTTTATGGGTTCTTGGGGAAGAGTGATCAACCTTTTATAGGTGATGTCTTGCCCCACAATATTCAGAATTATTGTTGTAACAACATAACATAATTCAGTTTGTAAAATAACAGAAAAAGAAAACAAAACAGAATAAACAAAAACATAAATCTAGCCCAAGTGTACATTAGGACCGTGTAGGGTGCTGGAATTATTTTTGGACCGTAGCAGAGTGCTTCATGTGTCACGACCCATTCAATGGGAAGTCTTGGCCCATACCAAGGTGTAAGAGAGTTTTGAACTTCCAAACAAGATATTACGTACCACTCTCACACTTAACCTACTCCTACACTCAACCTACTCCTGTACTCAACCTAATTATATTTAATGCATTACTTGTTGTAATTGCCTTACTTGTAGTTTACTCAAGGGGCCTATAAATACTTGTGGTTTACCATGTAAAGATTATCAATACAATTTTTATTCTCAAACTATTTCTCTCTTTAAGTGTTCTTCTTGCATTGTCTAAAAGGCTTACTAGTTAGAATTTGAGTCAATCTAGTTTAGTGCCACACAGGTCGAGTTTCAGCCCGTGACAAATGGTATTAGAGTAAGGTTGTGCTTCCGCATTCAAGTTGAAAGAGATGAATTCAAGTGCTATGTTATTAAGGTTTTGACTGGCCAACATAAGGACAAGGCATCCAAGAGGGATAAGTCTATCGAGAGAGCTGCTACCAAGCATGAGCGAGCACCAAGAAGCTCTCGAAGTATTTAGCGTAGTGGCCGATAGAGTTACGATGTTAGATATGGAAGGCGAAAAGCTAGAGAATGAAGTCATGCATATCATTAACAACTCTAATCGTAGCATTCGGGACAAAGTTCTTTGATCAGTTAAAAGTGATGTTAATGTCATTCGTAATGAAGTGCTTGAGACAATCCGTGGAGAAGTCCAAACGACGATCGATGCCTTCCGAAGGGAGATGATGGGGAGGCTCGAGGTGAATGAAGGTCAGATCGAATGGGATGGTGGTGGGGAACTTCGAGGTGTGGCACCTCATAGAATAAATGTTCCCAAACCAACTCCATTCAAGGCTCGAAGAGTGCAAAGGAAGTGGAAGACTACCTATGGAACATGAAAATGTACTTTCGGGAATTAAACATATTTGATGATTGCGCCAAGTTGCAAACGACCTCTTTCTTCCTAATAGAGATGACACTATTATGGTGGAGAAGGCGTGAAGCAGACATTAACTCATGTTCTATGAGACTAGGTAACTCGAGCATCAATTCTTGAAACTCTTTATCATACTCCTTGATGGGCACAATTAAATGTCTCCGAGGGAATTATGGTTGTAGAGAGACTAATTGAGCTAAAAGTGTCTATGGATATACCGAAGTTCAATAGGGATACTAATGAGAAATGTGGGGGAGACCACCTACCCAAGAAGTGGTAGCCAAACAACAATTTGGGAAGGAAAACCGATAAATCAGGTAATCGAAGAACTTGTCACATTTGTGGTGCTACCAACCATATAAAGTTCATGTACCGTTCAAAGGTAAAAAGGTTGCGGTAGTTCGAGAAACTGAGTCCTCCGATGAGGAAGAAGGGACTCAACTGGGATCCCTAAAACTTCTCAATGTTGTTAAGGCTAATGTCATTGAGCCAATCAAGGAAACAAAGAGGGGCTCAATATTTGTGGAGGTCTTGATCGGAGAAAGCGTATCAAAGCACTAATCAATCTGGTGTTACCCACAACTTCATGCGTGAAGGAGTGGCTAAAATGTTGGGTCTCCACATCAACCTAACAAGGGGACTATCAAGTCTGTGAATGCGATACCCAAGTCGGTGGTCGGGGAGTATAAGGAAATGCAAGTCTAGATCGGAGACTGGAAAGGAAGGGTCTCATTTTTGGTAGTCCCCTAGGATGATTATGATGTGGTGTTGGGGCTACGATGGTTCAATTAGGTACGCGCTTGTATAATTCCCTTATTCTCATTCGCTGGTCATTTTGGATCACAAAAAGACTAGAGAAATACCATTAAGAAGAGAACTAGAGGGAGCTAGAGACTATAAAAGTGTTATACTTTGATAAACGATCAACCACCACTATGATCAACATGTACCCCTCACACTTTGGTAGGTTGTGATGTAATCCATCGAGATACTTTCGAATGGATGTTTCGACACTAGTAATGGTTGGAGAAAATCGCCTGATTGTTTTTGCTCGATTTTGTCTTGTTGGCAAATAAGGCATTTTCGCACATAAGCTTCCACATTATCACGCATCATGAGCCAATAATATGAATCCTACATCAGCGCCATAGTGCGATGCATTCCTAGATAGCCCGCCCATTTTGAATCATGACTTTCCTTCAAACGTCTCGTTGTAAGCTCCTCCACTTGGGTACAAATACTCAATTTCCTTTTGTCAAGAGTAACTCGTCGTCGACCCAAAACCTTCGAGTCTTGTCGCTTTGAGTAAACTCCATAAGTCTTAGTGCATTTAATCCTTCTCTAGGCCCTCCCATATGCGTTCCCTTAGGTTGGTCTCTTATGACTAATGGCGACCAGCTCTTCCTTATGGATGAATATGTCGGCTACACGATTGGTAACTCCCAACTTGTACTCTAATCTGTAGCGAACTCGGCTAGGAGTTCTTGCCACCTAGCCTGCTTAGGAGTTAACTTCTTATGTGTTTGGAAGTAACTGGTGGATACATTGTCTGTTTGGACCATGAACCTGCTCACACACAATTAATTCCTCCATGTGCGTAGGTAATGCATGGACACTATCATTTCTATCTCATGGACTATGTATCACCGCTCCATGTCATTCAACTTTCGGCTTTCGTATGCAATCGGGTGTCCATATTGTTGCATCAACACACATCCAATGGAAAAATTAGATGCATTGGTCTACACCTCGTACTCCTCGATATGGTCTGGTAGTGCTAATATTAGTTGTTCAGTAACTTTGTCCTTGAGCCTCTTGAAGGACTCCACTTACTTTTTGTCCCACTTCCATGATCGATCTCTCTTCAACTTTGGCCTTGAGCCCCTTCAAGGACTCCACTCACGTTTTGTCCCACCTCTATGATCGATCTTTCTTTAAGAGGTCGGTTAGGGGAGAAATTATCTTTGAGTACCCTGTGATGAACTTCCGGTAGTAATTTACCAAACCAAGAAATGATCGAAGTTGAGGCACATTTTGGCGGTTCCCATTCTCGAACTTCACTTGATGGCCAATAAACATCACTTGATCTTGAGCAGATAAACATTTTTTCCACTTTGCGTATAAATCATTCTCCCGCAAATTTTGGAGAACCAATCTCAAATGTTCCATATGCTCATGCAACATGGATGAGTATACGACAATATCATCAAGATAAACTATCATGAATTTATCAAGGTAGGGGTGGAAAACCTTGTTCATGAGAGTGCAAAATGTGGTTTGTGCATTAGTAAGGCCAAAAGGCATGACAAAGAATTCGTACAACCCATATCTCGTGACCATGGTGGTTTTTCACTCATTCCTTTTTTATCCTCACTTGTCAATATCCGAACCGCAAGTCTATCTTCGAGAACCACTTGGCTCCTCCAAGTTGGTCGAACAACTCACCAATGATTGGGATTGGGTACTTATTTCAGACTGTCATCTTGTTCATCGCCCAATAATCCACGCACATCTTTAATGACCCATCATACTTCTTTTGGAAAAGCACTGGGAACCATAGGGCGATTTGGATGCCTGGATCATTCCAGCATCGAGCAACACTTTCAATTGCTTCTACAACTCCTTTAGCCATGGAAGTCCATTCTATAGGGCGAGTAAGAGGGTGGCAAAACATCTATCACCAACTCGATTTATCGGTCCATGTCCCATTTTAGCGGCAATCTTTTTAGAGTTTATTGGGAATAGTGTATTTAAATTTCTTTAACACTTCTTGGACTTCCTTTGGCACTACTCCTTCTCCTTTGGACAGTCCTCGTCATCCATCATAGTGAAAGCGACAAATATCTTTTCACCATGTTGGAGGCCTCGGCTGAATTGTATTGCTAAGAGTCTGACACCACCCCGAAGATATGACCGTCAATACAATAAATAATTTCTTTATGAACATCGTGAATCATTAGGGAGTCCCAAAGACTATCGTGATCGATAAAGATACTTGCTTCATAAGGAAGTTTTGGTCTGAAATATTCAAATTGATGGGGACCAATTTAGCATTCTCAGCCAACTTCCATCCATAAACCGATGGGCAGAAAGAAAATGTCAATGCATTGCTAGAGTTATATATGAGACATTTTGTGAGCGCCAACCAAAGAGACTAGAGAAAACTTTTAGACACGGCACAATTCTCATATAAGAGGAGCGAATCGATTGGGCAGAGTTCGTTCGAACTAGCGACAGAGAGACAACCAGCAACTCCGCAAAGTTTGGCCACCGGTTATGTAGGACAAAGTCCGCCTACACTTTCGTCAAATGTTTAGAAGAGGAGGCAAATCTTTCTCGTGTGTCCCTGGACAAAGCAACCAAGAAGATGGAGAAATGGGTAGATCTAAAGAGGCGTGCAGTCGAGTTTAAGGAGGGGACAGAGTAATGGTGAAATTACTCCTACAACAATTCAAATCTCTACGATCTGTATACAATGGACTTGTACGTAAATACGAGGGACCGTTTTAGAATCGAGCGACGTGTGGGGAATATCTCATATTGGTTGGAGTTACCACCTATACTAAAGATTCATATAGTATTCCACGTAAACAAACTTAAGTCATTTCACGAAGATGTGGAGAATGCAGAAAGGGGACAATCTAGTCGGGTAGTAACCGCCACCACGACCTCCTTTGATAAAGACATAACAGAAATCATATCTCATAGGGAAATTAAAAGAAGGGGTGTTCCCCTTACACTGAATACTTCGTACGATGGGAAGGTCTACCCGATGCCAATAATAACTGGGAAAAAGAGGATCACTTGTGGCAATTCAAGTAGGAGATTGAAGAGTACCAGTACAAGGTCGAGCCGAGGACGGCCACGACTTTGGTGGGGGGAGAATTTTATGGCTCATTAGTGTCATGGCCCATTCAAGGAGAATTTATTACTATTTCACCTAAACTCTCATTTTTGACACATTATATATTTCAAATATATATATATATATGCAATTGGGTATTCAAAAGTTTAAAACTATTTTTTTCGAAAAAAATAAATGTATATCGTTTAAGCATAACGATTAATCATGACAATGAAATAATAAATAAAAATTAAAAAACTAATAATTAATAATTTATCGAGCTCGTAAATTTTCGATAAGAACGAACTATAGTTTAAAGTTATTATTTTTGATTCAATCGGACATCTAATCATTTTTTTAATATTCTATAGTCACATTTAGGGTCGCTCTAGGACATATACTTCCAAGGTAGCTCATTTACTAAAAATATAAAATATTTAATTAGAATTTATTAATTTTTAATTGATTATATATTCAAACCTAAACATTTTTTCTTTGGGGCTGGGACTATGGCTGCAAATGAGCTAAGCCAAGCTCGAGCTTGCTGGAGCTCGACTCGATTAAGTATTTATTAGCTAGACTTAAACTCGAGTTCGAACGAGCTTATAAATTTGAGCTCGAGTTCGACTCGACTATATTACCTACAAGCTCGGCTCGACTCGGAAGCTTGAACAAAAATTGAATTTTCAAGCTCAAACTCGAGCTCGAGCTCAAACCAAATTTATTTGTAAAATTAAAATATCAAACTTTCATACATATTAAACATTTAAAACATGATATTTAAAACTTAAAATATGAAATCATCATAACTATTCAAATTTCTAAAACATAAAATTCAAAAGTCAAAGTACAAAACTATATAAATTGTTTGAACATTCAATATATTAATCTTTTTTCAACTCATGTTCTTCAATCATAGCACACATACAACTACCCGCATTCAATAATATGAAATGTTTAATCTTAAAAATAATTAATATAAAAAATAAATGTTAAAACAAATAACTAAAATTTAAATTACCTTAATATGTGGATACGGATAACAAAATTTCTTAGTATGTCTTCTCTTTCTAAAAAAGTGAAAAAATAATTAAATATGTGATAAATTCAGTATAACATAATAATTTAATAATAAAAACTTATTTAGTCTTCTTTATTAATATAATAAAGATATTAAATTTTTTCTCTTTAAATATTATATATATTATACTTTTATTATATAAAATATATTAACATTTTTTTATCTGTTTTAATATTATATATAATAAAATTTTATTATATATAATATATTACCCATTTGTATCCATAATATATTATATATTATAATATACTAATTATTATATCCAAAATATTTATTTTTATTATATATAATATATTAACCTTTTTTATCTCGTATAATATACTTTTATTATAAATAATATATTAATCTTTTATTTATTTTTATACTAAACTAATTATTATATCCTTATTCTTATTATATATAATATATCAACCATTTTTTATCTCTTTCAATATTATATATAATATACTTTTATTATATATAATTTATTAAACTTTTTTTATCTTCGTCTTTTTTATCATCAATCAGTGTTATTCTATATATTCATCCAACCTATGTACAGAATAATCGAAGCATAAGTTTCTCCTAATAAATGAAAAAAAGAATATATAAGCATAAATTTCTTTTAATACATGAAAAAAGATAAGTAAGACTTACTTTACCAATGAGTTAACTAATAAAATAGTTTTTGTTTCTTTGTTGCTGGATTTCCTGAAGGTAAAAAGAAATCAAATTTAAATAAAAAGCAAAAACAATAGTTATTATAAAAGTGAAAATAAATTTTAATTACATGTAATCCTCTTCTGAATGAGATCGAAGTGAAGACGGAAAAAGAAAAAAATGAATAGATGAAGAGTGAAAATTTTGTGAAGATTAAAGAAGAAGAGATTAAGAGTAAAAAAAACACGCACACATTTTGGGAATCAAATGTCATGTTTTTGCACACATTTTGGTACATTATGTATATATTTTATGTCTTTTGAGTAAGAGAAAATATAAGAGGACATAATTTCAATTTTCAATGATGATACAATTTTTCAACAAAAACATCAAATTTCATTTAACTATATAAAAATCAAAGTTCATAAGGAAATACAAAATTATAATAGGGAAAATAATAATAATCATAATAAAACATTCTAAAGAAAATGATAAATCCTCATAAACAAACAAAAGAAAAAAACATTCACATCCTTTCTCAAGGATTTGACCTCATTTCTACTTCTCCGAAGGATGATAATTAAAACTATTACAATGTTAGTCAAACTTCTTCTTCCTAGCTCCTCGACTTCTTCACACCCTTCCAGGTTTTATCGACGTCGAGTTTTTCTTGGCCCGTGGGCCGACTTATCAGATCCACTACATTCACTTCCACTGAAGCGCCTTGCCTCTTGCTTCATTTGGGCCAATGAAATCCTAAGTTGATGTTTCTCCTCTTCGGTTAATGGTCGAGAGCTTTTCCCTTTAGAGTTATCGAAATACTCATATTCTTGACCACCGAGTCCGAAGATGGATTTCCTACATTAGTCGATTTTGCGTGTTTTTTTCCCTTTATTTGGATAGTGACTCGAACATCGAAATCAAGACATAACTCTGTTGCTTCTATTTTCAGTTCGTTTATAAGCCTTTGACATTCCTCGCTTTCAATAGAAATCATCTTCTTGCCTGTAGACAAATTAAGGGGGAGAGATATTAGAAAAAAAAAAGACCTTGTATAGAAGATGGAGAATGTTTAAATATATGAAAATTTTAAATAGAAATTTAAACATGATAATGTAACTTAGTAATAAGAGTAAAATAAAGTATATGAAAAAGAATAATATATATGTGTAAACTAGATACTTCATAATAATTTTAAACATTACAAAAGGTTGATGATTCAATTCTTACTTGCCTGTTTCAATAACTAAAATTATATTGACAATTTTGTTAAGAAATTTTATTTTAGGATTTAAATCTTAATTCATAAAAATATTTCAAAAATAAAAAATTGACCTAGAAAACAATTCTAATCTAACATCAAAATAAAAATATTATGTATCAATAAATCTCAATATCTCATTATAATATAGTTCATAATTTTTTTAAAATATTTATATTATTGAAAAAAAAATACAATGTAATTTTGGGTTTAGATATAAGTCACAGTTTAGACGAGAAATGACCAATAAATCTTTAAAAATACTTTTATGTTTAAATTTTTGTTTAAAATTTTATATATAATTTTATGTGTAAGTACAAAATAGAAGTGGTTTTATGTTTCAAAATTTTTTTAAGAAATTTTAACATTTAAACCATCTTTTAAAGGATATTGAAACTAATTGTAAACTTTATTCAATATCTAAAGGCAAATGATTATAAAATAGATATACATCAAACTATAATTACATTAAAATTCAAGAGAATGAAAAATGAACTCATATATATCTAAATTAAGTTAAAAGAAAAAAAAAAATGAATTAGAACTTACCTTGAGCCATTTCTAACACTATTTTGCTTGTATGCTTGATGTTTTCTCAATTGGAGGGTTGTATAGAAGGGACTAGGAAGCCTTTATTTATAATGAAGTTGGTCACATGTACATTTAGTTTTATATTTTATTTCTTAATGAGATTATTGGTAAATTATTCACTTTTATTTCACGAATTCAAATTAGATTACACGATTAATTATATTAATTGTAATGAGAGACGTTGTAAGAATAATTCCTCTTTATTTTTTGAATTCAAATTATATTATTCGAATTTCAGGGAAAATTTGACAATATTTTATATTTATCATATTGGGATTGAACATAATAATTAATTTTATTAATTGCATTTGTTATAGTTAATAATATTATTAGGAAATGGTATAAGAAAATTTTGTATTTTTAGATTATTCGAGATAATTTGACGTAAATGGCTTCTTACCAATAATGTAAAGGTTATATTTCTTTATTTTCGTATTCATATTATTTTTATATCGAAGCAATTTGCTGGATTTTCTATTTGGTATAAACTGCCTTAAAAAATCAGTATTTTAATAGATAATTTCGTCAAATAAAATATTTATAGTAAATTGTATTAAGGTTGTAGAAATAAAAGGAATCAAAATTTCATTTTACTTCCTTATTTATTGTTATTTCTAAATATTAACAAAATTTCAAACTGTTTTTCCTCAGTAAATCATAAATAATTTGAGTCACTTTTAATATTATAACAAACAAAATAAATCTTAAATAAACTGAGAAAATAAAATGAGTTTTGAATGCAACTGCATCCTAACAAACCCAATATCCTAAATGAAAATTGTTGTTAACATTGTACATTAGTTTCTTCATAATATTTCATTTACTTTTTCACAAAAAGCAATGTTATTTTGTCCTATTAATTTTTGCACCTATTGCATAAAATTTTAATTAATTGTTTTATTTTTATCATTAATTGCACTTATTATTATTATTATTATTATTATTATTAT
The DNA here is from genome assembly GCF_907164915.1 of Impatiens glandulifera. Lineage (NCBI taxonomy): Eukaryota > Viridiplantae > Streptophyta > Magnoliopsida > Ericales > Balsaminaceae > Impatiens > Impatiens glandulifera. Next base: position 99,603,005 of record NC_061862.1, read on the forward strand.
ATATATATATTACATGGTTATACAATGTAAATGTTTTTTTCTTGTAGTTTTCATATGAATTGTAAGTTAATTTTTATGTTTTTGATTGATTTTGCATGTGTGATCATCTTAATTTTATTGTTTTAATTGTAATGAATTTTTTTTATCATACATTATTAATTTTTTAATATGTACTAAAAATAAATTGATTTATTTATATAATTATTTTTTCATTATAAATATTGTTGTTGTTGCAGTTAAACAATGTTTTTATTTTATTTTGTAATACATAAATAAATTATTTCAAGCACATATATAAGATAATTTATTTATTTTTAAATATTTTATTTTAAATCAAATATATAAAGAATTGTTTTATAAATATTACTAGTTAAAAACATTAAATATATACATAGTTAATTTACAAACAAAATATAACATAATAATTTTTTTAAAATTATTCATTCCAACACTAAATATGAACATATCCTTTGTTTATTTTAAAATTTTTTTTTTTTATGTTATATATTAATATTTTTTAAATATTTTTACGGAATAATTCAATTTTTCATAATTGTAAATCGGAAAAATAAATTAAAAATACAAATATAAACTTAATTAATACAAAGTTCTTCCGACATAATTCAATCAAACTTAAGTAAAAACTTTGGCTAAAGTCACAAGAATTATGTTATGAATGAATTTAATAAATGTACATTCTACTTTATTATTCATTCAACCCAAATAGCCATTAAAAATAATGAAAATGATAACCCATTATTTATGAGTCTCTATCCCTTAAATAAAGTGATATACCCCCATCAAAACATTATTATTTTTAATTATATTATTTAATTAATTAAAATATGAAATATATTTTTATCAAAGTGATCAAAATAATTAACACATCAAACAAATAATTTTTTCAATTATTCAAGATCAACCAAGAAGTAAATTATAATTAAACAATGCCTCATAATTTTGGTTCCAGGTTAGAGTGTGAGCAGTTTGGTTCGATCGTTTTTTTCACCGAAAAGTTTGTTCCCAAACGTTGGTGTCAGTTTTTCAAAATCTTCTTTTGTTGTTAGTCCGGTTTGATCAGTTATAAAATCGGTTGGATCAATTTATCTGTTTAATAGTTGAAAAATAATAATAAATATATATAATATAATAAACTAAAAATTGGAAAATAACAAAATATTTATATATATAATAAAAAAATAAAAAATGAACAATTATGTTGAGTCTATTAATAAAATTCTAACAATTAAATAATAAGATAATTATTTAACTTGAAAAAAATATTAAAATATTAATTAAATCAAAATAAGTTAAAATAATAAAACATCAAATTTAAAAATAAATATGTGTCAGATTCGAATTTGAAAAAAAAACATCATGTTAATTCTTTACCACTAAGTTAGAAGGATATATATTTAAAAAATATATTAAAACACATATATACGTGGTTGGTTGGTTAAATCGTCATTTTTGTATTATCTTTGGTTAAATCGTCATTTTTGTATTATCTAAACCGCCAACGATGTCGATCTGTGTTGATATATGAAATTATGAACTATCCAGAATCCGGTTAAGTGAATTTATAATTATTTAGATGGTTCAATTTAGGGTAACGTTGTACTCAACTATTCATTTAGTTTAATTAAATGACCATTTACCTGTATCCTACTTATATCATTATAGATTTAAGAGAAATGATAGAATTTAAAAATAAATATTTTAACCCAAATATTATAATTTAACTAAAATATTTAAAATAAAATAATATAAAATTAATTTAAACGTAATTTTTAATAGCCTATTGTCACGGGCTGAAACTCGGTCACCGAAAATAACTCCTCGTCCCGTGTTGCACTAGTCTAGATTGTCTCAATCCTAGCTAGTCAGCCTCTTAAAAGATGAAAGAAGAAAGAACACTTTGAGAGAGAAAGAGCTTGAAGAATATCTTGTCTATTACTTATTGCTTTACTAGTGTCAGGAGGGTGCTTGGTTTCTGGCCAAGACTTATTTATATACAAGGGGATGGATCTTTCTAGATCCTCCTTAACATAGGATTTTCTAGATACTTCTATTATCTAATCTAAACCTAGGAACTCCTATGGCTTGTTTGATGAAGTGAGTTTTAGAATAAAACCCATTTTTTATCCCAAAACCCAAACATATTATCAATAATTTAATCATCAATTTTATTAATTTAAATACTAAAAATACCCCCCTCTCTCTAAGCCACCTTATCATTTCTCTCTTTAGTCCACAATTCTCTCACATTCACCATATCCTCTCAACTCAAGGGTAAATTTGTCTCAAAATTTTAAAAATCATTTTTCTCATAGTTTTTATCAAACAATGATTTTTAGGAAAAAACTCATGTAAAACACAAAAACCCACTTCCTCAAATAAGCCCTAGGGTTTAGGGTTTTTAGAGAACTCCTATAGAATTTTAGAGAGTTTCACAAAAGAGAAAAGACTAAAAAAAACTAGAACCTTCTAGAGAACCTGCATTAAGGCTTGACATCTCTTTGGGTTTTGGTCACACCATAGAATGGGTCGTGACATTCTCTCCTACCTAAGTCGTGGTCGTTCTCGGCTCGACCTTGGACCGATATTTCTTATACTTCTTCCTGACGTGCCTTAAATGTTCTTCACTTTCCCAACTATTCTTGGCATTTGGTAAACTTATGGCAGCCAACTCTAATCAATATGAGATATTTCCCAAACAGATTTTAGAGACTTAAATTGTTGCGGGAGTAATTTATCCATTACTCGGCCCCCTCCTTAAACTCGACTTCACGTCTCTTTAAATCTGCCCATTACTTCATATTCTTGGTTACTTTATCCAATGATGCCCGGACATTATCTACTTCCTCTTCTTATAAAGATTTGGCAAGAGTGATGGCGGATGGACTTTGGCCGACATAACCTGTGACCAAAATTTGTGGTGTTGATGGTTGTTTGGTGTCTTTAGCCTTGAGCCCCTCGAAGGTCTCCATGCACTCTATATAGACTTACTCAGGTACTTTCCCTTTGTCCTTGGAACCGTCCCCATCATCCTTCATAGAAAAAGTGACCAATGTCTCTTTACCACGCTTACGACCTCAACTATATCTAATTGCTGAGAACATGCCCATTCCCTCTAACTCTCTTCGTGTTGGTATCACTCTAATCTTTATGTGATGCAAAATGATTAATGGAGTAAAATAAGGCATTATACAAGCATGTACATAATCGAACCATCGTAGTCCCAACACTACATCATAGTCATCCATAGGGACTAACGTAAACGAGACCATTCCCTTCTAGTCTTTGATCTTGATGTGCACTTTTTTAGCCTTCCAGACCACCAACTTGGTTATTGTATTAATGGACTTGACCATCCCCCTCGTTGGGTTGATGTGAAAACCCAACGCCTTAGCCACTCCTTCACGCATGAAGTTATGAGTAGCTCCAATATCCACTAGTGCTTTTATGCGCCTTCCCACGATCAAGACTTCCACGAACATTGAGCCCCTCTTTGTTTCCTTGATTAGCTCTGCAACACTAACCTTCACATCATTGACCAGATTAAGGGTTCCTATTTGAGTTTCTTCTTCCTCCTTAGAAGTCTCAATTCCCTTAACCGATGCAACCCTTTCTTCCTTAAACGGGTACATAAACTTTATGTGATTATGAGCACCACAAATATGACAAACTCTTGCTTTACACAATTTGTGGGCTTGCCTCCCTGAGTTCTTGTGTGGATGCCACTTCTTAGGTGAGTGGTCTCCCCCACATTTCTCTTCATCATGTGGGCGATCTCTCCCTCCTTTCTCCTTAGTCTCTTTGTTAAACTTCAACTTATCAACAGACACCTTGAGCTCGATCAGCCTCTCTACAACCACAATTGCCTTGAAGACATTCTGCACCTTGGCCCTCTATAGCTCTAATTGTGCACATGTTTTCAGGCCGTTAACAAACGCGAACAGAGCCTCCTATTCTATGAGACTAGGCAACTCAAGTATCAATTCTTGAAATTTCTTCACATACTCTTTGATGGTCCTGTTGTGCGTAAGTTGACTTAGCCTCTTCCGAGCCTCGAAATTGGTGTTCTCTAAGAAGAATTGGCTCTTAAACTTTGTCTTGAAATCTTTCTATGTTTCTATCCTCAACGTACCTTGATCAATGTCTACTTCACGACTTCTCCACCATAATAGTGTCATCTCTATCAGGAAGAAAGAGGTCATTTGCAACTTGGCTCAATCATTAAATATGTTTAATTCCCAAAAGTACTGTTCCATATTCCATAGGAAGTCTTCAACTTCCCTTGCATTTCTCGAGCCTTTGAACATAGTTGGTTTGGGAAATTCTATCCGATGAGATGTCACAACTCTAAGTTCCCCTCCCTTCCACCCAATCTGACCTTCCATCAATTTTAGCCTCCCCATCATTTCCCTTCGGAGAGCGTCGATCAACGCATGGTCTTCCCCTTGGATTGTCTCGATCACTTCATTCCGGATGTCATTAACCTCACCTCGATCCAATCCCAGCACTTCGTCCTGAATGCTTCGATTCGAATGGTTAATGATCCCCATAACCTCATTCTCCAACTTTTCACCAGCCTCATCCAACACCATTAGCCTATCGGCCACTACGCTAAATATCTCGAGAGCCTCATGGTGCTCGCACATGACTTCCTCAAGTCGGTTCACTTGCGCTTCCATGTCGGCACATCTCTCGGCGGACTTGCTCCCATTGGACCCCTTGTCCTTTTATTCGTTAGTCGAAACTTTCGTGACTTTAGAACCTGAATTCATCTCTTCTAGCACGGTCTTCTCTTGAATGTGGAAGTACAAACGTGGATAGGATACCACTTTTGCTTGGATACCACTTGTCACGGTCAGAAACTCGATCACCAAATAACTCCTTATCCCATGCGACACTAGTCTAGATTGTATCAATCATAGTTAGTTAGTCTCTTAAAAGATGCAAGAAGAAGGAACACTTTGAGAGAGAAAGAGCCTAGAGAATATCTTGTCTATTACTTATTGACAAGTATCAATTCTTGAAACTCCTTCACATACTCTTTGATGGTCCTGTTGTGCGTAAGTTGACTTAGCCTCTTTCGAGCCTCGAAATTGGTGTTCTCTGGGAAGAATTGACTCTTAAACTTGGTCTTAAAGTCTTCTCATGTTTCCATACTCAACGTACCTTGATCAATGTCTTCCCATGTTTCCAGGTTGAACTATTAATGAAAGCAAAAGTGTGGCATTTTATGGAGGCGTGAAGGACGAAACAAAGCAAGACATATTCAACATCATGGGCATCAAGGAAGGCAGCTTTCCCATAAGGTACTTAGGAATTCCGTTAACTGCGAAGCAGATCGAGATCTCACACTGCAAGTCACTGATTGAAAAGGTAAAAAACATGATATCTGGTTGGACAGCGAAAAAACTTTCTTATGCAGGGAGAATCGAACTTATCAAAACCGTGGTTATGGGCATAGTTGGCTACTGGGCGCAACAAATGGTCATTCCGAAAAATGTAATGAAGGAACTCGACACACTCATGATAAACTTTATCTGGGGTAGTAGTGGAAGAGGAGGAAAGAAAGTCAAATGGACCTCTCTCTACAAATCGAAGGACGAGGGAGGCATCGACTTGAAGAACTGTATCGAGTGGAACAAGGCTCTAACCTTCAAACATCTGTGGGCTTTGGAGTGCAATCAGGAGTCACTATGGATCAAATGGGTGCATACGAGGTTTATGAAACACGAAACCAGCATCTGGACCTGCAAAATTCACGAAGGTATAAGCTGGTCTTTGAAAAAGATTCTTAAACTAAGAAGCGATATTGCAGATCTTTATGACATCTGACTAGGGGACGGAAAATACACTCTATTCTGCACGACCCCTAGTTCGAAAACCAGCCTATCATCGACAAGGAGGAGTTTCAAAATACACGTATTAGAAGGATCTGCGCAAAAGTAAAAATCTGAGACATAAAGACGGGAATTGGAACTTACTCTTGAGAAGAATTCTAAAAGGAAAGAGGATACTTGATCATATAAGTAACATACAACTACACGACGGACCGGATATTCATGAATGGAAAGCTGAGGACAATGGGAATCTGGTATTGAAGAAAATATGGGAGGTAATCCAGGAAAAAACGTAGAAAGTAGAATGGGCTCCTCTTGTATGGTCAACGAAGATTATCCCTCGACACTAGTTCATCATATGGATCGCCTTCTGGGAAAGACTCAGCACTCGTGATCATATCAGCAAGTATATGAGCATCCCGGACGCGAGCTGTCTTCTATGCATAGGAAATGAAGAAACCATAGATCACCTATTCGGGAGCTGTTGTATTGCTTCGGAGCTTTGGGACATATTCTATAAAAGCCTAGACCTGATTAGTTTTCCAAGTGAATGGAATGAAATCAAAGAAGCAGCACTACTCAAAGCCAAGGGAAATATATTTGCAACAAGCGTGTTCAAGTGCGGCTTTGGAGTAGTGGTGTATAACATTTGGCAAGAACGAAATACAAGGGTATATGACAGAATCCGCAAGAGCGTTGACGAGTTATAGAAATATATTGTATCGGATTGCAGCGCCCTCGCGATAACGTGGAGAGGAATTCCAAGCACGGAGCAGAAATGGAATATCTGTAGGAACTAGAGTTTATCATTTTTTAAACTCACTAGAATTGAAAGCATTGTAAACAGATAATTTTTTTACGTTTTTAGCTTTTTAGCTTTTATTCAAAATCATTCTAGGCCTGTCTAGAATGATCTCTCAAACTCGTAGTTTTTTTCCCGTTTTTGGGAATTTTTAATGAAATGATGCTAAGTCGTTTTCCAAAAGAAAATGTCTGCTTCACGCCTTCTCCACCATAATAGTGTCATCTCTATCAAGAAGAAAGAGGTTGTTTGCAACTTGGCACAATCATCAAATATGTTTAATTTCCGAAAGTACCTTTTCATAATCCATAGGAAGTCCTCCACTTCCTTTGCACTCCTCGAGTCCTTGAATGGAGTTGGTTTGGGAACATTTATTCTATGAGGTGCCACACCTCGAAATTCCCGACCACCATTCCATTTAATCCGACCTTCATTCGCCTCGAGCCTCCCCATCATCTCCCTTCGGAAGGCATCGATCGTTGTTTGGATTTCTCCCCGGATTGTTTCAAGAACTTCATTACGAATGACATTAACATCACCTCTAACTGATCCAAGCACTTTATCCTGAATGCTACGATTCGAGTTGTTAATGATATACATGACTTCACTCTCTAGCTTTTCGCCTTCCATATCTAACACCGTAACTCTACCGACCACCGTGCTAAATACTTCGAGAGATTCTTGGTGCTCGGTCATGCCTACTTCAAGTCAGGTCACCCTCGCTTTCATGGCAGCATCTCTCTCGATAGACTTATCCCTCTTGGATGCCTTGTCCTTATGTTGGCCGGTCAAAACCTTAATAACATAGCACTTGAATTCATCTCTTTTAGCTTGAATGTGGAAGAACAACCTTACTTTAATACCACTTGTCACGGGCTGAAACTCGACCCGTGTGACACTAAACTAGATTGACTCAAATTCTAACTAGTAAGCCTTTTAGACAATGCAAGAAGAACACTTAAAGAGAGAAAGAGTTTGAGAATAAAAATTGTATTGATAATCTTTACATGGTAAACCACAAGTATTTATAGGCCCCTTGAGTAAACTACAAGTAAGGCAATTACAACAAGTAATGCATTAAATATAATTAGGTTGAGTACGGGAGTAGGTTGAGTGTGAGAGTGGTACGTAATGTCTTGTTTGGAAGTTCAAAACTCTCTTACACCTTGGTATGGGCCAAGACTTTTAATTGAATGGGTCGTGACACTAATGGACAGTAACATGAAGAACTCTTGGAAGAATTTGAAGAAATCCGCAAGCTTAGCTTCAAAAATTCTTGCAGCAACATAGTTTTGTGGCAATAAGAATTATCCTGATTAGTTTTACATGTTCTTCATGGCCAGAATTTGGTTTAGGTTTTAAGTAACCTTATGGAATATATGTTTAGTGAATAGAATTAGTAGAAGCATTTCCACCAACTTCAATCATAATTCAATTTCATCCTCCCTTTAGGCTCAAGTTATTGACAACACATGTAATTGTAATTTAGTTAACGGTTGACAAAGAGAATTAATTTTTTTATGAAGAATGAAGAGCAACAATTAACTTAATTGCCTTTGAGTGCATATATTTATGTGAACACCATAACATTTTAACCATATGAAAACTCTAATATAGGCTGACCTGAAAATATCATACAACAATTTGATAACCCGGGACTCAAGAATAATAAGATGAAGTTTAAGAACATACACCCTCTTGGGATTTGGAGATCTATAATATACACAAATTCAATTATACTTTGTAACAGTAGATCTTCCGATCTTCTTTTACCTAAAAGTACAAGACATTCAATACTCTCACATAAACCAGGAGACTCTTAATTAACATACCTGAAAAAGGCCTCCCAAGTGGTGATGGGGTACTCATTTCACTTTTCGAGATTAACAATAATTCAACATAAATGTTTCCTCTTGTACAGTCTTGAGATAAATAAATTTATAATTCCTCTCAAACAAGAGACACAAAATGGAATGGCGCTCGAAGCTGTGCCGAAAAATAACATGTTGCTGAAGAATTTCTCGTAAATAAACCAAATGGAAGCATAACAAAACTAAAATTTGGCAATGCGAAGAGTTGGCAACACAATTCATCTATACAAACAGAATGTAGAAAATGATGCAAGGATTGAAGCGGATTTCAGAGAGGATTAAAAAAAAATTATAGCCTCACTATGAATATAGGCGCAATTATGTCAGAATAGAATCATAGAGGTACCAAAAGTTTATAGGTTTGATTCCAAACAAAAACACTTAATGAAAGTGGAGGGTCAGTTGTGCGGTATCATATTAGTTCCCTTAATTAAAAAAAAAAATCTTAGATTCAAAAGTAAGTATCAATCATCTAAAACTTAACATTCATTATAGTTATTGGTCGAGTCGAATGGAGATGTTGAATGAAAAATGTTGAATGAAAAATGTTGAATAGTTTTAATTATTATCCTTTGGAGAAGTCTAGTTTTAAGGGTGCGAGGACGTCGAGGACAAGAAGAAGTTTGATTAATATTATAATAGTTTTAATTATCATCCTTTGGAGAAGTCCAAATGAGGTCAAATCCTTAAGAAAGGATATGAATGTTTTCTTCTTCTGTTTGTTGATAAAGGATTTATAATTTTCCTTAGAATGTTTTATTATGAATATTATTATCTTTCTCTATTATACTTTGTATTTCCTCATGAACTTTGATTTTGATATGGTTGAATGAAATTTGATGTTTTTTTTGAAAATATGTATCATCATAGAAAATTGAAATTATGTCCTCATATAATTTCTCTTATTAAAGACACGAAAGCGAATATACATAATGTAAGGAAAATATGACATTTTAGTGAGATAAAAATTAAAATAGTCAACACTTCTCATTTATTTTTTCATAAAATATCTTATATATAAATTTTCAGCATTAACATTATATTTTCAACCATATTTGTTCATTTTTAATAATTATTAAATTATTAATTAAAATACTAAAATATTATATTAATTTGTATATTAAAACATTAAATACTATTTAGACATTCAACCAAAATAACTAACTTTTAATAAAAGTTATAAAACTTTATATTTTTTATTTAAAAAAAAGAGCAGTTCAAATAGTTCTAATTTTTTTGATTATGTAATCTTTTAAAATGTTATAAATAATAATGTAATGATATTTTTTCATATCCAAAATTATTAAATAACTATAATTTGAGGTTTTAATTTATGAATTAATGATTTGATATAAAAATGATTCATGTTAAAATATTAGTTCAAGGTCAGTCAATCCCCTAATCAAGATAAACCTCGTCAAACAATCCTTAATTAAGAGGAGGCAAAAATGAAATATCTCAAAATCCATGGAATTAAAAAATAAAAAGCCATATCTACCAAATTCATCATTTAATTTTAAAAATACAATTATAATCCATTATAACTTAATTGATTATTTATTCATAAATATTTAATTCATTAATCAAAATACGAAAATAATTTTTATTTAAAAAATATTTTATCATTTTATATTAATATTTTTTTAAAATTTTATATGAAAATATAAAATCATTAGCTCAAAATCACCCTTGACTAATATTTTTTAAAATAAATTAAGATTGGTTTAAAAACTAACTAACAACAAAATTTTAGGTCTAGTTCGGATTGAGATTTTAAAAAAATAAAATTAATTATTTAAAATGATTAATAATAATTTTGAGGAGGGTGATTTTTTTGATAAAAAAATTTAAATGATATTAATATATAATTATAAAATAAAAAATAATAATTTAAAATAAAAATATTTTAATATTTTAGTTAATGAATTAAATGATATAATAAATGAAAATAAGAGTGATAAATTTTTTTTTTTTAATTTTCGTTTTTTTAAATAACTTAAATTGAAACAAGCTCTTAAATGTTTACTTCTCATCACATCAGATCAGTTAATTAATAACATACTTTTAAATTTTTAAAAAATAAGATAAAAATAAAAATATTGAACATAAGAAAAAAGTAACTAAGATACTAAAGCTCTCAACTTTTATAAGAATAAATTAAATGCAGTGGGCAGAAATTATAAAAACAGATTTCAGATGTAATTTAAATTCAAGAGTATATTTATACTTTGTAAGAAACTTTGGAACAATATATTTTTTTTCTGGTAATTATGTGTTAGTGAAAGGATGATCTCTCATCAAAAGAGATTTACCATTTTGTTTTCATTTTATTGTTTTTTTTTTCTTTTCTGTTTAATATCTACTCAAATCTTAATTGTCTGAACAACATTTTTATCATTGAGCTTGATTCACCAAAGAAAATGCATCTTCTAAGTTTGATTCACTCAAGAAAGTATAACATTCAAGTATAATAAAGATCACATATTATAACATGATATTAATAGAGATATGTTCGAATATGTGAGTGAATCAAAATAAATCCAATCATTGATAGGGTGAAAGAAAAAGAGGCATAATTTGTCTAGGTGATAATAACAAGTGCAATAAGAGATAAATAAAATAAAAAATTATTTACGAAATTTAAGGAATAAGTGCAAAGTTTAATAAAACAAACTAGCATTGCTAAACTTTTGTTGATATGAAATATAGAAAAGTGATTAATGTACAATGTCACAAAATTAGTTTTATTTTTTTTTCAATTACTTTCAAATATACATTGAAAAAAATAACATCACCAATCATCTATTTTCATAAAATACATTCAAATTAAATTTTATAAAACATATTCTCACGGCTAAATTTGTCACATTTATCACTTTTAATGTACCCATAATATCCATAATCTACTGTCCAACTTAATATTCACTATCTTCAGGATTTGAACTTATTAAAATAGGAGGAATACAATAAGATAGTTAGTTAGTCTGTGAAAACAATGAGAGAGCTTATGAAGTGCCCAAAAACCCAGACATACACTATCAGAAGTAACTCTAGTTGGAAAGTTAATGAAGTATGAAAGAAAAATGCAAGACAGAAAAGTGAAGATCAGGAGAAATATAAAGGAAAAAGTTACCTGGAATATTTTAAACCAAAAGTTGATATTCTTAAATCCCCTTTTGAGTTTAAATTGCCTGTTGAAGTAGAGAAAAAATACATTAAAGAATGTGAAAAATGTAGTTATTGGGAACTACATAGGTATGCATCGTGTATTTTTCTCAGTCATTAAGGATGCTTTTCTAAAACAATTAGAGCATATGAGATTGGAAAAAGTATCAGCAAATATCCATAATCTCTATTATTGAAATTCAAGTAGGGAACAAATTTGGAAAATATTTTGAAGTTCGGACACACATATGTTGGGTCAAACTGTATGAAGCTGGAAAAATGGTCCGAAAGTATGAACCTACTCAGCAAACCAAAGGAAACAACCCAAATTTGGTTCAAACTAAGGAACATTCCAACTCATATGTATAATGTAGAAGCACTTGGTCATTTCACTAGTCTCTTGGGGAAATCATTGTAAATGGACATAATAATGGAGGAAAGCGAACACATCATATTTTCTAGGATAAACATTGAAGTACATCCTAGAAGCACTTTATCAGCAAAAACGATATTAGTTGAAAAAAGAGGCAAAACCACATACATGGATATTACGTATGAATGAAGGTCAAACAGATGTGTGTTCTGCAATGTTTTTGAACATTCCAGTAATAAATGTGCAAAATCAAATTGAAGAACAACAGAAAAAACTAAAAGTTTAAGAGCAGAATGAGAAAGCTAAAATTGAAGAATTAGGAAATCAGAATGAGAAAGCTAAAGATGGAGATGTAGATGATGGAAATGATGGAAAATCAAAGGAAATGAAACATGAAGAATCAGAGAAAAAAGAAGAAGAACCAAAGGATGAAAAAGAAGAAAAATCAGAAGAAGAAAAAAGGGGAAGAATCAGGGAATGAAAGTAAGGATAATCAGAAGAAGAAATGGATAAGAATGTAGTGGAGAAAAGCAAAGAGAAAATTTTGAAAGAGACCAAAGCAAATCAGACAAAAATGAAGCAAAGAAATGTGAAGATAATGGGGAAATTTCTATAATACTAAAACACAATTCATTTTATCAGATTAGTGTTGGCTTCTCTAAAGAGAAAATAATCCAAGAGAAGGAGATCAAAGCTCACAAAAAAATCATCATGAAATGCAATAGTTCAATCACCAACAAAGAAGCCTAAAGCCAAACATTTGATTATGCTAAGTGGTTAGGTTGCGAGAGTATCAGATTGAGATCTAAAAGTAAAGGAACGGAACCTGGCTAAATTGAACAAGAATGTTAAGTAGTAGGATTTGTATGTTTTAGTTGTATGTTTCTGCAATCTTTGTTTTTTTTAGTTTATATTTAGATACTCTAGAGTCGTTTTATTCTTTTAATAAAAGCTAAGGTTTGTCTAGTTTTGATAATTGATCATTGCTCCCACTTTTGGGTTATTAATGATATGATGTTAATCTATTTTAAAAAAAAACATATTCATAACCAGCATCCATTCACCAAATAAGTTATTAGATTTATTGTGCATATGAAATCAATAATGGAAGGAGATAAACTTTTTTAAGGTATAATATAGATGAAAAAGGTGATTATTTTGACAATTTAACAAAATGGAGAAATAAACAAATCTCATATTACCATATGATATAAAAACTTGAACTCCACAAGTCGTCCATAATCTTCTTTGATAAGTTGATATAAGAGATGAGACACTCATGGAAGAATTTGAAGAAAGCTTCAAAAGTTCTTGCAATTCATACTTAAATATATATGGGAAGAAAAAAAAAGGATTCAAATACTTTTGAAGAAGACAAAAATAACATAGCTGTGTGGAAATAAGAATTAGCCTGATAAATTTTACATGTTCTCCATCGCCAGAATCTGGCTTAGGTTTTGAGTACCTTTCTAAGATATATGCTTAGTAAATAGAGTTAGTAGAAGCATTTCACTAGTGAAAAATGCATAATTAACAACGACAAAAACCATCGCTAAAAGCTTTAATCCCGTCGCTAATAAATATCAATGACGATGAATAAAATCGTCGTCATTCGTCGTTGAAAGATAATGAATTTTAGCGACAACATAGTGTCGTCAATAGTTAACAATATCAACAACAAATCTCCTTCACCGTCGCTAATAATTATTAATATTAATCTCAAGAAGATTAACTTGATGGAGAGATGGATGGTCTAAAGTTTTCCAACTTATTCTTTTTCAAACATAACTAATTAACACAATTAATGAACTAAACTAGTCACTAATCACTAAATCCACCACCGTTAATTCAAAAATAAACAGATCCACACGACAACGCCATTAACAGTATGGTAGCTTGTTCTACCTCTCCAAGTTTCATCCTCGAAGGCTTCTCCATCGTCG